>NC_091954.1:103673062-104030562 GCF_031021105.1 Erythrolamprus reginae
CCCAGCAATCTACCTCCATTGCCACCCTATCTTCCCTTTGGGTAAAATGGTGTCATCTATTGGTATTGTCCCCTGGGCCTGTCTTCACGCCAGGGAACTACAGTGGCTTCTATTACCTCCCAGAGATCGGGCCACAGCAACTCGAATCGTCGCCATTCCACCGACGGTTCGCAGATCCCTCAAGTGGTGGACTTCTCCAGCCCTAGACAAGGGATCTCCCTTCCAGTGCCCCGACCAGTTGTAGTCACCACAGATGCCAGCCTCTCGGGCTGGGGAGCCCACGCCCAGGGTCTTTTAGCTCAGGGCACATGGGCACTGGAGGAGGTTTCCAGGCCCATCAATTGATTAGAATTAAGAGCCGTGTCTCTAGCTCTAAAACAATTCCAATCTCACATCTCCAACCAGCATGTGCTGATTTTCACCGACAATGTAGCCACCAAAAGCCATATTTGCAGACAGGGAGGCACAGGAGCCTAGGCCCTCAGGAGGGAGGCCCTGAATTAGGCCTTTGGGCAGAGAAGAATCTCCAGTCGCTTCTAGCCGACCACATCTCGGGGAGCCTCAACGTCCAAGCGGACTGGCTCTCGCGAGCGACCATAGATCCAGGCGAGTGGAATCTCCATCAGTCACTGTTCCACCAAGTCTGCCTCAGGTTCGGCCATTCAGTGCTGGATCTATTGGCGACCAAAGCCAATGCCCAGCTCCCTCACTTCATCTCCAGGTTCCCGTCTCCGGGAGCAGAGGCAATCACTGCCCTCAGGAGCCCTTGGCCTCCAGGTCTATTGTATGCCTTTCCTCCAATTCCAATTCTGCCAGACGTGATCAACAAAATCCTCCTGGAGAAGGCCCGAGTAACTCTGATTGCCCCTCACTGGCCTCGCAGGCCCTGGTTCGCGGACCTCCAACAATGTCCGTCCAGGACCCCTGGCGACTCCCCGTTTTCGGAGGATAGGTCGCGACAGGGGGCCTCCTTCCATCCAGACCCAGAGTGGTTTCACCTCACCGCCTGGTTATTATCCGGAGGGACTTAGACCTGCGAGGGTATGACCCGGACACAGTGGAAATCATCCTGAAGTCTAGAAGAGGGTCTACCAACCGGATCTACGACCATACTTGGTCCAAATTCCATCATTGGTGCTTGCAGAAGGGCTTATCTCCCCTGTGTCTTCCCACCCACAGGATAATCACCTTCCTCATGAAAGGCTCCCACCAAGGCCTCTCTACCAGCACCATCCGCCGACACCTGGCCGCCATCTCTTCCGTCTTGGCGGGGCCTCGCAGGCAGCCCCTCCGCTCCCTTCCAGAAATCCAAGAATTTCTAAGAGGAGTGGCCAACTTCAGGCCTTCTAAGATCCACAGATATCTCACCTGGGACTTGCCACGGGTTCTCCACTCTCTTACTCAGGCACCTTACGAACCCCTGAACTCTGCGTCCCTCAGGTACCTATCCTTCAAGGTAGCATTCCTGGTGGCGATTACATCCGCCCGACGCATATCTGAGTTGGCAGCCCTTTCTATCAGACAGGACCTTTGTCAGTTTCACCAGGACAAGGTGGTTCTGCGACTGGACCCCACCTTTCTACCAAAGGTCAGTTCCATGTCCCACAGATCTCAGGATATCATATTACCTTCCATCTGCCTCCAACGAGAGCATCCCCTGGCAACTAGATGGCACACTCTGGTTCTCACTAGAGCGCTAAAGGTTTATATCCAACGCACAGGATCCATCCGGAGGTCTGAAGCACTCTTCATAGCCTACCATCCCAGATCCTTGGGATCCAGAGTGTCTTCTACAGTAATAGGTCGTTGGATCAGAGGGACCATCTCTAAGGCCTACGAGACAGCTTCCCTTTCCATTCCAAGGAATATTACAGCGCATTCCACCAGAAGTGCTGCCACATCTGCCGCTTGGGCGACTCAGGCTCCGTTGGAAGGAGTCTGCAAAGCAGCCACTTGGGCCTCGCCAAATTCCTTCATCAACGATTCGTACGCATCAGCGGACGCTGCCTTCGGCAGAAGAGTACTCCAATCCGTTATCTCTCACGATAGCTATGTACTCCCACCCTAGGGACCTATCTCTTGGGTATGTCCCATGTGACTGCTGGACCCACTCCTTCAGTACGGAGAATAGGCGTTGATTGCTTACCTGAACGCCTCTTCTCGTACGGTGAGTGGGTACAGCAGTCACTTCCCTCCCTTTGTGTGGTCCTCTTTACCTTCTATTCTATTTTCTTATAACACATGACAGTTGAACATTAAAGAGCTTCACTACTGAGCCTAGTCTATGGATTCGCGAATTCTGGGGAAGGGGCGGATCCAGCACTCTTTTTTAATACTAGGCTCAGTTCCAACGGATTGGACAAGAGCAACCCATGTGACTGCTGTACCCACTCACCGTACGAGAAGAGGCGTTCAGGTAAGCAATCAACGCCTATTTTCTGTATTGATCTAAAATAGAATTAGCTTTTTATTTTTGTATTAGGAAGACTTCTATAATAAGAGGAGCAATGGTAGCTCCTATATATGTTAAATGTTGCTAGTTCTGTCTGTCTTACATTTAAAAAAAATTCAAAAAAAATTATTCAAAAAAAAAAAGGCAGCGAGGAAGAGCATGTGCCTCCCATACACCTGGTGTGAGGCTGCCTCCAAGTTGATCCCGGTTGTTATCTAGAAAAGTTCTTAAGTAGAGGCATTCTTAGGTAGAGGTACCACTGTATAGGTAGTCCTTGACTTAAAGCAATTTGTTTAGTGATCATTCAAAGTTACAACGGCACTGGAAAAGCTTATGGTCGTTTTTCACACTTGTTTGTTTGTTTGTTTGTTTGTTTATTTATATATTTATATATTTATTGGATTTGTATGCTGCCCCTGCTCCATCTCTTGCATCACATGATCCAAATTGAGATGCTTGCCATATTTATGACAGTTGCAGTGTCCCGTGGTCATGTGATCCCCAAGTATGAGCCTTGGTGGCGCAGTGGTTAGAGTGCAGTACTGCAAGCTGCTTCTGCTGACTGCTGGCTATGTAGTTCACCAGTTCAGATCTCACCAGGCTCAAGGTTGACTCAGTCTTCTATCCTTCCAAGGTGGGTGAATTGTAGTAAGTCCTGTTTTTAAAGCCAGCAAAAAACCATGATTGGAACAAAAGTTTCAGTCTTTCCTGCTATAATCATATCCTGATTAGACTGGAATAGATTGGCAGCTGTCGTCTTCATTGCTCAAAATCTTACCAAGCTTCAGGTATGACTTGGCTCCATGCTACAGCTTTATAGTTTATTCTGCAGCTTCTTGTTATAATAAGCTTTAATTATTAGAGGTTAATTATTATTAGAGGTTAATAACTCTTTTGCTGGATAACAGGATCAAACATCTTAAGGAAATAAAATCTTTCTATAACCTTTACTTGATGCCATCCTAGCAAAAAATCTAGAAGGAGAAGGATATTAGTCTTGTGCTTGGATTTTAATACAATTTATAACAAATTAAATGCACGGCAATGCTCATGAAGTTGTGGGAATATTGATCTTAGCCCTAACAATTGCTTCCATCAGGACGGATTTATGCATAAACTTGAACGTATGGGTCGATGTTGGACTTCAAGTAGACCCATCTTAAGAAGGAAGCATGATTTGGACAGAGAATATGGCAATTTTGACAAAGTAACTTCTTTTGAAACGATCCAAAAGTAACTTAATTGGCATGAATAATTTAATTTCACTGGCTTGACCCTGTGTTACTAAATCCGGATTAAATCCATGGTCTCTACTTGGGTAGAATTTGAATAGAATAGAATTCTTTATTGGCCAAGTGTGATTTCACACACAATCTTTGGTGCATATGCTCTCAGTGTACATAAAAGAAAAAGATACATTTGTCAAGAATCATGAGGTACAACACTTAATGATTGTCATAGGGGTCAAATAAGCAATGAGGAAACAAACAATATTAATGAAAATTTTAAAGATACAAGCAACAAGTTACAGTTCCTCCCACAGTCCTAAGTGGGAGGAAATGGGTGATAGGAATGTTGGGGAAAAACTAGTAGTAATAATGCAGAATTAGTAAATAGTTTGACAGTGGTGAGGGAATTATTTGTTTAGCAGAGTGATGGAATTTGGAAAAAAACTGTTCTTGTATCTAATTGTCTTGGCGTGCAGTGCTCTGTAGTGACGCTTTGAGGGTAGGAGTTGAAAACTTTTATGTCCAGGATGCGAAGGGTCAGTAAATATTTTCACTGTCCTCTTGTAGTCTTGGCTTTGGGAATTAGGAAGAATTAATAGAACCATTCGATTTTCAGAAGAAGATTACTCGATCCTAAGAAATGGGAAAAAGTGAGAAAAGGAACTCAAAATGAACCTTACTTTGACTTTGTTTGGTGGGCCCCAGGGGAAGAGCCTTCTCTGTGACGGCCCCGGCCCTCTGGAATCAACTCCCCCCAGAGATTAGAACGGCCCCCACCCTCCTTGTCTTTTGAAAATTAGTCAAGACCCACCTTTGTCACCAGGCATGGGGGAGTTAGGGTATTCCTTCCCCTAGGCCATTACAACTTATGTATAGTATGTTTGTGTGTATGTTTGGTTTTTATAATAAGGGTTTTTAGTTGTTTTATTAAATTGGATTGTTACATGTTGTTTTTTATCATTGTTGTTAGCTGCCCTGAGTCTGCGGAGACGGGCGGCATACAAATCCAATAAGTAAGTAAGTAAGTAAGTAAGTAAGTAAGTAAGTAAGTAAGTAAGTAAGTAAGTAAGTAAGTAAGTAAGATGGGGCAGAGAGAAACTGTCAAGATTTCAAGTTCCTATTATCCTATTGCAAAACAGTAACAAACATTCCTGGAAACTGCCATACCTGTTCTTTGACCTTGCCATATGTCAAAGTAAAAATGCCTAGAACTGTGATGGTGAACCTTTTCAGCACCGAGTGCCAAATATGTCGAACGGAAACATCACATAAGTATATGCGTACCAGAAAAGCTGAACTTCCAGATTCTAGCGTGCATGCACATTTATCTATCTATCTATCTATCTATCTATCTATCTATCTATCTATCTATCTATCTATCTATCCATCCATGATTTGTTTTGATTTGTATGACACCCCTCTCCGTAGTCTCGACATGAATTCTCACCTGATGATCAGCTGGTTGGCGTGCATACGCAGGCCGGTTTTTGGCACTACTAAGCACGCAAAGGAATGGCGTTCAATAAAAGCCAAACCTCTGGATTCTGGTACACATGCAATAACACAAAAGCACGCGACAGGTTATCAACCTCTCCAAACTTGACTGTAAAAAATATGACTTTAGCAATCGAGTTGTCGAAGAGTGGAACTCATTACCAGACTCCGTAGTGTCAACCCCCAACATTTTTCCCTTAGACTATCCACGATTGACCTCACCAGGTTCCTTAGAGGTCAGTAAGGGGCGAGCATAAGTGCACTAGTGTGCCTTGCGTCCCCTGTCCAATTGTCTCTCCTATATTTTATATATCTTTTCTTCCATTCATATATCTTTTCCTCTATTCTTCATTGACGTATTCTATTCTCATATCTTTTCTTCTATCTTTTCCCTGATATTTACTACTACATGTTTTTATTCTCTTTAATTTTCAATTTGTATTGGACAAAATAAACAAACAAACAAACAAATAAATAAACAAACATGCATATCCAACAATCAACTGGCTAGCACACATGTGCACACCAGGTTTTGGCACTGCCATCAGTGTTCCCTCTAATTTTTTTTTTTGGGGGGTGGGCGGAAAAGTATAGTGTCTGAGCGGCAGTCCCTTTGGGACTGGGCGGCACAGAAATAATAAATAAATAAACAAACAAACAAACAAACAAACAAACAAATAAATAAACCACCCTGTTTTGCCTCAGAGAATTTCAAAATAAAATACTGTACTGTGTGTCTATAACAGTGAGCTCATAATAGGGCAACTCTATCAATATCAAAATGCCACTTAAATAGTTGAGCTAGTTTCAAACTAGATTTTGATTTTCTTTCTCTCTTCCTTACTCCCATTCTTTTTCTTTCTCTTTTCCTTCCTCTCTTTTTTCTATCTGTTTCTCTCTCTTCCTCTCTTCATCTCTCTCTCCTTCCCTCTCACTCTCTCCCTCTCGGCTTCTGGGCAGGTTTGGAAAACTCTGAGTTGATGATGATTTTTAAGTGAGCGATTGCTCACTGCTCAGCTTAGAGGGAACTATGACTGCCATGCGTGTGAAAGACAACTGATCATTATGTGTGCATGCGTGGTAGAAACCTGGAAGATAAACAAGCAAGGCCACGGATGCTAAGTCTCTCTGGGCATGTGGGCCAAGGGTTCGCCATCCCGGTCCTAGAAAATGTTCATTATAACCGCAAGCAGTGAGATTTTTAGACACGGTGCATTTATTAAAGGACAAGAAGATTATTGGGCATACTTTGCAGGTACATTAACCCATGTCTCATGTGCCTGGTGAAACATAAGGCCAAAGGCTATGTATCTTCAACTGCTCACATACTGCAATAATAATGCCGTAAAAAATACCCTGGAGCCTCTTAATGCTATTATAATAAGGACTTCTACTATTATACAGTGCAGACTTTTAAACAGAGCCATTTAAAAACTCTGTCTTTTTTTTTGTATAGTCTGCATTGCTTTTAATGAAGTAAACAATATACTGTACAAGAGAAATCTCATTTAAAAACTGGGAAAAATATTATTGAATTGAAATCCAGTCATATTACTATAAAACAACACAAACTTGGATAGTGATTAATTAATCCACCTTTTCTTTGGCTCATGCATTTCTCCGCTAATTAAATTTGTCCCATTTGTTTTGCCCTAATGTATAATTTCATTTGTTTTTAAATACATTAGCCAAACATGAAACTGCTTAAGAATATTTACATATGTTTGGATGTTGTGATTTATATTTCTTGGTTAAGGACATTTTTTGTAAAAAAAAAAAAAACCCACCCATTTGCATAATATATAAATTCTGTTTTCTGCATTATTTTGAGAGAACCATCCCAGCACATTGGAGATGCATGTTGCAGTGCAATTTAGTTGACCCTGTGGAATTTGTCCTTTTGAATTGGTAAAAGGAATGGTCAAACATCAATTAAGGAAGAGGGTATTGATTTGCTACTAAAGTAATAAAAGTTCCTTAAATGCCTTATGGCACTTTTAAGATCCATAAAAGTGCATTTTAGCATACTTCTTAATTTCTAAATACACTTTTAACCTCTTTCTGGTGCTAAAAAGGAAAATAGCAGTAGCATTTTTTTTAATAGTGTGGCCCTAGATCTTTTAAAGACTTAGAATAACTTTATTGTCACTTTGAATGTAATCGGCATACATTAAAATGAAATCTCGTTGCCTACAGCTCTCAAAGGATCACCACCTCCAATGTACACTACATAAGCATGGCAAAATAAGTAAATAATTACAAAATGATGCATAGGTCCACATGTATTACATGACACAGAGAAACAACACAGTCTAGTTTGGATATATACATGTATATGTCGAGAGAAACGAATCTTGCAAGTTTACCAAACGGATGGCATAAGGAACAAAGCTGTTACAGAATCTGATAGTCCTGCTACCCTGTTTCCCCGAAAATAAATCACCCCAAAAAGTAAGACATAGGAGAGATTTCGTAGAATTGCCTAATATAAAGCATTCCCCAAAAGTAAGACGTAGGAAACGTTTGGTTTCGCAGCATTCCCGAATGGAACATAAATTGCATCCCAAAACACTGCATCAATCAGATTTAAAACACATCCAACACCCATCCAACATGTGGCTGCATGTTTGGATGCATTTTTGCTGCAGCATCATACAGGATACAATTCATTGAAAAAAAACACGACATCCCCTGAAAATAAGACGTAGCACATCTTTGTGAGCAAAAATTAATATAAGACGCTGTCTTATTTTTGGGGAAACATGGTAGAAATACTTCTAAGCCTCCTCCCAGAGGAGAGCAACAGAAACAGACCATGCAGTGGTTGTGCGGGGTCTATAACAATGCTTTGAGCTCTAAGCACATAGCACTTATAAGCAATATAAACTCAATGTAAATCGCTCCAAACTCAACTGCAAAAAGTATGTCTTTAGTAATCGAGTGGTTGAGCCTTGGAACTCACTACCAGACTCTGTAGTGTCATCTCCTAACCCCCAAAACTTTACCCTTTGACTATCCAATGTTGACCTCTTCAGATTCCTAATAGGTCAGTAAGTGAAGTAAGTGAAAGGAAAGACTTCATGAACTCAATCTATATAGTCTGGAGGACAGAAGGAAAAGGGGGGGAACATGATCGAAACATTTAAATATGTTAAAGGGTTAAATAAGATTCAGGGGGGAAGTGTTTTTAATAGGAAAGTGAACACAAGAACAAGGGGACACAATCTGAGGTTAGTTGGGGGAAAGATCGAAAGCAACATGAAAAAATATTATTTTACTGAAAGAGTAGTAGATGGTTGGAACAAACTTTCAGCAGATGTGGTTGGTAAATCCACAGTAACTGAATTTAAACATGCCTGGGATAAACATATATCCATCCTAAGATAAAACACAGGAAATAGTATAAGGGCAGACTAGATGGACCATGAGGTATTTTTGTGCCATCAGTCTTCTATGTTTCTTTGTTTCTAAGCGCATAAGTGTGTAATAAGTGCATAAGTGCACCAACGTGCCTCCTGTCCCCTGTCCTAATGTCTCTTTAAGTCTTACTATCATCATGTATATGGATATTATTATCTCTAATGTTCTTCTAATCTTTTATTTATGTATATTAATATGATTATTTCTTCATATTTCTGCATTATGTACTTAACAAAACAAACAAATAAATAAAAATAAATTAAAAAATATCCTTCCTATAATTTTCTCAGCTGTCCTTACCATTCTCTGAATGGACTTTCTATCTAAGGCACTGCTGCCATCAAAGCAAACAGTGATGCAGTTTGTTAAAATGTCCTCGATCGTGCCAGGACAGAAGGAGAAAGATGTGCTTGTCCTCACCCAATGCAGGAAATGCACTCACTGGTTTGCACACTTCACTAAGGATGGTGTGTGGAGAGACCAGTTCAGATTGTTAGTGATCTGTACTTCCAGATACTTAATACAGTGATACCTCATCTTACAAACCTGGTTCCGGGACGAGGTTCTTAAGATGAAAGGTTTGTAAAACGAAATAATGTTTCCCATAGGAATCAATGGAAAAGCAATTAATGCGTGCAAGCCCAAAATTCACCCCTTTTGCCAGCCGGGGAGCATCAGTGAAATCGCAGCATCACAAAACCACCGAAGTCCTCAAAACCCCACTTCTGGACCTCTGTGTTTTTGTGATGCTGCGATTTCACTGAGGCTCCCCTCGCTGGGAAATCCCACCTCCGGACTTCCGTTGCCAGCGAAGCACCCGTTTTTGCGCTGCTGTGATTCCCCTGCTGGGATTCCCTTGCAGCATCACAAAAACACGGAAGTCCGGAGGTGGGGTTTCCCATGGAGGGGAGCCTCAGGGTAATCCCAGGAGCACAAAAACGGGTGCTTCGCTGGCAACAGAAGTCCAGAGGCGGGGCATCCCAGCAGCAGCGGTGGGTTTGTAAGGTGAAAATACTGTAAAAGTTTCTAAGAAGAGGCAAAAAAATCTTAAACCCCGAGTTTGTATCTCGAAAAGTTTGTATGACAAGGGGTTTGTAAGACAAGGTATCACTGTACTTCCTCTGGTAATCTATCTCCTGTTCTGAGGACTAAAGCCAACTTTTCCATCTATGACTTCATCAAATAGTTTAAGATAAAACGAGAAGGGAATAAGGGATGTGGTGGCTTAGTGGCTAAGACGCTGAGCTTGTTGATCAAAAGGTCAGCAGTTCAGCAGTTCGAATCCCTACTGTCCCTAAGCTCCCATTACTTGCCCCATCGTCTGCCAACCTAGCAGTTTGAAAGCATGAAAAAAAAAATGCAAGTAGAAAAATAGGGACCACCTTTGGTAGAAAGGTAACAGTGTTCTATGTGCCTTTGGCATTTAGTCATGCCAACCACATGACCACCAAAATGTCTTTGAACATCACTGGCTTTTTGGCTTTGAAACAGAAATGAGCACCGCCCTCTAGATTCAGGAACGCCTAGCACATATTATTATTATTATTATTATTATTATTATTATTATTATTATTATTATTATTATTATATTTGTATGCCGCCCCTCTCTGGAGACTTGGAGCGGATTACAACAACAAAACAATACAAATCCAATAGTAAAAACAGTTTTAAAAACCCTTAATATAAAAGCAGTCATACATCTCATACAAACCATACATAAAACGAAACTGTCCAGGGGAATCAATTTCCCCATGCCTGATGACAAAGGTGGGTTTTAAGGAGTTTGCAAAAGGCAAGGAGGGTGGGGGCAATCCTAATCTCTGAGGAGAGTTGATTCCAGAGGGTTGGGGCCACCACAGAGAAGGCCCCTTCTCCTGGGTCCTGCCAGACGACATTGTTTCACAAATATGTATGAGGGAAACCTTTATCTTTTATAAGGGAGATAGTATAAATGCATGGTGAAAATAAATGCATTCTCATAATTTTGGAACAGCTTAAATATTTTGGAGCTCACCATGCTCAAATATTTAACACAACTCAACATGCCAAACAATGTCATGACAAATCGTTCTCCATTCTCAAATAACTGCAGCTTTCCATGTTTTCAGGCAAAGATTTTTCCATTTGTACTGAATGAGATTTTTAATTATGAGATGCCACAGTTGGAAACTTTGCCCATGTATATCCAAAACATGTTCATTGCTGATTTTAGACTGTTATATAATGGACTGCTTCAAGGAAGAGCATTTTACCAAATAAATTGGGATTGAGTTCTTTTATTTTGAAGGATAAATGATAGATTTTCTAGAATCTTTCCGGATTGCTCATTTGCAGTCATTTTATTTGATTTCATTTGGATCTGTATCTACAGCCATCCTAACCCACTCCTGTTGTGATCATGTTATGACCCTGTTATGTGAATCATGACATAATTAATAGAACTGTGCAGTTTGAAAGCATCTGCAGTGTTTGGGATTCAAAGGAGAAAAGGTTCATCAGAGTCTAATTCAAAGCTCTGAACAGCCCTAATCGTTAATATTACATTATTCACTGTCAGGAGTTGGACTCTGAGCATAGCTGTAAATCCTGTTCTAGGCATTTAGATTCACATTCCCAAGTTGAGTAAAAAATTCATATGTGAGGCCTGGATATTGCAGTTCTGACAACAACTAGTATGAAGTGTTAGAGGCCTAAACAGTCAAGCTCTCTCTCTATGTATATCCCAACATATATATCCTATTTTTGTTTTGTTCTATCCTTTTGTTGTAATTGACCTCCTATCACCTGATTATCATGGCCCAGTGCTATTGTATCTTCTTTTAAATATCAGAGAATAATGTATACTTCCAGAAAGCCACATCAGTTTTAACAGTGTCTGTACAAGTATAGTTTGAAATGTAACAGTGTCCTTTTTAATATTAAGATAAGGCAGCTGAGTTAAACCCTGACTTAGTCATAGTCTGCGGAGAGGGGCAGCATACAAATCTAATGGATGGATGGATGGATGGATGGATGGATGGATGGATGGATGGATGGATAGATAGATAGATAGATAGATAGATAGATAGATAGATAGATAGATAGATAGATAGATAGATAGATAGATAGATAGAGTAAATCTATTTAAATAATTCAGAGGAGATAGTGTGATTACATTTAAGAAAATTTTCTGGCATTAATATACTGCCATAATGTACATTTCTCCAATTCTTTGCTATTTTTATGGGTCAGGCACACATGTACAGAAATACACAGCATACAACGTACAGTGGTACCTCTACATACGAACTCAATGCATTCTGTGACCAGTTTCTTAAGTAGAAAAGTTTGTAAGAAGAAGCAATTTTTCCCCTAGGAATCAATGTAAAAACAAATAATGTGTGTGGTTGGGGAAATCACAGGGAAGGTGGAGGCCCTGTTTCCTCCGAGGAGATTCCTAGAGAGGCCCCACGGAGGCTTCTCCCTGCCTTTTCCGGCCCTGTTTCCTCCCAGGAGATTCCTAGAGACGCCCCACGGAGGCTTCTCCCTGCCTTTTCCGGTTACAGTTTTGGAGGCTCGGGTTTGTAAGTGGAAAATGGTTCTTGAGAAGAGGCAAAAAAATCGTGAACACACGGTTCTTATCTAGAAAATTTCATAAGTAGAGGTATTCTTAGATAGAGGTACCACTGTATATCATCTGTGCTGTTTATATTGTTTGGCAAATTGCTGGGAGATAGAGGCCTTTTCCCCTTGTTTTCCTTCCTCAAAACTAAGGTGCATCTTATACTCCAGTGCATCTTGTACTCCGAAAAATATGATAATCTAATCTAGACTTCCCAAACCTTATTTCCTACAGATATTTGGTGGGAATATTGAGATTGTTGGTTTTATATTATTTAAGGTGCTCAAGGTTCAAAAATCCTACCAGAAAAATTCAACAGGGAGGGGAATGACACGAGAAATTTTACGTGCTGAGCTGTATGGGGTGAAGAAGCCATCTCCTGAATAGCTGCAGATTGCAAGGGTGATATCGTGAGTGTTTACTGATTGCCCATTATGAGTGACTGCTTCCTGCTGTGTAAGCAGAGTCTGTTACAGGCATGTAAGGCAGCCAATTCCCAGACTGTGGTTGAATAAGAAGAATTAACAAAGGTTTGGCAGGAAAGTCCAGTTTGAGATTTTTAATGGGGAATCTGTAATAAATTTTCCCTCGATCAAGAACTTGGCTGACCTTCAAAGAAGAAAAAAGAAGAAATAAAATACTTTCCGTTGGTAGTGCTCTAAGGAATAATGATGAAAAGAAGGTGACAGGAGTGTGCAAGTTTTCATTCGTGAGCTGTAATATATTTAAAGAATAGAGTAGATAGAATAGAACAGAACAGAATAGAATAGAATTCTTTATTGGCCAAGTAATGGCCAAGTAAACACAAGGAATTTGTCTTGGTGCATATGCTCTCAAAGTACATAAAAGAAAAAGATACATTTGTCAAGAATCATGTTGTACAACACTTAATGATTGTCATAGGAGTCAAATAAGCAATGGAGAAACAATCAATGTTAATAAAAATCTTAGGATACAAGCAACAAGTTACAGTCATAAAGTCCTAAATGGGAGGAAAAGGATGATAGGAATGATGAGGAAAAACTAGTAGAAATAGAAGTGCAGACTTAGTAAAAAGTTTGACAGTGTTGAGGGAATTATTTGTTTAGTAGAGTGATGGTGTTCGGGGAAAAAACTGTTCTTGTGTCTAGTTGTCTTGGTGTGCAGTGCTCTGTAGCGACGTTTTGAGGGTAGGAGTTGAAACAGTTTATGTCCAGGATGTGAGGGGTCAGTAAATATTTTCACTGCCCTCTTTTTGACTTGTGTAGTATACAGGTCTTCAATGGAAGGCAGTTTTTTTCTGCAGTTCTGATAATCCCATGAAGTCTGTGTCGGTCTTGTTGGGTTGCAAAACCAAACCAGACAGTTATAGAGGTGCAGACTCAATGATTCCTCTGTAGAACTGTATCAGCAGCTCCTTGAGCAGTTTGAGCTTCCTGAGTTGGCACAGAAAGAACATTCTTTGTTGTGCTTCTTTCATGATATTTTTGATGTTAGGTGACCATTTTAGGACTTGAGCTATACAAATACAATCTTCTTGTGATTCTTGAAGAAAACCAAGGACTGGAATAATTATCGTAAATAAGGACTCTGTGCTCAATGAGTAGAGGAGATCAACGCGTAAAGTTTATTCATCTACTTACAGGTGCAGATTCAAGTATTATTATCATTAAAAAATGGTCTTCGGACCAACCCAGATTGGGTCATACCTTACAGAGTTTAGTCCCTTTCTCATTGGCTCAAAGTATGTTTTTGCCTTACCTGCTTAAACTTTAGTGTTTTGCACATACAAAGGCACTTTGTTACCTTTTATGGTCTTTAAAACAGCTGAGCTGGTCCCTTCCCTACCCTAGAATATTCTGACAGGTGTGCTGATTTGTAACTGTGGTTCTCTTGTACATGAGCTGTCTGTTTAGAGATAATGGAGAAGGCCTTTATGTGTCTCTACACAATGAATGACTATACTTCAGCTGATAAGAATGGGTGAAGATTTATCGTCCAAAGAAGAGTTGCTGCAATAGAAACTGACAGTAGAAGCAACTCTGAATAAAGAAGACAAACAGAAGAGCAAGCTCTATGGATGAGCATAACAATAACAGCAAGAGACATAGGTGATATTCTGCACCATTAGAGGTTCAGGGAAAGATTACAGGCTTTTCTGGATAAAATTCTGATCAGCCTGTTAAATAAAATAGAGGTAGGACAGAATATAGAAAAACAGTTGGAAGTGACCTTATTCCAACCTACACAGGCAGGAGAACCTATATCAGTGATGGTGAATCTTTTTATTTATTTAGTTATTTTATTTATGTATTTATTGTCAAGTACATATTGGTAGTATACAAAGATATAACAATATGCATGATTGCATATACAAATAAATAACAATATGCGTGATATTAGTGTGTGTGAGAGAGAGAGACATTAGGACAGGGGACAGTAGGCACGCTGGTGTACTTATGCACGCCCGTAACTGACCTCTTAGGAATTGGGTGAGGTCAACAGTGGATAGTCTAAGGGTAAAGTTTTGGGGATGGGTGATGATACTACAGAGTCAGGAAGTGAGTTCCATGCATTAACTACTTGGTTACTAAAGTTGTATTTCCTACAGTCGAGTTTGAAGCAGTTTACTTTAAGTTTGTTTCTGTTGTGTGTTCGTGTATTGTTGCGGTTGAAGCTGAAGTAGTTGTTGACAGGAAGGACAGTGTAGCAGATGATTTTATAGGCTATACTTAGGTCGTGTTTCTTGTGTGCCAAAAATGGAAGTGTGTGCACTGGTGGACACATGTCACCACACAACACCCTGCACATGTGTGCATCCCCCTGCATGCAGTCCCCCATTGGGCCCTTTTTTACCTTCAGGCCTCCCTGAAGCCTCTGGAGTGTGAAAACGGCCCAATGGGCAGAAGCTCAAAAAAATGAACTTCCGGTTTGCCTGTTGTGCTATTTTTCACCTTCAGAAGGTTTCTCTCCATTTTTCCAAACTTTCTTTTTTAAAAAAATGTCTTTATTACGTTTTAAAGAGAACAAAAATAGAAAAAAATAACTTGTAATTGGTCTACAATAATTTGATTATAAGTCAGTACATTTAATATCTATATCGTAGAAATCACATAATATTAGGACATATTGAGGAGATGAGGAAAAGAAACAGAGAAACGAAAGAGATGAAAGAAAGGAAAAATGAAAGAAAAACAAAGAGAAAAGAAATATTGTTGGGAAAGAAAATAGAATAAAGAGGGAGAAAGTATAGGTAGGAAATAGAAAATAACCAGCAGTATGGCTGGTGTATTGTATCATTACGACATAAATTCCGCATGTGCCTATTGAATCATTTTTCTTACTCTGGAGGTTTCAGGGAAGCCATCTGAAGCCTGGGGAGGGTGAAAATGGCGTTCTTCAAGACCAATAATCAGTTGGTCAGTGTGCGTATGCACACTGGATCTGACATAGAGCAATGCTTTATGTGTTCTCAGATATGTTCCGCATGCCAACTTTGAAGGCAATTCATTCCACTGAATAATTGCTCTCACTGTTAGGGATTTATTCCTTAGTTCTAGGCTGGTTCTCTCTTTTATAATTTTCCATCCATTACTTTTTGTTCTGCCCTCAGAAATTTTGGAGAATAAGTCAGTGCCCCCTGGGAAAATAGCATGGTAGATTTCCAAAGGTCAGAGAGAATAGAAGAGTTGTACTAATAGATGACTCACTATATCAGAAATCAATACAGATATAGACCGATGTGAGTAATGACACTTGTGAAAAAGACTTCAGAACAGTAGGTGAAAAATGGAGGAATCTGAATTTATCATTGGTAGGAAGAGCAGCAACTATTAAAATGAACAGACTGCCAAGAATATTGTACTTATTTCAAATAATCCTGATAAAATTGGAAAAAAATATTTCTAGGAACTCAATAAAATAATACATAAGTATATTTGGCAAAGGGAAAAAAAGCAAGAATTGGTTTAAAAATGATGCAAGATATAAGAAGTAGAGGAGGCCTTTTGACTATCAAAGGGGGAACTCTACTATTAAGCTGCCATACTAACATGGATTGTATTGAGGAATACGAAATTACTGACTTTGGAAGGACATGATTTACAATTGGGGTGGTACGCCTTCCTAAGCTATGGGAAAAATAAGATACAGTCATACCTCGTCTTACGAACCTAATTGGTTCCAGGGGGAGGTTCGTAAGATAAAAGGTTCGTAAGACGAAACATTGTTTCCCATAGGAAACAATGTAAAGTCAATTAATCCGTGCAACCAAAAAACCCCCCGCAAAAAAACGCTGCCGCCCGGCTGTCACCTTTTAAAACAGCCTGGGGGCTTCTCAGCGACCTCCCAAATGCCAAACGCCAAACCCGAACTTCCGAGTTCGGCATTCGGGAGGCTGCCGAGAAGCCCCCAGGCTGTTTTAAAAGGTGACAGCTGGGCGGCGGGGCTTCCCGGCAGCCTCCGAACGCCGAACGCGGAAGTTCGGGTTTGGTGTTCGGCTTCGGGAGATGGCTGGGAAGCCGCCCGGCTGTTTTAAAAGGTCACAGCCGGGCTGGGGGGCTCCCCAGCAACCTCCCGAACCCCGGACATTTGCCAAACTTCTGGGTTCGGGGTTCGGGAGGTTGCTGGGAAGCCCCCCAGCCTGGCTGTCACCTTTTAAAACAGCCGCGCGGCTTCCTAGCAGCCTCTGAACGCCGAACGCGGAAGTTTGGGTTTGGAGTTCGGCTTCGGGAAGCTGCTGGGAAGCCGCCCGGCTGTTTTCAAAGGTCACAGCCGGGCTGGGGGGCTTCCCAGCAACCTCCCGAACCCCGAACTTTTGCCGAACTTCCGGGTTCGGGTTCGGAGGCTGTTGGAAAGCCGCGCGGCTGTTTTAAAAGGTCACAGCCGGGCTGAGATCAAAAGCAACATGAGAAAATATTATTTTACTGAAAGAGTAGTAGATCCTTGGAACAAACTTCCAGCAGATGTGGTAGATAAATCCACAGTAACTGAATTTAAACATGCCTGGGATAAACATATATCCATCCTAAGATAAAATACAGAAAACAGTATAAGGGCAGACTAGATGGACCATGAGGTCTTTTTCTGCCGTCAGACTTCTATGTTTCTATGTTTCTAAGACATCACTTAATACACACATACAGTAAGTGAAGACCAGAGAGGAATTACATTTGGGTAGATAGAGTTGATAACATTTGGAAAATGATGTTTACAAAGCAGATTTTGAATCGTTCATTTGGAGAGTCAGATGATTAGCTAGTTACACAAAACAACTGGAGAAATCAAATTAAAAATAAGGACATGCGACACCCTGGTTGCCAAGCTAAATGCCACAAATAGGGCATGAAAGAAATTACAACCTTCCACTTAGCAAACATTACTCCATGATATACCAACCTGGCATCTGGTAATTACATAGAATTGCCATGGCTGATAATCAATGATACCCATTTTAATTCTAATAAAATGTTGTCATAAATGGTTTTCGTATAATATCTTGAGAGTGGATTACAGCTAGTACATGCAGGTTAAACCATTGAGCCACATTTGGTTGTTGTAGAAACGCCTCTGGAGTCTGGGGAGGTCAAAAATGCTTCCCTGCCACCATATTGCAGGTGACCATTTAGGCCACGCCCACCATGAAGGTGTCTACCCAGCAACTGGGCACAGAACTCCTTGCTAAAACTTTCGAAGCCTGTTTGTTCCATGACCAGGTACTTAAGTAGAAAAGTTTGTAAGAAGAAACAACTTTCCCATAGGAATCAATGTAAAAGCAAATAATGCTGCAATTGGGGAAACCACAGGGAGTGTAGAGGCCCTGTTTCGTCCCAGTAGATTCCTAGAGAGGCCCCGTGAAGGCTTCTCCCCACCTTTTCTGGCCCTGTTTCCTACCAGGAGATTCCTAGAGAGGCTCCACCGAGACTTCTCCCTGCCTTTTCCCGTTACAGTTTCAGAGGCTTGGGTTTCTAAGTGGAAAATGGTTCTTGAGAAGAGGCTAAAAAATCTTGAACATCCGGTTATTATCTAGAAAAGTTTGTAAGTAGAGGCGTTCTTAGGTAGAAGTACCACTGTACTGTTCCCAATATCCTTACAGTCTTTTATATTTGTATCATACAGCGTCTGTTTCGTGGTCTGGCCTACCTGGAAAGGTTGATAGCTACTAAGAAGGAAATAATTGTTTGACTGATGACCTATCACTTAATACCTATTCAAAGTAGAGTTCAAAGGGATATCAGAGGCCTTCTAGTCCAACTCCCTGCTTGAGCAGGAAACATTTTACCATTTCAAGCAAGTGGTTCTATAGTCTCTTTTTGAAAGCCTCCAGTGATGGCGCTCCCATCACTGGTACAAAGCTACGCGGATTTGAGGTTCTGACACCTACCATCCTTCCTACCACCCTACTGTATTTTTTGGAGTATAAGACGCACTGGAGTATACGACATACCTTAGTTTTGGGGGAGGAAAATAAGGAAAAGAATCTGCTTACTAGATATTCATCTGGCTAGTGTCCTTAGTCTGGTGAGCTTCAGCACATTATTTTATCCCCTGGTTAGGGCTTTTTAAAAAACCTTATTTGGAGAAAGTAACAATGAAAGAGCTTGCAAGGTAGTAAGAGCTGGAAACATCATTAGCACCATGGAAAGAAACATTTGGAGCAAGTAGAGAATGAAGAAAAAAAACTTATATAGAAAGAGTTTGGAAAACATAGTTAGCAGAGAGTAACAATGAAAGAGCTTGCAAGCCAGTAAGAGCTGGGAACATCATTAACACTTGATTAGAGTTGGAAAGAAACCTATTCAGAGCAAGTTAGAACAATGAAGAAAAACCCTGCAAAGTCTTAGGGCTTGGAAAACATTCTTCCCAGACAGAAACAATGAAAGAGCCTGCAAGTAAGAGCTGGGAAGATCGTTAGCAGCTAGTTAGGGTGGAAAGAAAAAAAGCTACATTCAGAGTATAAGACACACCCAAATTATCAGCCTCTTTTAGGGAGGAAAAAGGGTGCATGTTATACTCTGAAAAATATAATATTTTCAGTGTCACCATGAATTTATTTATTTATTTATTTATTATTTATTTATTAGATTTGTATGCCGCCCCTCTCCGAAGACTCGGGGCAGCTCATAACAGTAATAAAAACAATATAGCAGTGGAACAAATCTAATATTAAAAAACTTATAAAACCCTATCATTTTTTAAAAAACCAAACAGCACATTCATACCAAACATAAAACAAAGTATAAAAAAGCCTGGGGGAAAGGTGTCTCAACTCCCCCATGCCTGGCGGTATAAGTGAGTCTTGAGTAGTCTTGAGAAGTAGTTTCTAATCTCCGGGGGGAGTTGGTTCCAGAGGGCCGGGGCCACCACAGAGAAGGCTCTTCCCCTGGGGCCCACCAAACGGCATTGTTTAGTCGATGGGAACCGGAGAAGGCCAACTCTGTGGAACCTTATCGGTCTCTGGGAATTATGGTATTTTATACCCAAAACCAGTGATTGTTTCCTATTTCGGGGTGGGGGGGTGGGGAAATGTGCTAAATCATGGTCACCTGCTTATAAATGAAAATGATTGAATATATGTAGTGATTGTTGATCATCCAAAATGCAGTCATGTATGTATGGGAGGAGTAGATATTGGAATTTCAAATTTTGTTTGTAATCATTTTTTTAAAGTCTGCTATTACAGTAATACCTCATCTTACGAACTTAATTGGTTCCAGGACGAGGTTCGTAAGGTGAAAAGTTCGTAAGATGAAACAATGTTTCCCATAGGAATCAATGGAAAAGCCAATAATGCATGCAAGCCGATTAGGAAAATCCAAAACATTAAGGCTTAAAAAAAAAAAGCTGCCGGCAGACGAAGCTGAGGCGAACGGAGTGGGGGGAGGGAAACCCATGGAGATCCAGAGGGGAGAATGGGGCAGGAAAGAGTGGAGAAAAACGGAGGAAACCCATGGAGATCCAGAGGGGAGAATGGGGCAGGAAAGAGTGGAGAAAAACAGAGGAAACCCATGGAGATCCAGAGGGGAGAATGGGGCAGGACAGAGTGGAGAAAAACGGAGGAAACCCATGGAGATCCAGAGGGGAGAATGGGGCAGGAAAGAGTGGAGAAAAACAGAGGAAACCCATGGAGATCCAGAGGGGAGAATGGGGCAGGAAAGAGTGGAGAAAAACGGAGGAAACCCATGGAGATCCAGAGGGGAGAATGGGGCAGGAAAGAGTGGAGAAAAACAGAGGAAACCCATGGAGATCCAGAGGGGAGAATGGGGCAGGACAGAGTGGAGAAAAACGGAGGAAACCCATGGAGATCCAGAGGGGAGAATGGGGCAGGACAGAGTGGAGAAAAACGGAGGAAACCCATGGAGATCCAGAGGGGAGAATGGGGCAGGACAGAGTGGAGAAAAACGGAGGAAACCCATGGAGATCCAGAGGGGAGAATGGGGCAGGAAAGAGTGGAGAAAAACGGAGGAAACCCATGGAGATCCAGAGGGGAGAATGGGGCAGGAAAGAGTGGAGAAAAACGGAGGAAACCCATGGAGATCCAGAGGGGAGAATGGGGCAGGAAAGAGTGGAGAAAAACGGAGGAAACCCATGGAGATCCAGAGGGGAGAATGGGGCAGGACAGAGTGGAGAAAAATGGAGGAAACCCATGGAGATTCAGAGGGGAGAATGGGGCAGGAAAGAGTGGAGAAAAACGGAGGAAACGCATGGAGATCCAGAGGGGAGAATGGGGCAGGACAGGGTGGGAAAAAACGGGAGGAACTCAAGTCTGGAGGTGGGGCATCCCAGCGGCCGGCGGCAGGTTCGTAAGGTGAAAAAAGTTTGTAAGAAGAGGCAAAAAAAATCCGAACCCTGGGTTCGTATCTTGAAAAGTTCATATGACGAGGGGTTCGTACCATGAGGTACCACTGTACTTTGAATGGCTATTAAACAACTGGTCATAAGTCAAGGACTACCCGTAAGTCCTGGACTGCCAAGCAATCAATTGTAACTTTTTGGTATTTATTTAGTAACCACTAAATGGTAATGATTTTTTTTTTCTGGCGTTCTTCTTCCCACCTTGGCTTTTTAAAGAAATAAAGGCCAGTCCATATGAACCTTATTGGCAAGTAAAAGAAAAAGAAGCTAATCAAAATGAAATGAATTTTTTAAAGCCTCCTCCTGATCTGATCGTATACTGCATACAGAAGCACAGGAAATCAATTCTCCTCCTTTTGGGGAGCGCTAGATCCCTTTCTCAAGGTATAAAACAAAATTAATCTGATTTGGAAAAAAGAAAAGAAAAAAAAAGGTCAGTATTCATTTTTGAAATGAATTTTTAAAAACTCACGTGCAAAAACTTTTTAGTGCTGGAGCAGAGAAAAAAGAAAGCTGTGCA
Source organism: Erythrolamprus reginae (assembly GCF_031021105.1). NCBI lineage: Eukaryota > Metazoa > Chordata > Lepidosauria > Squamata > Dipsadidae > Erythrolamprus > Erythrolamprus reginae. Next base: position 103,694,611 of record NC_091954.1, read on the forward strand.
CATCCTGGAGAGCATCTCCAAAGCATCTCCAGTGGGAAAAATACAGAAGAAAAGTCACAATTCTAAGTTGACCGTAACATGGTCCTTCTATTAACTAAGACAAAGAATCTGTCAAGCCACATTCTGCTTGCCACATCAAGAAAACAAGAACTGCAAAGGTCTCAGGGAGGTATGTTGAAAGCTAGTCTCTAGTAAATAAAGAATCTTGGAAATTGTTAAGAGGAAATGTCTCAGTCTTATTCATACAGGTTCATTAATGCAGAAACTCTTCCAAGGTTTCTGGCCACCTTGTCAGTTGTCCTTATGAGACAGCCTGTCAACTGGCTTACAATGTCTTGATTGTTTATGTTTCCATCCGTTCCTCCATTCCTCTCCCTGCCATCCCATAATCTCTCACAATCACTGAACCTGAGAAAATATACATCAGAGACAAGAGTTATCAGAGGCACTAAACTTTAAATAGCTACACACCTGCCAGCACATATATAATCTTACGCAATATTTCTGGTTCAAACTTTGTTGCTTCTTTCTTAAATGGTTCACGACAAGATTTATGTTGGCTTCCTTGGATATGAATAGATTTTGACCTTGAATCTGAAGCTTTGGAACAAATGGCTCTTGGGTTTTGTTTGGGGTTTTTAATGTTTTCCTGTATAAAACAGAGGGATCTCTGGGATAGGATTTCCTTTTGTTCAAGAGGATTCCATTTGAAATTGAGACATGCATATTTGGAAAGACTACATAGCCTACACAACAAGGCAGATTGATTTCACAACAGTGGTCAAGACCAATGAAAGATACTCAAAAAGTACGTTTGAAATCACCCCAAGGTCAAGAATTTTATTTAGCTATAAAATTCACCCAGTGGTAAGTTTAAAATGAGACATAGGGGCTTGGGTCTAGGTTTCTGAAGATTCTTCTTGGTCTACAGTATGATTTGAAAACCTGGAACCTGAAGGCCATATCTGCTAGCACATAAGCTGTTGCCCTAGCATGTATGCACCGGCCTGTGTAGTATTCCTTGTGTAGGTCTAAGGTCACATTGTTGGATTAGATTAGATTAGATTAGATTTATTGGATTTATATGCCGCCCCTCTCCGCAGACTCGGGGCAAGCCCAAATGTGTTCCTAACCACATGTGGATGCTTTGTCACCTTATGCTGTTAGCATAAGTTAGCATGAGTTTTGAACTCTAGCTCTGCAACTATGGAGCTTGAAGTAGGCCTGGGAAAAATTCTGGCCTGTGGAAATTCTAGCTCGTAGCAAAATGGAACAGGAGTGTATTTGCTGACACCTCAAAGCTTACTGTCAAAACTTCTCTAGATTTGCCCTTGCAGTTTGTAACATCATGAATGCTTATTGTTCTGTGTGTATGAATGACCACATCATGTAAACTTCGCATGTACATATTTATTTTATTTATTTATTTATTTTGTCCAATACACAATGAGGGTTTTAGTGGGTATATATCTATATACACATAGTAAAATACATGATGAAGGTTATAGAGGAGATATTCATAGTAAAATATATCTAAGAAATAATAGAAAAGAAGGTATAGTAATAGAACATATCAATGAAAGAATAGAAGAAGAGATATAGGAATAGAAGAAAGGTATAGGAGATATAGGAGAGCAATAGGACAGGGGACGGAAGACACTTTAGTGCACTTGTACTCGCCCCTTACTGACCTCTTAGGAATCTGGATAGGTCAACCGTAGATAATCTAAGGGTAAATTGTTGGGGGTTTGGGGATGACACTAGGAAGTCCGCTAATGAGTTCCACGCTTCGACAACTCAGTTGCTGAAGACATATTTTTTACAGTCAAGTTTGGAGCGGTTAATATTAAGTTTAAATCTGTTGTGTGCTCTTGTGTTGTTGTAGTTGAAGCTGAAGTAGTCGCCGACAGGCAGGACGTTGCAGCATATGATCTTGTGGGCAATACTTAGATCTTGTTTAAGGCGTCTTAGTTCTAAACTTTCTAGGCCCAGGATTGAAAGTCTAGTCTCGTAGGGTATTCTATTTTGAGTGGAGGAGTGAAGGGCTCTTCTGGTGAAGTATCTTTGGACATTTTCAAGGGTGTTAATGTCTGAGATGCGATATGGGTTCCAAACAGATGAGCTGTATTCAAGGATGGGTCTGGCAAAAGTTTTGTAAGCTCTGTTCAACAAAAGTTGAAGAAAGATAATGTTCCTATAAGAAAGCTGTCTGGGAAGAAGTTTGAATTGCTTGATGGGATTGAAGGATTGCTTGGAGACTTTTGATGCATTCACTCATGGAATAAAGTTGGCTTCTTCCTCTCCTACAATGGTCTCTGCTTATCTTTGAAACCCTTCCCTGATGCAATAGGCCAGCTGATTTTTGGCTCACACGGAGCCCCTGGGAGGACATTTTCGGACTCCAGAGGGCCTCTGGGGATTGCAAAAGGGCATTTCCGGCCTCCTCAGGCTCCAAGAAAGCATCAGGCCTACTGAGCCCACCAGAAGTCGGAAAACGGGGAGTCATGCATAAATGCTCAGGCGAGGGGTAGCATAGGAGGTCACAAGCACATTTGCAGGAGGGTGGGACATGTGAGGGGCATTGAATTATGGGTGTCAACATAAATGCTCAGGGGAGGGGTAGCATAGGAGGTCACAAGCACATTTGCAGGAGGTTGGTACATGTGAGGAGCCATTGAATTATGGGTGTGAGCATGCATGCACTCGTTTTTATCACCCGAGGAAAAAAAGGATATTGTTCTCAACCATCTGGGTCTTCATTTTACCCACCTCGAGAAGGATGGAAGGCTGAGTCAAACTTGAGCCTGGTGGGATTCAAACTGTCGTTGCAGGTAGCCAGCAAGTAAAAGAAGCAGCCTGTAGTACTGAACCCTAACCACTGCGCCACCACAACAATAATCATAATCGTAAAACGGCCTCACTTTAATTTGCTAGAACTGTTCTTCTGTTCTTAAATGAAAATGGGGTGTGATCCCCTAGTCTGGCTTCTTTGGAGACCTCATTTTCATTTTTTTCCGTAAAATAAATTAAAAAATGTAACATTAAGGGGAGTGGGGGAAAAAACTAACAGAAAAATACCACCTTGGGGTGATAAAAGCATGCAATATGCAGTTAAGTGTTTGTACTAATGGGTATACACTTACAAATGTTGACAAACAGAATGAAATGAGCCCAACTAAAATGTAGTTTCCATCTCTTCATCCAAATTCACTCTGCCTATTAAGTTGTTTATTCTATGGGAAGGTTACATTGGTATCATTAAATCTGAGTGAAATTGCCCAATTTGAATTTTTGCAAAGATGATCTTAGAAGGCTTTCACAAATATTATTTTTGTGTGTGTGTGTGTGTTATTTTTCTGCATGAATTTTAAAAGGATGGAGAAAAGGATAAAACAGCTATACGCCAAAGCATTTATACAATTTTGATGAGGAATGTTTTTAATATAGTCCTTTAAGTAAGTCCTCTTGAGTTGGATGCAGAATTTAAGAATGATAACCAATCATTCATACGGTCTTTTTGGGTTTTTTTTACATTTCTCTTATGAGGAGGTAGGAAACTTCACAGTACCAAATTGCTCGATACATTTAGAAGGAAATCAACCCTGACTCTTCCTCGAAACACCTTGAGATGTTGAAGATGAAGCTCAAATACTTTGGCCACCAAATGTGAAGAGAGGACCCCTTGGAAAAGACCCTTTTGCGGGGGAAAGACTGAATGCAAACGGAGAAGGGATAGCAAAGTGAGATGATTAGTTAGTGTCATTCATGCAATGAGCATGAATTGAGTTAAATTCCGGGAGATGGACGAGGACAGGAGAGTGTTGTGTTTCTATGGCACTATGTTGTCCCACTCAGTCACATTCACACTTCAGTGTGGTTTATGGAAGGTTTTCTTCAGCATTTCTCTCCACCTAGCTTTAGAAGTGTCCCAATTGAAGCCAGCCACAAGTAAGCCCAGATTAATTCCTCAGGAAATAGCTAATTAGTCCAGAAAACAAATAGCAAGCTGCTCAGTCCAATAAACTAACATTGTTTTTGGATTCTGTGCATGTGCAGAAGCTGAGTTTTCAGGACTGCGCATTCATGCATGAGTGTTCAAAGAGACCACATAGCACGCAATGTGCGTGCAATCTATGGCGTGGGAGGAAGCGAACCCACATCTGATTATGAAATTACTTCTGGTCTGGAGTCTCACAAGCTTCCAGTGCTGCAATTACTGGAGAAGTAACTTGAGGGAAGGCACCTTCTATGTAACTTTTTGGTTTTTTCAGATCAAAATTAGTCAGGCAAAAGATATTGTGTCAAAGAAAAACACCAGAAAAAGGCTTTTCCTTCTGACAGTTGAAATAAGCTCATAACAGTAACAAAAGACATGTACGTTTAGGGGGGGGGGGGAAATTCCCCTTGGAAGCTAAACTTTATTTATTTTATTTTTATGTATTTGTTTTGTCCAATACACAATGAGGGTTTTAGTGGGTATATATCTATATACACATAGTAAAATGCATGATGAAGGGTATAGAGGAGATACTCATAGTAAAATATATCTAAGAAATAATAGAAAAGAAGGTATAGTAATAGAACATATCAATGAAAGAATAGAAGAAGAGATATAGGAATAGAAGAAAGGTATAGGAGATGTAGGAGAGCAATAGGACAGGGGACAGAAGGCACTCTAGTGCACTTGTACTCGCCCCTTACTAACCTCTTAGGAATCTGGATAGGTCAACCGTAAATAATCTAAGGGTAAAGTGTTGGGGGTTTGGGGATGACACTATGGAGTCCGGTAATGAGTTCCACACTTCGACAACTCGGTTACTGAAGTCATATTTTTTATAGTGAAGTTTGGAGCGGTTAATATTAAGTTTAAATCTGTTGTGTGCTCTTGTGTTGTTGTAGTTGAAGCTGAAGTAGTCGCCGACAGGCAGGACGTTGCAGCATATGATCTTGTGGGCAATACTTAGATCTTGTTTAGATCTAATTTCCAAGAAATTAGAAGGCAGATTTTGAAATGTTATAAATGTGGGGACACACACACACACACACACACACACACACACAAAACAAGTATAATTTCCCTGTTTTTATTGGCCTTTATGACTTATCTCCCAAGTAAACCAGTTCCCTCCTTTTCTTCCGTAAAAATATGGTCACACAAATCTATTGCCATTGTGAAATGCTTAACTAAAATTTTGGATGCCGAGTTTAGAAATAAAAAAGCATTTGAAGCAGCAAAGGTGAATTTTTAAGTCTTAGCCAAGAAATATTGGTAAACAGCTAGGAGAAAGAAATGATGGATAGAAAAAATATTGTATTCATTTTACTGTGTTTGTTTCAGCAAAACCAAATGTCACTGCACATTTTTGAGCAAGTGTTTTTTAATGATGCTTTCATAACTAGTGACCTTCAGTTTTATTATGTTCTTTTAAAAAAACATGTGCATGGAAACCAGTAAAACGAAGCTAAAATCTCATTGATTTGCTTTCCAGAGTATGAGATGTGGGTTATTGTAAAATATTCTGTGTCTTTTTATCTACACTTCATATTGTTTTGGTTTCTGGTGACAAATTAGAACAAGGTTTCTCACCCTCTTCAGACAAGAAGATACTTGGGGTTTTGAAAACCTGCAATGACTCATTGCAAAATTCCAACTCCTGGTAGAAAAAAGATATTCCATTGAGACATCAGCAGTTATAAAATATTGATTTACCAAATAATCACCTGCCAAGTTCCTAGCTCTTCCTTGCTTATATAAAGCTCTGGTCTCTGGCCACCATCCCTTGCAATGATCTAAGAAAGCGTAAGGTGTTCAAATAAAGTTGATATTAGAAACCCTTGGTTTGTTTATTTATTTATTCATTCATTCATTCATTCATTCATTCATTCATCCATTCATTGTTAGAGTTGAAAGGGACCACGAAGGCCATCAAGTTCAACCCCCTGCCCAAGCAGGAACCCTATAGTACACCAGTCAAGTGGCAGTTCAATCTTCTCTTAAAAATGTCCAGAGTGTTGGAGTTCACAACATCTGCTGGTAGGTTGTTCCATTGGTTGATCGCTCTGACCGTCAGGAAGTTCCTCCTTATCTCCATGTTGAATCTCTCCTTGGTCAGCTTCCAGCCGTTGTTCCTCGTCCGGCCCTCTGGTGCCCTGACGAATAAAGTCATCCCCTCCTCTCTGTGACATCCCCTCGTATACTTGTAGACTGCTATCATGTCCGCTCTGGCCCTCCTTTTCTCTAGGCTATCCATGCCCAGTTCCCTCAGTCTCTCTTCATAAGTCTTGGTTTCCAATCCCTTAATCATCTTGGTTGCTCTTTTTTGCACCTTCTCCAGAGTTTCAATGTCTCTTTTGAAGTGTGGTGACCAGGGCGTAGTAGAGTGGTACTTCCCTGGTCTTGGAGTGTATTCCCCTGTTGATGCAGCTTAGGATTGTGTTGGCTTTTTTAGCTGCTGCTGCACATTGTTGGCTCATGTTTAGTTGATTGTCCACCAAGACTCTGAGGTCTCCAAGGTTTATACATTACTACTTCATTTATTTTCATTTGTACTGTTTAATGCAAGGATATCAAACTCAATTTCATTGAGTTCTGCATCAGGGTTGTGTTTAACCTCAGGGGGCCTAGGTGGACATGGCCAGGGTGTCAGGCCAAAACCATTTTACTTGGGGTCTTTGGCCTGCCATATTTTATGCTATTTTAAAATGTATTCTTTGCTATGAGAATTTGGGAAGGGTAATTGCATGAGAGATGCCTACATGAAGCCATAACAAATTCCTTCTAGATTGTCAAGGTCATCCTTCGTCTTTGCACTCCTACACCTTCACAGGAGGAGATAGGAGTTTCTGCTAAGTTGGCTAGATGAAGATTGGTCAAGGTGATTGACTTGGGGGTGTGGGTCAAGTGATTGAGCTTTCAGCTGGGTGGAGAAACCCCTGAGACTTCCAATTTGTATTTCTTCCAGATGTGCCAACATGGCTCTGCTAATACATTGAACTTTGAGGAATATTTTGCCTCGGATTGTACTTTAGTTTTTGAAACTATTTGGAACCCTGACACTGGATGGGTGTGGCCAGCTCAGTGTCACTCATGTCTATATTTTGAATCTGGATTCAAATTTATTCTTCTGAATTGCAATTGAATAGTTAGTAACAACATTTTCTCTTTTTACGTATATCTGATTTTAGTCTTGGCACTAAACAATGTAAAATATAGCATTGTTTTCTCTTTTCAAAATATTGCATTAATGCTATTGCTTATGTGTATTCACCAGAGGCCTGATATAATGTATATTATTTCATGAAGAAAGTGAGCTAGCAGCAATAAAGCATATTGGAGTTGAACCAAGATGCAGCCCTTTACCTTATAGGACATGTATAGCTGGAGAACGATAAGGACCTACATCTGCTTTACAATAAGGCTTTTTATATGGTTTAGAAAACTGTAATCCTTTGTAAGCATAGCTCATGTATTGATTTATGAGAGAACAAATATGTTTTGGTAGAAAAAGCAGAGGATTCAAAATCTTAGTCTGTAGGATCTCTCTCTCTCTCTCTCTCTCTCTCACACACACACACACACCTAATAGATCTTTTAAAATTATACTAGTTTTTTTTCCCTGTAATGATCTGTAAAACTCTCCTTACCTAGAGAGTAGGGTCTAGCCCAGTGATGGTAAACCTATGGCACGGGTGCCACAGGTGGCACGCAGAGCCAAATATGCTGGCACGTGAGTCATTGCCCTAGCTCAGCTCCAACGTGCATGTGTGTGCCGGCCAGTGGATTTTTGGCTTGCGCAGAGGCTCTGGGAGGGCATTTTTGGCATCCAGGGAGCCTCCGGGGGGGGTGGGGAAAGGTGTTTTAACCTTCCTTCGGCTCCAGGGAAGCCTTTGGAGCCTGGAGAAGGTGAAACAGGAGCCCACTGGGCCCATCTGAAATTATGAAACAGGCTGTCTCCGGCCTCCAGATGGCTTCTGGAGGGGTAGGGGAAGCTACTTTCGTCCTCCCCAGGCAATGAATTATGGGTATGCGCGATATTGCACAGACATAATCTTTTGGCACCCGAGGAAAAAAAGGTTTGCCATCACTGGTCTAGCCTAACCCTTTTGGCTCCGGATGCTGAAACTGGAGTGTGCATGCTGGAACTTGGAAGGAGTAGCTCCCAGTGCGCATGCATGTGTTGTCTAGCTGCACATCCATGTCCCGGCATGTGCATGCATGCCAGACAGCTGCTCTCTTCCTGGTTCTGTCCCACACATGCGCATCAGCCAGCTAGTTGACCAGTTGTCCAATGTGCAGGTGCATGATGGTACCCAGAAGAGGAGCTGGTGATGGCGTGTGTGCCCACAGAGAGAGCTCTACGTTTCACTTCTGGCATGCGTACCATAGGTTGGCCATCATTGGTCTAGCCAATATAATAATAATAATAATAATAATAATAATAATAATAATAATAATAATAATAACAACAACAACAACAACAACAACAACAAGAACAACAACCAGGGTGGCACAGCAGGTAGAGTGCTGTACTGCAGGCCACTGAAGCTGACTAGATCTGTAGGTCAGCGGTTCAAATCTCATCACCGGCTCAAGGTTGACTCAGCCTTCCATCCTTCCGAGGTGGGTAAAATGAGGACCCGGATTGTGGGGGCAATAGGCTGGCTCTGTTAAAAAGTGCTATTGCTAATATGTTGTAAGCCACCCTGAGTCTAAGGAGAAGGGCGGCATAAAAATCGAATGAATGAATGAATGAATGAATGAATGAATGAATGAATGAATGAATGAATGGACAGACAGACAAACAAACAAATAACAGCAGCAGAGTTAGAAGGGACCTTGGAGGTCTTCTAGTCCAACCTCTTACTTAGGCAGGAAACCTTACACTACTTCAGACAAATGATTTCAACATCTGCTTAAAAACATCCAATGTTGGAGCATTCACAACTTCTGGAGACAAGCTGTTCCACGGACCAACTGTTTTGACAGTCAGGAAATTTCTCCTTAGTTCTAAGTTACTTCTCTCCTTGTTCAGTTTCCACCCATTGCTTCTTGTTCTACCCTCTGGTGTTTTGGAGAATAGCCTGACTCCCTCTTCTTTGTAGCAACCCCTGAGATATTGGAACACTGCTATCATGTCTCCCCTGGTCCTTCTTTTCATTAAACTAGCCATGCCCAGTTCCTGCAACAGTTCTTCATATGTTTTAGCCTCCAGTCTTTCGCAATAGTGGGGAATATCTGTAGCTTGGGTGTAGGACGAGGGCAGAGGTTCATGTGGGTTTGTGGGTTAGCTTCTGAACATTTTGTTTTCAGGCAAGGAAACGTCTTCAGTGGAATTTAGGGGATGCTGATGTTCTTTTGCTTATCAGAGCTTAGTGTGGTCAGTGGTGATGCAGAGGCCATGTCAAGTGAGGGTCACCTCGGGTGAGGGTCTAGTGATGGGTCTTGTAATGGGGATAAAACTCACAGGGTTATTTATTTGGCAGTAAAAAGACATCACACTGTAGTGTGACTAACACTGACTGGTACTCAGTTTATTTTGAAGCCTAATTCCAGATGCTGGTTTTGGCTACTATTTTTTCCCCATGTCATTTGCTTTGTATGTATTCCTAACTGTAACTCCGAGTAGTATGCAATAGATTTCTTTTTAAAAAAAAAAAAAGGCAAAACAAAACATTCCAATTAAATTTTGTTTTAAAATGTATTCTTCCAGGCTTTTTAATAATGAATTATGCCGTTGCAAACTTCTTCTTTTTCTGTACTGTGCTGCTTTGATGTTCCACTACAGTTTTCATTTTCTTGATTTCAATTTCTACTTTTATGGCTTGTTTTGTTTTTAACTAGAATTGTAACATTTGAGCGTAAAGTGCTTCAAGGTTTCTTTTTAAGTGGGGCAGAAATGGTTTTAAAGCTGATTTACAATTTAAAAAAAACAAACCTCCTTTTATTGCCATGCAGTGTTATGGAATGGAATTGAACGGAATAACAGAGTTGGAAGAGACCTTGGAGCAGGGGTGTGTTCCTCCTGAACTGGTAGTAGCCCACTGGTGACATCACCGACCTAGTTTGGTTGATGCCAATCCATGGGCACCACCATCTTTTAAAAAAATTAAAAATTCTTCTGAGCATGCACTGTGCATGGGGTCGCCATCTTGTTTTTGGTTTTTCTCCCTCCGATTTTTGGCACTGTACATTATTATTTATTATTATTATTATTATTATTATTATTATTATTATTATTAATTAGATTTGTATGCCGCTCCTCTCTGTAGACTCGGGGTGGTTCACAGCAATAATTATTATTATTATTATTATAATTATTATTATAATTATTATTATTATTATTATTATTATTATTATTATTATTAATTAGATTTGTATGCCGCTCCTCTCTGTAGACTCGGGGTGGCTCACAGCAATAATAATAATAATAATAATTATTATTATTATTATTATTATTATTATTATTATTATTAATTAGATTTGTATGCCGCCCCTCTCCGAAGACTCGGGGCGGCTCACAACAATAATAAAAACAATATTGTAGTAGAACAAATCTAATATTAAAAATGCTATCCCTTTCACTTTTGTTTTTCATGTTTTTATACATACATATATGTATCAGAAATAATATTTCAATACAGTAATACCTCGTCTTACAAACGCCTTGTCATACAAACTTTTCAAGATACAAACTCGGGGTTTAAGATTGTTTTGCCTCTTCTTACAAACTATTTTCACCTTACAAACCCACTGCCGCAACTGGGATGCCCCGCCTCCGGACTTCCATTGCCAGCGAAGCACCCGTTTTTGCTTGCTGGGATTCCCCTGAGGCTCCCCTCCATTGGAAACCCCACCTCCGGACTTCCGTGTTTTTGTGATGCTGCAGGGGAATCCCAGCAGCGCGAAAACAGGCACTTCGCTGGCAATGGAAGTCTGGAGGTGGGGTTTCCCAGCGAGGGGAGCCTCAGTGAAATCACAGCATCGCAAAAATACAGAAGTCCGGAGGTGGGGTTTTGAGGACTTCAGTGTTTTTGCGATGCTGCAATTTCACTGATGCTCCCTTCGCTGGGAAACCCCACCTCCGGACTTCCGTTGCTAGCGAAGTGCTCGTTTTTGTGATGCTGGGACTCCCCTGCTGGAATCCCCCTGCAGCATCGCAAAAACACAGAAGTCCGGAGGTGGGGTTTCCCATGGAGAGGAGCCTCAGGGGAATCCCAGCAGTGCAAAAATGGGTGCCTCGGCTGGCAAAAGGGGTGGATTTTGGGCTTGCACGCATTAATCACTTTTCCATTGATTCTTATGGGAAACATTGTTTCGTCTTACAAACCTTTCACCTTAAGAACCTCGTCCTGGAACCAATTAAGTTTGTAAGACAAGGTATCACTGTATTTGGCTTGGGATAGTTCTTAAATTAAAACACCTCAGGCATCCTCAGGCAAGTATAGCATTAAGGCAAACTTGCCAACGTGAAATATGTTATCCAACCATACAATTGGACTCTAGTAAAATATTTAAGAAGGAAAAAACAAATGAACAAACTGGTCCAATCTGTTCCAATTTAATGGGGTTTTCTTTTGCCTACACTTCTGGTTCTATTACAGACATTTATGAAGCTAATGGTGGATATTAAAAAAAGAGAGAAGGAAATAGATTTCTGCTTGATTTAATAGCTGTTATGCACAACATAATTTATTTATTTATTACTTAGATTTGTATGCCGCCCCTCTCCGAAGACTCGGGGCGGCTCACAACATGTAAAAAACAAATCATAAGCAATCAGACAAGTTTAAAATATTTAAATATTTAAAAAACCCCATATGCTAACAGTCACACACACAGACATACCATGCATAAATTAAACGTGCCCAGGGGGAGATGTTCAGTTCCCCCATGCCTGACGGCAAAGGTGGGTTTTGAGGAGTTTACGGAAGGCAGGAAGAGTAGGGGCAGTTCTAATCTCCGGGGGGAGTTGGTTCCAGAGAGTCGGTGCCGCCACAGAGAAGGCTCTTCCCCTGGGGCCCGCCAACCGACATTGTTTAGTTGACGGGACCCGGAGAAGGCCCACTCTGTGGGACCTAATCGGTCGCTGGGATTCGTGCGGCAGGAGGCGGTCTCGGAGATATTCTGGTCCGATGCCATGAAGGGCTTTAAAGGTCATAACCAACACTTTGAATTGTGACCGGAAATTGATCGGCAACCAACGCAGACTGCGGAGTGATGGTGAAACATGGGCATACCTAGGTAGGCCCATGACTGCTCTCGCAGCTGCATTTTGCACGATCTGAAGTTTCCGAACACTTTTCAAAGGTGGCCCCACGTAGAGAGCATTACAGTAGTCGAACCTCGAGGTGATGAGGGCATGAGTGACTGTGAGCAATGAGTCCCGGTCCAGATAGGGCCGCAACTGGTGCACCAGGCGAACCTGGGCAAACGCCCCCCTCGCCACAGCTGAAAGATGTTGTTCTAAGACACCGAACCCAGAGTTTATCAGGACACAATTACATCCAAAAAGGTTCAGTGCATTTGCACAAATGATATTTTGTTGGAAAATGAAATATCTGAGACAGAGGTTTAAAAATGTTGGTTTGTTGGTTTGTTTGTTTATAAAATTTATTGGCTGACCATCCTATTACAGAGCAGTTATGGGCAGCTTATAATGTAAAAAGATAACTATTGAAAAAGGGGTGAAATTCAAAATTTTTCCCCACCGGTTCTGTTGGCGTGGCTTGGTGGGCGTGGTGGGGCTTGGTGGGCGTGGCTTGGCAGGGAAAGGATACTGTAAAATCTCCATTCCCACCCCACTCCAGGGAAAAGATACTGCAAAATTCCCATTCCCACCCCACTCTGGGGCCAGCCAGAGGTGGTATTTGCTGGTTCTCCAAACTACTCAAAATGCTGAACCTGCTGAATTTCACCCCTGATGCAAAGGCTAAAAGATATAAGTACCCAAATAGGATCAACTGGTACCCATTTCAGCAGCCTAGCACTATTAAGAGGAGCAGCTTAAAATGCATGAATGGATGGAAGGATGATGAATTACATATTTTTTTAAAAGAGTTGCTGATGCAGATTTTGTGCATTTAGGATTGATTTAGACATAGATTTTTGGGTATGTGCTGATTTTAAGTGTTTCCTTGAAAACACTTTTTCAAGTGTTTTGTTTTAAGTACGAATATAATAGTTCCTACTAGTGATGAGTGAACCCAACAGTGTTCGGATTCGGCAAGTTCGGCCGAATTTTATGCAAAATTCATCCGAACCCGAACCGAACTCCAACTCGAACCCAAACGGGGAATCCCTCCCATGAAGAGGTTCCGGGGGTGGAGCTTTGATGTCACCGCAGGTTGCTAAGGATGCCAAGGTGATCACTTCCTGGATTCCATGTTTATTTTTACGTGAAAGGGACGCCCTTTGCTTGCAGCGCCGCTGCAGTGTCCTATTTTGTAAAAATAACAATGTTTATTTTTATGTGAAGACCTCCCTTTGAAGGAGCTGGGGAATCCCTCCAACGAAGAGATTCCGGGGGCGGAGCTTTGACGTCACCGGCAGGTTGCTAAGGATGCCAAGGTGATCACTTCCTGGATTCCATGGAATCCAGGAAATGATCACCTTGGCGTCCTTAGCAACCTGCCGGTGACGTCAAAGCTCTGAATGCCGAACACAACCCCGAACTGTGCCCGAACTTTGGAAAAATTTTGGGTTTGTGTTCGGCATACCGAACACCGCAAAATTCGGTACGGACCCGAATTGTGTGGATTCAGTTCGCCCATCACTAGTTCCTACTAAAAATTATAAATGTAAAAGGTATACACATCAAATATAAGGAAACTGCTCATCGTCTCCATTGGAACATACAAGGATTTCCAGAGCAGAGAGAAATTGTGATGTATATAGAATGAGTGCTTTCTAGAAGCATTTTGAAATGGTTGATGGCTTATCTATAGAATGTATTTGATTGTTCAGTCACATTTTTGACATCCCAGGAAAATTTGTCAAGAAGGTTTAGGATGACAGAGCTAGTCTGGTTTTAAATTTGACACAAGGGAATTGAAGTAGCAAAGATAAGAACAGCGGTCTGAATATTAATCAAATTGTATAACCTGTAAAAGCAAACTGCTGAATATCGAGTTTGGGGCCCGGTTTCATTGTGATCACAATATATGTTTCAATTTGTATCTTGAAAAGTGATAGGCCTTTTCCTTCTAAATTGGAGAATAAATATGTGAATAGGAAGATAGATATGGAAGCAAAAGACCATACATCTATCACTTACTTAAGAATAAACACACTGTTTTTTTAAAAAAAACCACATGCTCCAAAGGAGACTTTGCGCAGCATATCATGTCTTCTTGACCTGTTTTGAAGAGTTCAAATAACAAACAGTGCACTTTAATTCGTAAAATAACATAATGGTAGTCATTTGCTGAGCTGTTCCCAGCTGAGCTGTCCCAAGCCCTAAGGTATCTCCAGCCTTAAAGTGTGTTTGGAGATACACAGTCAAAGGGACCAAAACCAGAAGGAAGGAGAGGGGAGGAGATGGGAGGGTGGTAGGAAGGAAGGAAGGAAGGAAGGAAGGAAGGAAGGAAGGAAGGAAGGAAGGAAGGAAGGAAGGAAGGAAGGAAGGAAGGAAGATTTCTGTCTTGGTGTGCAATTGTATTTATTGTGTTTAATAATAATATAATAATAATAATTTAGTAATACAGTGTTCCCTCGATTTTCGCGGGGGATGCGTTCCGAGACCGCCCGCGAAAGTCGAATTTCCGTGAAGTAGAGATGCGGAAGTAAAGACACCATTTTTGGCTGTGGACAGTATCTCAAGCCTTCCCTTAACACTTTAAACCCCTAAATTACCATTTCCCATTCCCTTAACAACAATTTACTCACCATTATTACTGGTATTCACCATTGAATAAGACACTTAGTGATCCTGATATTTATAAACATAATTATTTATTAACAATAATTATTTTTTTTGTTATTTATTTGCAAAAATCATTAGTTTGGTGATGATGTATGATGTCATCGGGCGGGAAAAAATGTGGTAATTTTAATTGATATTTTTTGAAAAACCGTGGTATAGGCTATTCGCGAAGTTCGAACCCGCGAAAATCAAGGGAACGCTGTAATGTAATAATAAAACACAACATAAATTGTGTTTATTATTAAAAGTTTTAAAGAAAATATTAAAAAGTACCACTTGTTAGTACAGAATAAAAAAGAAAAAGAAAAAAATAGAAAAGGAAAACAACAAAAGTATAAAAGGAAAATATAAAAAGAAACAAAAAGAAAAAGCGTTTGATTCCGCATCCGGCAAATATAAGTACAATTACTAAGTTACCCTTTACTCTGTTTTGAAATAAAATAGAGTTCACATTTCTCAGAGTAATACCCAAGTATTTTACCTTTTCCTCAATCTTAAAACCCATTTGACCCCTATGACAGTCATTAAGGGTTGTACCATAGAAACATAGAAACATAGAAGTCTGATGGCAGAAAAAGACCTCATGGTCCATCTAGTCTGCCCTTATACTATTTTCTGTATTTTATCTCAGGATGGATATATGTTTATCCCAGGCATGTTTAAATTCAGTTACTGTGGATTTATCTACCACGTCTGCTGGAAGTTTGTTCCAAGGATCTACTACTCTTTCAGTAAAATAATATTTTCTCATGTTGCTTTTGATCTTTCCCCCAACTAACTTCAGATTGTGTCCCCTTGTTCTTGTGTTCACTTTCCTATTAAAAACACTTCCCTCCTGAACCTTATTTAACCCTTTAACATATTTAAATGTTTCGATCATGTTCCCCCTTTTCCTTCTGTCCTTCAGACTATACAGATTGAGTTCATTAAGTCTTTCCTGATATGTTTTATGCTTAAGACCTTCCACCATTCTTGTAGCCCGTCTTTGGACCCGTTCAATTTTGTCAATATCTTTTTGTAGGTGAGGTCTCCAGAACTGAACACAGTATTCCAAATGTGGTCTCACCAGCGCTCTATATAAGGGGATCATAATCTCCCTCTTCCTGCTTGTTATACCTCTAGCTATGCAGCCAAGCATCCTACTTGCTTTCCCTACCGCCTGACTGCACTGTTCACCCATTTTGAGACTGTCAGAAATCATTACCCCTAAATCCTTTTCTTTTGAAGTATTTGCTAACACAGAACTGCCAATACAATACTCAGACTGAGGATTCCTTTTCCCCAAGTGCATTATTTTACATTTGGAAACATTAAACTGCAGTTTCCATTGCTTTGACCATTTATCTAGTAAAGCTAAATCATTTACCATATTACAGACCCCTCCAGGAATATCAACCCTATTGCACACTTTAGAGTCATCGGCAAATAGGCAAACTTTCCCTACCAAACCTTCCCCTATGTCACTCACAAACATATTAAAAAGAATAGGACCCAGAACAGACCCTTGTGGCACACCGCTTGTAACCTGACTCTGCTCAGAATACTCGCCATTAACAATAACTCTCTGATGTCTATGCTTCAGCCAGCTGCAAATCCATTGAACTATCCAGGGATTAAGTCCAATCTTCACTAATTTATCTATCAGCTCTTTATGTGGAACCATATCAAAGGCTTTGCTGAAGTCCAGGTAGGCAATATCCACGGCACCACCTTTATCCAACACCTTTGTGACATAGTCAAAGAAATCAATGAGATTAGTCTGACATGATTTGCCTTCAGTAAAGCCATGCTGATTTGGGTCCAATAAGTTATTGTTTTTTAGGTGCTGATTTATCCTCTTTTTGAGTAGAGTCTCCATCATTTTAACTACAACTGATGTCAAGCTAACTGGCCTGTAGTTACCAGCTTCTGCTCTACTGCCCTTCTTGTGAATAGGCACAACACTGGCCATTCTCCAATCCTCAGGAACTTCTCGTGTTAACAAGGATTGGTTAAACAAATCAGTCAGGGGGGTAGTAATGACAGATCTGAGTTCTTTAAGAACTCTGGGGTGGATGCCATCTGGACCCATTGCCTTATTTATCTTTAATCGTTCAAGTTCTTCTAAGACATCGGCTTCTAAGATCACTGGAGCTGAATCCGTACAGCTGGAAGCAATGCTATATCCCTCTATAGTATTATTTTGTACGGTGTCTTTTGAGAAAACTGAACAGAAGTAGCTATGATTCATGACAAATGTATCTTTTTCTTTTATGTACACTGAGAGCATCTGCACCAAGTCAAATTCCTTGTGTGTCCAATCACACTTGGCCAATAAAAATTCTATTCTATTCTATTCTACTCTACTCTACTCTACTCTACTCTATTCTATTTTCTTCATTCTGTTTGATCTTTATGTGAAAATGAACATTAATCTGAACGAATTAAACATTAATATTTATTACTAATTTTAATACTTTTAATTCATTTAATTAATCACATTTGAAATTTTAATACACACAGGCACACCTTTGCAATTCCCATCCTACAGATCATAAATTGTTTATTGGTTTAAAATAAGTAGAGAGGCAAACTAGCAAAAGGAGCACACATAGATATTTACAAACTCAAGATAGAGGGCAGAAAGAGGTAAGCATGACATGACAGTTTATCGCATATAGAAATCAGCTGCACGAATCCCAGCGACCAGTTAGGTCCCACAGACAATGTTGCTTGGCGGGTCCCAGGGGAAGAGCCTTCTCTGTGGTGGCCCCGGCCCTCTGGAACCAACTCCCCCCAGAGATTAGAATTGCCCCCACCCTCCTTGCCTTTCGTAAGCTTCTTAAAACCCACCTCTGCCGCCAGGCATGGGGGAACTGAGATATTCTTTCCCCCTAGGCCTTTACAATTTTATGCATGGTATGTCTGTACAGTAGTCCCTCGCTCTATCGCGCTTCACCTGCCGCGGCTTCACTTCATCGCGGGTTTTGAAGTCAGCTTCATTTGAATGATTTTACCACACAAACAAGCGCTAGAATCCCCCAGCGGGACTCCCAAATGATAAGCGGGGCGGGGACTGAGCTCCGGCGGAGGCCCGTCCCCTCGTTCAATCCCCCTCGCCAGTGCCGAAAGGAAAAAAAAGAAAGGAACGCGACGCGGCGGGGATTTCCAGACTGGGCTCGAGGGCGGAAGAGGAAGTGCTCGAGGGCGAAAGAGAGAGAGAGAGAAAAAAAGAAACAGCCGGGGCAGCTCACCAGGGACTTTACAGCCGGGGCAAGGCAAAAAACACAACATTTGGCCGAACTTCTGCAAAGAACAGAGTAAGTAGTAGTGGGGGGGGAAGGTTAGCCGGCCGTTGCTCGCCTCCAGGCATCCGGAGCTGGTGGGAAGGAGGATAAATTCCCCATCGCGGATTTCACCTGTCGCGGCAAGGTCTGGAACGTAACTCCCGCGATAGGTGAGGGACTACTGTATGTACGTTTGGTTTTATAATAAGGGTTTTTAACTGTTTTAATATTGGATTGTTATATGCTGTTTTTATTACTGTTGTTAGCCGCCCCGAGTCTGCAGAGAGGGGCGGCATACAAATCCAATAAATAAATAAATGAAATAAATATGTGTGGTGGAGATAACCCAGTAGTGAGTCACAGTCTGTACATCTATGTTCTACTGCATTTGTTGTTGACAAGTCTATATAAATACTCTCATATTTACTATCACTTCACTTAGGAGTAGAATCAGCTCCTACCCAAATGCTAGGCATAAAAGTGAATGATTTCTATTCATTACTGTAAAGAATAATAAACCAATGTGGGCTACCTTATCACCTCCTTTTATTGTTTCCCTTTTCTCAATTCTTAATAGGGAAGGAGATACCATTATCCATTATATAAAGAATCATGGTTCCTTTGTGTTCCCCTTGCAAGACTATCAATCTTGAGAAACCATTCCTGCTTCTAAACTACTGTTGACTCTTGGTCAAAGAGAAAGCCGTAAAATTCATGGCTAGCTTTTAAGAAGAGAAAGAGCTTGTTGGTCTCTCAATTAGACAGGTTGGATAAGTAAAGTTCTCCCAGTTCTGCCCATTATTTATGAGATTCAACCTTAGTTCTGGCTGGCCATAATATTCAGCTAAGTTTGAATACAGAGTAACGTGTAATGAAGCACTAAATCAAGTTCCTCTTATTCTTTCTAAACTGTGTAGGAAAAGTTTGCGGCAATAATGTAAATGCACAAACCTAACCAGTAGTGCATATATAAGGGAACCGGTATTTCCAGAAATCTATGCTCGCTCGCTCTCGTGCATGGTTTGTGCTCTCTCCCTCTCTCCTTCCCTCCTATTGGGTATTTATTTTATTATTTATTTTTTTAGATTTCTATGCCACCCTTCTCAACTGACTCAGGGCGGCTTACAGCAGAAATAAATACAACGTTATTGAGGATTTCAGATTTGTCCACCTAGTTTTAATTAATTGGATTCAGACACTGTATTTTATTGTTCCTTTTGTATGTTGTGAGCCACCCCGAGTTCTTGGAGAGGGGTGGCATACAAATCCAATCAATAAACGAATAAACGAATGAACAAACAAACAAATAAACAAATAAATAAATGACAACACATGTAAGAAATCTAATATTAAAAAATTCTAAAAACCCATTTTCCTAAGAAACAATCACCCACATCCATCCAATTAAATTAACCATTCATGACATCAGCCAGAGTTATTTCTTAACATTTGCCAGCAAAAGTGGGTCTTCAGGGCTTTGCGAAAGGCCAGGAGGTGGGGGTGGTATGAATCTCAAGAAGGAGTTGGTTCCAAAGGGCCAGAGCCACCACAAAGAAGGCTCTCCCCCTAGGCCCCGCCAGACAATATTGCCCAGCTAACGGGACCTGGAGAAGGCCGATTCTGTGGGACGTGACCGGTCGCTGGGATAACTGAGACAGAAGACGATCCCATAGGTAATCTGGTCCTAAAACATGTAGAGGTTTATGTATGTGTCCCAAAGGTGCTTTTTCAAGAGGCAACTGTACTTTCTGGTTTTTCTTTGAAAACATTTCATTTCTCACCCAAAAAGCTTCTTCAGCTCTGACTGGATGGTGAAGAATGGAAGAAGAACCAAGTCCAGTCACCATCCAATCAGAGATGCAGAAGCTTCCTGAATGAGAGGTGAAATGTCTTCTAAGAAAAATCAGAAAGTCCAGTTGCCTCTTGGGACAAACATGACCTGGATTGTTGACCTGAAATCTCCATAGACATTTAGCTATCCTCCCTCTCCCTCCCTCTCTCCGTGTAAATCAATACAAGACCAGGGGAGCAGTGGATATACTTATTTTAGCATACTTATTAGCTTTGTTCATCCTGGGTTAATGTTATATATATACATCCACATTACTAAAGCAGAGTAATAATGTTCTGTTCCAATTCAGGTCATAGCTACACACATTTTTAATTAAATGAAGCTTCCAGATTTATCTTTCAGTTGCTCAAAGAATGCATTGAGTAATCTGCTCATTACAAAGAATCATGGATTATGGGAAAAGGTTGCACTTCATGATCACCTGATCCCAGGATGCTGCTAGTGGTGATAAATATAAGCCAGTTGCTGTTCTGTCTGGGTCCCTCCAGAGGCAAACACCAACCCAAAAAGAGAAGACAGACACACTGGTAAAAATCAAAGGCAGTTTATAGAATTCAAAGCAAACACAGGTAACAGAAAATGTCCTTACAAACAGGAACACGCTGAAACTTCAAAGATGTTTCACGAAGGCCATGAAGTAAAACAGGATTCTTGCTGTCAAAAACAACGCTGTTGATAACAAACATACGCCTCCCCCAAGTCTTCCAGTCTTCTAGGCCACAAGCCAAGATCAGAGACGCCGAGAAGCAAAGCAGGGTCACAGAACTTCCAGTTGATAACGCTCCACATGGCTGAAAGGGCTTGCCTGCCTTTTAAACCCTGCTGAGGGGAACCGCACCAAAACCCAGCTGTTGCCAATTCAGTGATGCCAATACCTTTCTAATTGGTCCCGTCTCTGAGCTGCACGTCGCTGTCTCACGTCAATTATAGCCTGTGCTTCCTCATCCAATGAGGCCAGGCTACTGGCTGTGGAGAGCCCCCACCCCGGGGCTCTCAGGCTGCTCCCCCTCATCCTCTTCCTGACTTTCCTCTCCCCCGTCTGCCTGGTCCTCCCCCTCCTGTTCACTGTCCTCCTCCTCTGGGCCTGGATCCAGCAGAGACGCAGCCGGTCCCTGAGGAGCCTCAGGCTGAATCACAACAGTTGCTAAGGGCCCCAACTGCAACCATGTGACTACAGGGAGGATGTAGTAGTCCTAAGTGCAAGTACAGGCAATAAGTTACTTTTTTCCAAGACCATCAAATATTTGAACAGTAAAGAGGACCATAAATTGAATATTAGTTACATACAATGACAATCCTTCTATTTTTTTTTTAAAAAAAAATGTGTTTATTTACCTAATAGTTATAGCCATCTATCTCATCAAAAGCAACTCTGAGTAGCATACATCAAAGTTAAGACACTTTTCATTAATAATTTTTTAAAGTATACAAACTATAAAAAAAGGTTAGCAATAAAGGTTTCCATTGCCCAGTCATGACTCTAGGGCAGTGGTTCTCAACCTGAGGGTCAAGACCCCTTTGGGGGTCGAATGACCATTTCACAGGGGTCACCTAAGACCATGGGGAAAGACAAATTTCCCATGGTGTTAGGAACAAAAGCTTCTATTCTGGCGCCTTGGAATGTGTTTTTACAATCCGACCAATCAGGCTGTAGTAGGGGTGTCCCTCTGATCTTCCTGCCAATCAGCTTATAGCTCTGTTGGGAGAATTGGCGGTAGACTTATGGTTGGGGGTCACCACAATATGAGGAACTGTATTAAGGGGTCACGGCATTAGAAAGTTTGAGAATCACTGCTCTAGGGGTTGGTACTCATCTCTGTCTCCTAGCTGAGGAAGCCAATGTCGTCTGAAGACATTTCCAGGGTCATGTGATTACACACTTGAATATAGTTTAGGTGTCAGGAACCCACACCGCATTTTGGACACAAACACTCTAGAAAACACCCAGAGAAAACACCCAGAGAAAACACCCAGAGCTCTCCACTCCTCCACTTGCAACAGAATACTCTATGCAACTAGACTTACAATCCTAGGTTTAGAAAGCTTAGAACTATGTCACTTTAAACACGACCTAAACATAGCCCATTAAATCATCTGCTACAATGTCCTTCCTGTCAATGACTACTTCAGCTTCAGCCACAACAACATATGAGCACACAACGGATACAAACTTAAAGTAAACCACTCCAAACTCGACTGCAGGAAATACAACTTTAGTAACTGAGTACAGTATTTGATGCATGGAACTAAGTACCAGACTCTGTAGTATCATCACCTAACCTGCAAAACTTTTCCCTTAGACTATCCATTGTTGACCTCTCCTGATTCCTAAGAGGTCAGTAAGGGGTGTGCATAAGTGCACCAGAATGCCTGCCATCCCCTGTCCTAATGTTTCTCTTTTACTAGTATCATGTGTTGTGGTTGGCTTTGGCCCAGCTCCTGCCCCAGGGAATGGGGAGGTGGATGCAGGGGAAAATTCAACATGTCACAGGCCTGTGTTATTGCCAACAGAATCAGATCAGAGTTTAGTTTCCTCAGACGAAGAAGGTGGGAGTGACTCGGCAGAGGAGGGCTTGGCACACAGCCAAGGAAGTCAATCTTCCTTATCTTCTATAGCTTCAGATGATAACATTTTGGATCCACACAAGCACAGAATTATGCGTAGAAGAGACCAAGTAAGAACATATTACAGGAAATAAGGGAGGCCACCTGTGTTTGGGTGGGGCTCCAGTAATTAGGGCTGCTGCTATAAATAGCAGCATGTGGGTTTGGCCATTGTGGAAGAATATCTGTTGCAGTTTCGTCAGGAATCTTGTGTGCAGGACTTTGTTGCTTTTTCATGCCTTTGAAACCAAAACAGAGCAGCGTGTGTGTGTGTCTCCCTGTGAAGTTTCTCCACAGCTGCTGGCTAAGTACTTAATGACTGCTTAAGGGACATTGTACAGATTACCCGGTTGTTTTGGGAAGAGTGCTCTTTGCAATACAAAAAGAGTGCTTAGTTTATTTTGACTTTTGTGATAAAGAACATTGTTTTGAATTTTCAAATGTGTGTGTGTGTCTGAAATTTGTATCCTTGAATTTTCGGGAGGCTCCTATCAGAGAGCCCGACAGAACAATCGTGTATATAAATATTATATCTCTATATACCACCAATACGTAGTTGACAAAACAAACAAGCAAACAAATAAATAAACAACTTGCCACACTATCTTTAGAAGGCCTGATGTTTATGAGAACTTGGAAGGGGTGATTTCATGAGCTATGCCCAACAATGAGTTTTCTTACACATTGTTGATGTCCAAAACAAATCAAACACAATTGACAGATAAACTAGATAAAAAGCAAGTTACTGACTGAGCAAGTTACCTTAATCAAAATCTGATTAGGAAGTTATCCAACCAAATTGAAGAATTGCGTAAAAGATTACTTAATCTCCTATCCCCATTTGTTTATTATTTGGCACACTGCTATCATGTCACCCTTAGTCCTTCTTTTCATAAATCTAAACGTATTCAATTCCTGCAATGTTCTTTGTACGTTTTAGCCTCCAGTCCCCTAATCATCTTTGTTGTTCTTCTCTGCACTCTCTCTAGAGTCTCAACATGTTTTTCACATCATGGCGACCAAAACTGGATGCAGTATTCCAAGTGTGGCCTTAAAGTCATATTAACACTTCATGTGATCTCCATTCTATCCCTCTGTTTATGCAGCCTACATACATACTTTCATACACAGACTATGTATATATACTATATATACCTGTGCATTTTGATTTTGGACTATATTTTCAAATGAAGCCAGTGAACATGCTGCCTGGGTTTGGAGTTCATCAATTTGATGAGCAATATTGCTATAGACTAAATTGATGGCCCAATTGTGTTTAGATTTATCTGGATACTTTCTTTTTGGCTTCTTCCATAGTTTGCCTGCGGTGTTTCAGCATATAGCATATCTTAATATATAACTAACATTTTCTTCCCTACTTTCTCTGCCCTCTTTATTCTCAATCTGAACAGAGGTAGAGTGTTACCTGCTGCTATAAAAACAATTTGTCCTAAAAATAGGCATTAATAAAATAGCCGCCTGCTGTTGTTTTTCTTTTACAGAAACTGCTTTTTAAATATTAATTTAGAATAATGCAGTAATACATATCATCAGATCCTTTGTGCACCTGCTGCTGTAAGCCAGCAGAGTTTATGCAAAAGCCACTTGGAGTTGTTTGACGCGAGATAGGCAGCAAATCAATGTCATAATAAATCAATCAATATTGCCCAACAGTGAAGAACTAGGACTGGAACCAATGTAGCATGGAAATGACCCAAGACAAACACCAAGCAGCACAGTGCTTAGTTCATGGCAACCCAGCTTATAAGAGTTACCGGTAATTGAAGTGTGTCACAATCACATGATCACAATTTGCAGTTTTCCATCCTGGTTTCCTATAAGCAAAGCCATTGGGGAAGCCAGAGGAAATCACAAGTCCTACTCCTGCTGGGGAGTATTATTATTATTATTATTATTATTATTATTATTATTATTATTATTATTAATTGGATTTGTATGCCGCCCCTCTCCTTGGACTAACAACAGTGACAAAAAACAGAATGTAAAAATCCAATACTACAACAGCTAAAAACCCTTGTTATAAAACCAACCATACATACAAATATACCATGCATAAATTGTAGAAGCATAGGGGGAAAGATTATCTTAGTTCCCCCATGCCTGACGGCAGAGGTGGGTTTTGAGGAGCTTACGAAAGGCAAGGAGGGTGGGGGCTATTCTAATCTCCGGGGGGAGTTGGTTCCAGAGGGTCAGGGCCACCACAGAGAAGGCTCTTCCCCTGGGCCCCGCCAACTGACATTGTTTAGTTGACGGGACCCGGAAAAGGCCCACTCTGTGGGACCTAACTGTCCTTTGAAGTGCACCCATCTGTTCTTATTAAGTAGCATCCACCTATTGCACCTTCCTACAGTCACATGTGACACCCACCTATCTATACTCCATCATGCCTATCTGCAACAATCCATGTGTTGGTATGTCTCAGTATAGCCAGGCTATGAGACCTTTGATATACACTGAGCAGAGAATTTTAACAGAGTGTGGATGAGTGGTAAAGCCAAAGAAAAAGACACAGACTTAGTTATGCTTAATAAGTACTATTTACATATATACAAAATAGAAACAATCCATAACAAGCACTAAGCCATCCAATATAATAAGCACTAAGCAAATACACTCCCCCCTCAAGGCAAAGCAAAAGTGAATGAGTGTTAAAGCATCATTGAGGTAAGGGGTACTGGCGCCCTCTTATGGCGAACCAGCCCAAAATATTTAAAGTGATAGTACAAGAGACTACAATAGGTAGTTTACAATGGCAAACCCTAACAACCATGTACCTTGTACCTGCCTGCCCATACCTGCTCATGGCACCCACTTGCCTCCATTCAGTGGAGCCTACTCATGGTGCCTGGCCACCCATATTCCATAGCATCTTCTGCCCGAATTGTGTTGTACTCACCTGCCAAAGTTTCATTATCTTTTCTCAGATAATGGTCAACATGAGGTCCTCACTTAACAGCCTGTACAGTCCTTGCTGAAAGATGGCAACAGGGACTGCTGGGTTCGTTGTTGCTAAACAAGGCCATCAGATGACATTACATTTTATGAGGGTCACCCAGAAAGTAATACACCACATTTTTTTTCTTCAACAATTATTTATTGAATACAATGACACTTACACACAAGAATGAATGATGTTTCTTCTACACTCCCTATTTTTCCATGTAATCTCCGTCCCATTCTATGGCCTTCTTCCAGCGAGACACAAGGGCGTGTATGCCATTTCGGTACCACTCCTTGTTCTGGTCAACGAAGCCATTTCTGCACTGTGAGAATCACCTCTTTGTCATCCTCAAAATGTGTTCTGTGACTAACATTACTTCTGTCGACTGCAGATTCTCCGTAAACTGTACACAAACGTTTGTGAATGTTCCCAACAGTTTCTTTCTCTGCAATGAGAAATTCAATAATGAAACGCTGCTTGTAATGTACATCACTTATAGACGCCATCTTGAAACACTGCTACGCTATCTGTCTGAAGAAACCCAGAATTTACACATGCACTCCTGACAATTCAAATAATGTACAGTGATACCTCTTCTTAAGAACGCCTCTATTTAAGGACTTTTCTAAATAAGAACCGGGTATTCAAGATTTTTTTGCCTCTACTTAAGAACCATTTTCTACTTAAGAACCCAAGCCCAGAAAAATTTCCCAGGAAATTTGAGAGCGGCACCAAGGCTTTATTTATTTTGTCCAATACACAATGAGGGTTTTAGTGGGTATATATCTATATACACATAGTAAAATACATGATGAAGGTTATATAGGAGATACTCATAGTAAAATATATCTAAGAAATAATAGAAAAGAAGATATAGTAATAGAACATATCAATGAAAGAATAGAAGAAGAGATATAGGAATAGAACATATCAATGAAAGAATAGAAGAAGAGATATAGGAATAGAGGAAAGGTATAGAAGATATAGGAGAGCAATAGGACAGGGGGCAGAAGGCACTCTAGTGCACTTGTACTCGGCCCTTACTGACCTCTTAGGAATCTGGATAGGTCAACCGTAGATAATCTAAGGGTAAAGTGTTGGGGGTTTGGGGATGACACTATGGAGTCCGGTAATGAGTTCCACGCTTCGACAACTCGGTTACTGAAGTCATATTTTTTACAGTCAAGTTTGGAGCAGTTAATATTAAGTTTAAATCTATTGCATGCTCTTGTGTTGTTGTGGTTGAAGCTGAAGTAGTCGCCGACAGGCAGGACGTTGCAGCATATGATCTTGTGAGCAATACTTAGATCTTGTTTAAGGCGTCTTAGTTCTAAGCTTTCTAGACCCAGGATTGAAAGTCTAGTCTCATAGGGTATTCTATTTCGAGTGGAGGAGTGAAGGGCTCTTCTGGTGAAGTATCTTTGGACATTTTCAAGGGTTTTAATGTCTGAGATGCGATATGGGTTCCAAACAGATGAGCTGTATTCGAGGATGGGTCTGGCAAAAGTTTTGTAAGCTCTGGTAAGTAGTGTGAGATTGCCAGAGCAGAAGCTACGTAGGATTAGGTTTACAACTCTTGAAGCCTTCTTGGCTATATTGTTGCAGTGGGCTTTGGCACTTAAATCTTTTGTTATTAGTATACCAAGGTCTTTAACCAAGTGGGGATTATTTCCTGCCATTCCCCCTGGGTTTCTCTCTCTGGTGCAGTGTATGGAAGGCAGCCTCACACTGGGTGTATGGGAGGCATTCTCCTCCTCACTGCCTCAGAGTCCCTCTTTTTTTTTTTTTAAGCCTTAAAGTTTTGGATTTTTTTGATTCCCCTCAACTCACCTTCTTCCTTCAGCAGCGACTCTCCTCCTCCTCTTCGTCCTCCTCCTCCTTCCCCCCCAAATTCTGAGCTTTTATTTCTTTCCTAATGGGTTTGCATGCATTATTTGCTTTTACATTGATTCCTATGGGAAAAATTGCTTCTACTTAAGAACGTTTCTACTTAAGAATCTGGACCTGGAACGAATTAAGTTCTTAAGTAGAGGTACCACTGTATATCTAAAGTTTCGCATTTGTACCATTACTGTAGGCTGAGAAAAAAAATGTGGTGCATTGCTTTCTGGCCGACCCTTGTACATCAGAATCACTTGTCAGAAATTGCAGTTGCATTTGCTGTCATAATTCAAGGACTATCTACGTGGTAATAGAGTTGGTCATTCTATTAAAAATCTGCTTGGTACTTTTTCCAGTCTTGAGGTCTAAATCTACCTGTCCACATAAATTAAGCTTCATACTTTTCTGAATTTCTTCTCTCTTTAAATCTCACAGTAGGGTCAAAAAGCCTTTGACATCTGCTAGTGATATATAGCTAGTGGTCTGTTTCATTTTTTTTTTTTTTTGGCTAGAAAAAAGGTGGTAGACATATTTCTTCAATCTACCTGGGGTTTTTTCTCCTTTTCCAAGTTGGTTGTCAGAGTTGCTTCTGTGAAAAGAAAGGAGGAGATGGAAATTGTTGGTATCCATCAATGCAGAGTAAAAATATCCATCAAAATGGGTGAACAGTGCAGTCAGTTGGTAGGGAAAGCAAGTAGGATGCTTGGCTGCATAGCTAGAGGTATAACAAGCAGGAAGAGGGAGATTATGATCCCGCTATATAGAACGCTGGTGAGACCACATTTGGAATACTGTGTTCAGTTCTGGAGACCTCACCTACAAAAATATATTGACAAAATTGAACAGGTCCAAAGCCAGGCTACAAGAATGGTGGAAGGTCTTAAGCATAAAACGTATCAGGAAAGACTTCATGAACTCAATCTGTATAGTCTGGAGGACAGAAGGAAAATGGGGGACATGATCGAAACATTTAAATATATTAAAGGGTTAAATAAGGTCCAGGAGGGAAGTATTTTTAATAGGAAAGTGAACACAAGAACAAGGGGACACAATCTGAAGTTAGTTGGGGGAAAGATCAAAAGGAACATGAGAAAATATTATTTTACTGAAAGAGTAGTAGATCCTTGGAACAAACTTCCAGCAGACGTGGTAGATAAATCCACAGTAACTGAATTTAAACATGCCTGGGATAAACATATATCCATCCTAAGATAAAATACAGAAAATAGTATAAGGGCAGACTAGATGGACCATGAGGTCTTTTTCTGCCGTCAGACTTCTATGTTTCTATGTTTCTATGAATTGTGTTCCATAGTACAGGTACTCCTCAATTCACGACCACGGTTGAGCCCTAAATTTATGTTGCTAAGTGAGAAATGTATTAAGTGAGTTTGGCCCGACTTTCATGGTGCACATTTGTTAAGTGAATCACTGCAGTTGTTTAATCAGTAACTTGGTCACTAAGTGAATCCGGCTTCCCCATTGACTTTGCTGATCAGAAAGTTGGAAAAGGGGATCACATGATCCCAGGACACTGAAACGGTCATAAATGTGAGTCAGTTGTCAAGCAGCCAAATGTAAATCAAGTGACCATGGGGATGCTGCAAAAGTCATACGTGTGAAAAATGGTCACGAGTCACTTTTTCCAGTGTCATTGTAACTTTGAAAGGTCACTAAGTGAACTGTTGTAACTTAAGTAGAGGACCACCTGTCGGAGCAGAGTGCTAGTGAGGAGTAGTTGATGTGATCAAATGTTAGCGTTGGATTCTAGGTGGTCTCTGACTTCTTCTTTTTTTGCAGATATTTTATTCCCAAACCAGGTAACAAGGGGAGTAAGATTTGTTGGCAGTTTAGATATGGTAGATTATGCCAGTATTTCCCAACCTTGGCAACTTGAAGACATTTGGACTTCAATTCCCAGAATTCCACAGCCAGTGAATGCTGGCTGGGAATTCTGGGAATTGAAGTCCAAATGTCTTCAAGTTGCCAAGGTTGGGAAACACTGGATTATGCTATCAACATTGATTGGCATGCTGTTTCTTTCTTGATTGTTCCTTGTATATTTTTATTTGTTCATTTTTTCATTGATCTTTTTTATCTAGAAGTTAGTTAATAGGTGTGGAATAAGTAAGAGGGTAGTTTGACTCTTTTGTTGGCCTCTGTTTGTCTGCTTTCTTTAATGACTTGTAGGTGAACTTTGTTTCTGTTAATGGGTAGGTTGTCAGAATGCCAACACTCTAAAAATTCTCTTGCTCATTTTTGGACCTGGCTTGGTTTTAAAAGCCTACTGTTTCTAACTGAAATAGTATTTTAATTTGTAAACGTGTTGTGAAATTAAGACATTTTCATCATATTATCTGATTGCCAATTTACAATCATTGATACATTCTGCCAAACCTATACAGACTTGTCCATCTTCATTAGCTTCTGGGGTCTTTAACTTTGGCTTTGCTTGTGAGTGCTTTGAATAGATTTGGTTGATTTGTGCGCAACTGAAAGGCCAAGTGGTTATAGCAGTGGTTGATAGCTCCAGAGACGTTTTTGAAGTATGAGTGATGTTAACTTTGTTTTGCTTGGGCCTAATCAGATTGGAACAAAGGAGCACCCATTCTCAGAAAATACAAACCAAACACACATATATTTAAAAAGGATTTGTACAAAACGAGGTCAGGCTTTTAGTCCATGTTGGCAGTGTTCCCAGTCAAATTGTCTAATAGATAAGGAGTGGGCTATGGCCGGGAGCCAAATCCAATTTAGACATTCCTCAGTGTTCTAATGTCCTTTAAACATACACTCACAAGTATTCATGTTTTCCTCAGACAGCTGCATCTCTGCACAATGAACTTAAAGGGATAACAGCAGTTTGCCAGCAAAGCATTTCTGGAATCTCATATTTAGGACCTTCACCATTACAAACATTGATTTTCCACGTCTCTTTTCCCATAAATCCTCACTTATATACTGTTTAGGAAACTGTCAATGTCTAGACTTTCTTCCATAGAGATTCGCCTTCTATAACTTTTCACATAAAGATATCACTGTCTGCTTTGTGACCTTCTTACCCTGGCATCTAATAGGGGCTCCTGATCCCCAATATCTCCCTACTCCTCTGAGTCAGACATTACCATAATTGGGGTTTCTACAGTCTCTGGTGGTTCCCCAGGTTTCTCAGGTTCCAATTCTCCCTCACTCTCAGACTCTGACTCAGCTGTCAAGAACACTGGCCTAGAGTACCAAGATGGACCCCATTCATCCTCCTCAGAATCTGTGACTAACTGAACAAATCATGGACCACTCACAACAAACCTTTCCATGGATTGCACAGGTTTTTTAACTGTATAAACGTAGACAAAAACATAGTTGGAGGCAGCTGAGGAATGTATTTCAGCAATAATTTTTCAGTGACATTGAACAAATAACCAAGAAATATTAGTTATGACCTATAAAGCCCTGCACGGCATTGGACCAGAATACTTGCAGGACCGCCTTCTGTTGCATGAGTCCCAGCGACTTGATAGGTCCCATACAGTCGGTCTTCTCCGTCTCATCCCAAATCAGTTGTATTCCATTGGAACAAAACTTGGTATGGTCTGAATGCCTCACTCCATCCTCAAAACATAACATTTTATGTTTGCTTTGAAACACTCAGAAAAGTCCATTTGTTCTTTTCTATGACTAGTAGTGCCAATACTATTGCCATGTGGAATGGCCAAGTTGAGTCCGGAGATCTTTTTTGTTCCAGTGTTGGAAAAAATATATCTGAGAACACATGTGTTTTGTTTCCAATTTGGAAAGCCCTACCATAAGCACACCTCCATTGAACAGCAATTATGTTGACCTGCAAGCCATGTCACTGACATTGATTGGCAAGAATTTTTTAGGACCACTTCCTCCACGGTAGCAGCAGAACTTCCAAAATTTTCACATGGTGCAGTCTGATTGGGAATTCTGAAAATGTGGTCACAAATCTCCTTGACATGGGAGGATATTAGAACAGGCTTTGGAAATCTGAAATCGCAGGTCAGAAGTTGTTTGCATGGAGTTGAATAGAATAGAATGGAATGGAATGGAGTAGAATGGAGTGGGATGGGATGGGATGGGATGGAATAGAATAGGAGAGTTTCAAGTGACTGGGCGTCATAGAAGTCAAATGAATGAATGAATGAGAATACATTAGAGCAGAACAGAATAGAATAGAATAGAATAGAATAGAATAGAATAGAATAGAGGAACAGAACGGAATAGACCAGAATAACCACAGAGTTGGAAGGGACCTTGGGGGTCTTCTAGTCTAACCTCCTACTTAGGCAAGAAGCCCTATTTCAGTCATGGCAAATTATTTTTGGTTTGCGTGCCCCTGGCAGGACATGGGTGGGGGTCACCTGCAGGTGTGCCGACACCAATAATTCCATGTGGAGCCCTGCACATGTGTGTATGACACACACACACATACCCGCTCCGGCACACAATGGCACACCCATTTTTGCTCTCCCCAGGCTTCCGAGCCTTTCTAGGAGCCTGGGGAGGGCGAACGGGTCATTTTTGGCCTCCGGGGGGCCTTCCCCACCCCACCCTGGAGGACCAGAAATGGCCCATTTGCCAACTTCCATTTGAACCGGAAGTTCCAGGGGTTTTTTTTAGAGCCTTTCTAGGATACTGGGGAGGGCGAAAATGGATGCCCTCACACCCTCACACCCCCAGAGGACCTCCAGAGGCCAGAAACGGCCCATTTCCCCACTTCTTTTCACTGGAAAAGCTATTCATTGCATTAATGAACAGGAGCTGGTGAAGTAGAAAGGCCACAGTCCTTGGTTTATCGTTCAAACAAAGAGTTATTGTCCTATTCTTGCCTAAAAAGTTGACCTGGATTCCTGTGATTTGTGAATGTTCTCCTTTCTCTTCCTTCATATAGTGTGACAAATCGCCTTTGTCTTATTTGTGGAAATGAGACATAAGCAACGTTGGGAAAATTTGTTGCAGTTCATTGCCATGACAGCTAATAGATGTACAGATTGGCAATTTGCTTAGTAGATTATCATTTACTGTCACATTTTTTTAATTAACATGTGATTGTCCATTGTCTTTAATCTATTTGCATCATGGGTGACAAATTTCTTCTCCTTAGGCACTGTATTTTTCTCATTGGCTGGGTGATTTTATTTTTTTTAATCTCACCCTTTATACACTTTAAAAGGGAAACCTCTTCACTGTAAGCAGTTGACTTTGATTCACTTGGGAGCTGTAACATATTTTAAGTGGCTGATTTATCATCCTTTTCCAGGGCAGTTCTAACCTTGTGTAGCCATTACAAAATATAAGTAATGGTCTGTGGTTTCTTTGAATCTTCTGAACTGTCTCTTAATCTATTCAAACCAAACTGTTTTCTTACTTACTGGTCCATAACTGGAAAAAAGTTTAAAATAATAATGAAGTTTTTCAAACTTCTTTCTATACAAAATAATGTATCTTGCATTGTTTACAGTTCTGTTGTATTTCTTTGATGAAAAGGTTAATTAAAAGCTGGATCTGTTTGGAAATGAGAAAAGGTGGAAAAATGCCAGCATGATAATGAATATTAATCTATGAAAAGCACATGTGTAAGTGCTTTAAAGTACAATTACTGTATACACAAACCGCAACATCTCCAAATCTGGAGATGTGATCTAGAGCTTCAGAAATATTCTACTTCAGGTTGAACAGATTATCCCCTTCCACATCCAAGCTTCATTGTAATTTCAATTCTCCCTTCATTTCCTATCTTATTATCCTAAAATAGAAATATTTTAAGTTCGTTATTGCACACGTTTAACCTGTAATTACGTTTCATTTATCCTCTTTGTAACAAGCGTATTTCCATAATATTTTAAAATGATAATACTATCCTACAGACATTCCTTTGGAAATAAATTCCATTCATTTCAGTGGTGCTTCCTTCTGAGTAAATGTCTCAGGATCTCAGGCTAAAAGTACCTTCTCTCAAACTTCCCATTTTAATTATGATCGTCTCTCAGAGGAAATTCAATAAATGTACTTTTTCTCTTGAGAGTATCTATGCTAATGATATTTTATCTAAAAATGCTTAATATGAGCTTTGTGTATTTATTTTGCCTGTGGTCTTGTTTACTTTTTTAGTAATGTCATATGCTGTGATGAGGAAAGAGTATCACCAAATAGTATCTGTTGTGGTTAGTTCTGCCCCAGCTCCTGCCCCAAGGACTGTGGATGTGGGGGAGACATCCACATGCTGCAGGCTTGTTTTGCCCCCGGTGGAATCTGCTGATGAAGGCTCCTCTGACCAAGAAGACATGAGTGACAGGGGGGAGGAGGAGAGGGTGGCAGACAGCTCAGAAGGAGATCAATTATGTAGCTCCTCCTTGGATTCAGAACAAGAATTAATGATACAGCCACACATGCGGAGAGCGATGCATAGGCAACAACAACTGAGAGATTATTATCAAAGAAAATGAGGCAACCTGTGGTTGGGTGGGGCTGTGGTAATTAGTGAGGCTGCTATAAAGAGCAGCCTGTGGGTTTGGCCATTGTGGAGGATTATCTGATTGTTGTGTTTCGTGCCTGCTTTGCTGACTTTGACTTTTTGTGTGCTGATTTTTCCCTGCTTTGAAACTAAACCAAAGCAAAGTGTGTTTCACTTTGTGAAAGAAGAAGGACTGTGAATTGCCTCACAGCTGCAAGCTAAGTATCACAGAACTGATAAGGGACTTGTAGAAATTACCAGTTTGTTTGGAGACAAGTGCTCTTTGCTATACCAAAAGAGGGCTTAGGTTAAGTGAATTTTCATTATAAAGAACATTGTTTTGAATTTTCAAACGTGTGTGTGTCTGAAATTTGTACCTGTGAATTTTCGGGAGGAGTCTACCAGAGAGCCCGACAGAACAGTATCAAGTAGTCCTCTAGGTATTACAGTTCACTTAGTGACCATTCAAAGTTACAACGGTATTGAAAAAAGTGACTTAGCAATAGCACTTAGGCTGATGTACCACTTCACAGTGCTTTACAGCCTTCTCTAAGCGGTTTACAGAATCAGCATATTGCCCCCAACAATTTGGCTCTTCATTTTACCTACCTCGGAAGGATGGAAGGCTGAGTCGACCTTGAGCCTGGTGAGATTTGAACTGCCAAATTGCAGGCAGGCAGCTGAAGTAGCCTGCGGTAGTGCACTCTAACCACTGCGCCTCTGCGGCTGCCACCGCGGTTTATTACCATTTTTCATGCTTATGTCCTTTGCAGCATTCGCATGGTCACATGATTTATATCCAGATGCTTGACAATTTACTCACAATTATGACGTTTATAGTATCCTGGGATCATGAATGAAGGAGTGTTTGTTGCACAGTGGTTTAGAATGTAGTATTTCAGGCTAATTCTGCTTGTATTTGATTCTGTCAGTAGTTTGATTGTGACTGGCTCAAGGTTAAGTTAGCCTTCCATCCTTTCAAGATGGGTAAAGTGAAGACCCAGATTATTGGGAGGGCAAATTGCTGACTCTGTAAACCGCTTAGAGAGAGCTGTAAAGCACTGTGCAACTTCTATTTAATTATCTGCATATCTACATACAAATGATCTATCTACAATTGACCTCTCCCCCTTTCAAAGAGGTCTGTAAGGGGCGTACATAAGCAGACCATGGTGCCTACTGTCCTTGTTTTAATGTCTTCTATCATTACTTTTTAATCATTACTTATCTAATGCTTTATTTGTGCAAATTATCTTCCTATAATTGTTTGACAAATAAATAAAAATAAATAAATAAATAATAAAATATGAACCCGTTTTGCAAGCTTGTGGTAAGCAAAGCCAATGGGAAAACCAAATTCATTTGACAATGGTGTTACTAATTTAACAATTGCAGTGATTCACTCAACAAATGTGTCAAAAAAAAGTCGTGAAATGGGGCAAAACTCACTTAACAAATTTCTCACTTAGCAACATGAATTTTGGACTCAGTTGTGGTCATAGATTGAGGATTATCTGTACTCATATCTTCAGTACATGTTATTGAACAAAACATAGAATATAAAGTATTTTTAAGTTTAATGTTTCCAAATGTAAAATAATGCACTTGGGGAAAAGGATCTGAGTATTTATTGGCAGTTCTCTGTTAGCAAAAACTTCAGAAGAGAAGGATTTAGGGGTAGTGATTTCTGACAGTCTCAAAATGGGTGAACAGTGCAGTCAGGCGGTAGGGAAAGCAAGTAGGATGCTTAGCTTCATAGCTAGAGGTATAACAAGCAGGAAGAGAGAGATTATGATCCCGCTATATAGAGTGCTGGTGAGACCACATTTGGAATACTGGGTTCAGTTCTGGAGACCTCACTTACAAAAAGATACTGACAAAATTGAACGGGTCCAAAGACGGGCTACAAGAATGGTGGAAGTCTTAAGCATAAAACATATCAGGAAAGACTTAATGAACTCAATCTGTATAGTCTGGAGGACAGAAGGAAAAGGGGGGACATGATCGAAACATTTAAATATGTTAAAGGGTTAAATAAGGTCCAGGAGGGAAGTGTTTTTAATAGGAAAGTGAACACAAGAACAAGGGGACACAATCTGAAGTTAGTTGGGGGAAAGATCAAAAGCAACATGAGAAAATATTATTTTACTGAAAGAGTAGTAGATCCTTGGAACAAACTCCCAGCAGACATGGTTGGTAAATCCACAGTAACTGAATTTAAACATGCCTGGGATAAACATATATCCATCCTAAGATAAAATACAGAAAATAGTATAAGGGCAGACTAGATGGATCATTAGGTCTTTTTCTGCCGTCAGTCGTTTCTATGTTTCTAAGTGACAGTAGCAGCCTCTTTCCTTTTTCCCTCATTGCCCCTTTCTTCCTGTTTTCTATCCAGCTACTCTTTTCTTTTTCTAGGTTAAAAGTAGCTGCAGAAGCAGCATGGCCATTCGGCAATAAATTATGGGGTTTGTTGGGATACAATTTCACATCAGGACACTCGTTTGAAAATTCTGGTTGGGTTGTCCCGGCCAAATTGGAATTGTTAAGGAGTCTGGACAGGCAATAAATAAATATTTTAAATAGACAAACAAATCTTTTTTTTATGGGGATGTTGAGAATCTTGAAAATATAAGCCGAGTAGCGCATTTTGTCTGATGGCCATTTTTCTCAAGAGTGTAGTTCTGCTTTTAAGCTGAGAAAGGATGAATTTTAAGTGAGCAATACTCAATTCATTCTATAGACTTCTCCTACAATTTGCCATTAAGCTTTTGAAATGCAGCTTGCTTACTTTGTGGAAATTTGCAGCTGTTAAAAGTGCCAATAGCTGACGAGAAACAATAAAGCAAGGAAAATGGACACAAAGTGAAATATCTGTCACTTCAACCAAGAAAAGTGAGACTTGGCAGGAGGCAGCATGCAAATCTAGCCATAATTTTGTTGAATAATACTTGTGTTTTCATAAATTTTCCTCGTTTAATTACACAACGATATGAAGGCTTTTAACCACAATAGTGAATCATTGTCAAAAACTAAAACTCTAGTCTTAAGGCAAGAATAGTCTCAAAGGAGAAACACAAGAAATGTGGAATTCTTCTGGGTTTTATGTAGAGTTGAACACTTCCACAACATATGTGGGTCCCCAGATATTGTTAAGACTTATCAGATCTGTCATCCCAGGCTTTTACCCCTGATTGGATAGCTGATTCAACTCCAAATGGTTTGGTAATAATTTAAGAAAAGGGGGTTTTCTTTTTTAGTTAATTGTAGTTTATAGATCAGTGATGGTGAACCTTTTCGACACTAAGTGCCAAAAAGGGAGAACTTCACATCCGCATGCACACTTGATATGCACACCCATGCTCATCTGGACCAGGAAGAGAAGCTACCCAGGGGGCTTGCGTGTGCCAGAAAATGAATTTCCAGTTTCTGATGCATACACGTGCACCAGCCAGCAAGTCTTTTGGTTACTGCTGTGCATGCAACAATTAGCTGGCTGGCGCACATGCTCAGTCCAGAAGATGGAAGAGCAGCTCTTCTGGTTTCTGGCACTGCCACATGAACAAAGGCCAGCTGATCATTGTGTGTGCATGTACACCAGGAACCCTGAAGAGGAACAGGTGATGTTTTGTGTGCCAGGCGACATGGCTCCACTTGCCACTTCGGGCATGTGTGCCACAGGCCATAATGGTTATAGATTATTATTACAGTTTATATTATTATAGTTATTAATAATACATTAATGAAAATATTATTATCATTGATAGATTATTATTGACAAAGGAGGGAAGGTGAGGAGAGGGGATGTGGGAGGAAAGGAAGGAAGGAAGGAGAGGGTGGAGGGCGAGGGAGGGAGGGAGGAAAGAAGGAAGGATGGAAGGAAAGAAGGGGGAAGGAAGGATGGAAGGAAAGAAGGGGGGAAGGAAGGAAGGAAAGAAAAAAGAGGGGAAGGAAAGAAGGGGGAAGGAAAGAAGGAAGGATGGAAGGAAAGAAGGGGGGAAGGAAGGAAAGAAAAAAGAAGGAAAGGAAGGAAGGAAAGAAGGGGGGAAGGAAGGATGGAAGGAAAGAAGGGGGGAGGAAGGAAGGAAAGAAAAAAGAAGAAAAGGAAGAAAGAAAGAAAGAAAGAAAGAAAGAAAGAAAGAAAGAAAGAAAGAAAGAAAGAAAGAAAGAAAAAGAAATTCTAGAGTTGAAAATTTGCTCAAAAGCATACCTTGTCCAGCAATTCTGTGGTCACCTTCCTGAAATGCTATGTTATAACTGACTCGTATGGATCTTTCTTAAGCTTATAACAATAAATGATGCAAATGTCTCCAGGCTAAAAAATTTTTGCTCCTGATCAAATGAGTGAGTGAGTGAATAGGGGTATGTGTGTGTGTCAAAATTGTGCATCTTAGGCTGTGGGAAACACTGTGCAGGCAGAAGAGCTTTAAAAGGCATCTGGGGGAATGGATTGTGATTCAGGAAATTGTAACTAAATTAACATTCCTGCAGACCCTTGCAATCTCTCCTGACCAGGGTCAGAGAATCGCAGGGAAATAAAAGATGTGAATCTGTCCACATTTGATCTCCACTCATGGCATCCATTGAAGAGTAACCTTCATTATGAAGATGACTATAACCTTGGTTAATAGCAGCGGGGTCCTTCTTTCTTGCAAAGTCTTTCTAATAAAGTGTGGGAAATCTCTTTGTATGGTTCTGTAACAAATACTTTCTTATCAGAATTTGTTGCAGAAAATCAAATCCAGAAAGCACATACAGGCAGACTGGTGCAGCAGGATTCATTTAAAATTAAAAAATTCTTTATATACAGGAATATAAGTAGAGTCGAGTTGAGTCGAATAGAATAGAACAGAACAGAATAGAATCATAATATTATGACAGTGTATATTTGTAGGACGACTGGCAGAGTCTGGGGGTAGAGTGAAAACAGGATTCAGCCTAGAATCATTATGTAGGAACAAGTAAATTAAATCCAACTCACCCTTGAGTGCCATTGGCCCTCGTCTAAATCTAATTAGGTGTCAACTGTTAGTTGAGAAGCTTCCTATTCTTTATTTTTATTTTTATTTATTCATTTGTCCAATACACAAATACATAGGAAGAAAAATAGACATGTGATAATATAAATGAGGGTGAAAGTGAACTTAGAGGAGAGGATATATGAAAGGAAGAGAATATATAAGATAGGTGAAAGAAAGGAAAAACAATTGGACAGGGGACGAAAGGCACACCGGTGCACTTATGTACGCCACTTACTGGCCTCTTAGGAACCTGGAGAGGTCAATTGTGGAGAGTGTAAGGGAGAAGTGTTGGGGGTTAGGGGTTGACACAATTGATTCCGGTAATGAGTTCCACGCTTCAATAACTCGATTGTTGAAATCATATTTTTTACAGTCAAGTTTGGAGCGGTTCGTATTAAGTTTGAATCTGTTGCGTGCTCTTCTGTTATTGCGGTTGAAGCTGAAGTAGTCATTGACTGGTAGGATGTTGCAGCATATGATCTTGTGGGCAATACTCAAATCGTGTTTTAGGCGCCGTAGTTCTAGGCTTTCTAGGCCCAGGATTGTTAGTCTATTTTCGTAGGATATTCTGTTTCCAGTGGAGGAGTGAAGGGCTCTTCTGGTGAAATATCTTTGGACATTTTCAAGGGTGTTGATGTCCGAGATGTGGTATGGGTTCCAGACAGATGAGCTGTATTCAACTATGAGTCTGGCAAAAGTTTTGTAGGCTCTTGTGAGTAGTGTGAGATTGCCTGAGCAGCTGTGTAGGATCAGGTTAACAACTCTAGAAGCTTTTTTGGTGATATTGTAGCAATAAATCAGTTTACGGGAACCTTCATGTGTGGATCTGGTCTTTTGGGCCTGACAATACTCTGAAGATATAAATGCTCGCAATCACTGGATAAAGAAAAAGAAACCAGTGATGGGGGAATCAAACATCTTTACTTCTTTCACAGAAGGCTGCTGCTAACTTTTTGCTTTATTTTCACTTTGCATTCAGTCCTCGCCCTTCTTATTCCAACCGCTATGCACAGTATATACAACTGTGTACAGTGGGAGGAGTTTAATTTCCACCTCGCCATTCAACTTCACAAATTCAGTGATAGCTCGACGTGCTATTTTATTCCTTTCCTAAGTCTCACCTTTACAATAGATTTATGTGAACTGTGGTTCAGGAGCTTGTTGTTAACTGAAGCAGTTTGTGCAACCCAAATAAAGAGAATTTATTTGCTTTTCTTCAGAAGAAAAAGGAACAAAGGGAAGATGTTAATCAATGTGACAGAATGGCATACTTGTGAAGAGCATAAACTATTTATATCTACATTTCTGTTTAATTGTTAACTATTCTTGACTGGGCATACTTTTAACTGACAACAGTGTGTGTGTGTGTGTGTGTGTGTGTGTGTGTTTCATATATATTGAATAGAAGAGAATATTTTTATTGGTCCAAGTGTGATTGAACAGATAAGGAATTTGCCGCCGGTGCATAAGCTCTCAGTATAATATAATCGTAAGATAATAGTAGAAGGTAAAAATAAAGATAAGAAGGATAGTGCTAATTAAGCCCTATTGCATGGCTAAACATCTTTAGACATAGACAATGCTGTGGATATGTATACAGTGGTACCTCTACCTAAGAACGCCTCTACTTTTGCCTCTTCTCAAGAACCATTTTACACTTACAAACCCAGGCCTCCGAAACTATAACAGTAAAAGGCAGGAAGAAGCCACTGTAGGGCCTCTCTAGGAATATCCTGGGAGGAAACAGGGCTGGAAAAAGGAGGGGTGAAGCCTCTGTGGGGCCTAGGAATCTCCAGGGAGGAAACAGGGACTTCACCCTCCCTATGGTTTCCCCAATTACACACATTATTTGCTTTTACATTGATTCCAAACTTTTCTACTTAAGAACCTGGACATGGAACGAATTAAGTTCGTAAATAGAGGTACCACTGTATATGTATATATGTATGGTATATGTCTATGAGCAGGGGTGGGCCACCCCTAGAATGAGGGGGAAAAAACACTGCTCCGGTAGGAAAAATGGAGCTGAGCGCACAGATCCAGATAATCGGCGGCCATTCATAGGCGCACCCGGTGAGATTCCAGTGATTTTCGCTGGTTTTTTTAAAAGAACCCACAAAAATCACCAAATTCTACTCACGGGAGGATGCCAAACCTTGATGCACATCTGAGAGCCCCAGCCAGCAGCAACCGCAGCTGTGGCGGCTCCGGGCTGAAGCCGCTCGGCCTGCTCGCAACACCACAGAAGAGCATGAAGAAGCATTAGCAAGCAAGCAGCGGTAAAAGTGGGGGAAAAGACCGAGTGGTTGGAACGTGGATGGGGTGGCAAGACTGAGCAGCAGGGACATGGAGGGGAACAGGCGGGGGCAGCTGGATGTCTCTTACCTGTGCAGGTGGAGCAGAAGGCTCTTCTCCTCCCTTCTCGCCCTCCGAGCTGCTGCAGCAGCCATTTTTTGCCAATTTTCATGTATTTTTTGCTTCTCTGCATGCAGGGAAGCAAAAATAATGCTGAAATTGATGAAATATTATTATTATTATTATTATTATTATTATTATTATTATTATTATTATTATGTCAGTACAACACAGCAAACGAGATCACTATGCTGGATTTCGTATTTCATCACCAGTCGGGCGCTTCCCAAGCACCTAGGACTGTGTGATGTAGCGGCGAATTATGTTTGCTGATCCCAGTAAAGCGGCCTTTTGCAATTGACAGATGGAGATTTTGTCAATTCCAATGGTTTTCAAATGTCCGCTTAGATCCTTTGGCACTGCGCCCAGCGTGCCAAGTACCACTGGGACCACTTATGCCAGAGTCGTTGCAGCTAGTTTTTCAGATCTTCGTATTTCACTAATTTCTCTAGCTGCTTCTCCTCAATTCTGCTGTCTCCTGGGATTGCGATGTCGATGATCCATACTTTCTTTTTCTCCATGATCACAATGTCTGGTGTGTTATACTTCAGAATTCGGTCAGTATGAAGTCGGAAGTCCCACAGTAGTTTTGCTTGCTCATTTTCAACCACTTTTTCGGGCTTATGATCCCACCAGTTCTTTGCCACTGGTAAATGGTAGTTCCGGCACAAGTTCCAGTGGATCATTTGTGCTGCATCATCATCATCATCATCATCATCATCATTATTATTATTATCATTATTACTATTACTCAAACATAATCAAAATCTTGCGCTTGTGCATGTCCTCGTGTGAGATTTGCCTTCTGCACATGCGTACAGGCGCGTGGCCCCGAGGTATTCCGGTAGCACCATAAAATGGCGACCCGTCACTGTGAGTCTGTGTAAAAAGCTAGAGGAAAAAATGAACACAAGCATAAATCATGCATAACACAAGGTTTATCTATAGCAAAGTCCATTAAAACTTTATGAGCACTGAACAACAGGATAAGGTGTAACAAAAGGCTGATCCCAGTAAAGCGGCCTTTTGCAATTGACAGATGGAGATTTTGTCAATTCCAATGGTTTTCAAATGTCCGCTTATATCCTTTGGCACTGCGCCCAGCGTGCCAAGTACCACTGGGACCACTTTCACTGGCTTATGCCAGAGTCGTTGCAGCTAGTTTTTCAGATCTTCGTATTTCACTAATTTCTCTAGCTGCTTCTCCTCAATTCTGCTGTCTCCTGGGATTGCGATGTCGATGATCCATACTTTCTTTTTCTCCATGATCACAATGTCTGGTGTGTTATACTTCAGAATTCGGTCAGTCTGAAGTCGGAAGTCCCACAGTAGTTTTGCTTGCTCATTTTCAACCACTTTTTCGGGCTTATGATCCCACCAGTTCTTTGCCACTGGTAAATGGTAGTTCCGGCACAAGTTCCAGTGGATCATTTGTGCCACAGCATCATCATCATCATCATCATCATCATCATCATCATTATTATTATTATCATTATTACTATTACTCAAACATAATCAAAATCTTGCGCTTGTGCATGTCCTCGTGTGAGATTTGCCTTCTGCACATGCGTACACGCGCGTGGCCCCGAGGTATTCCGGTAGCACCATAAAATGGCGACCCGTCACTGTGAGTCTGTGTAAAAAGCTAGAGGAAAAAAATGAACACAAGCATAAATCATACATAACACAAGGTTTATCTATAGCAAAGTCCATTAAAACTTTATGAGCACTGAACAACAGGATAAGGTGTAACTTTTATAAATGGTGTTTTAAGGCCCTTGGCCACTTTGATGGGTGATTTGTCACACAAAAGCAGCTCTACAGATACTCCTGTAATTGTTGACTGTGTTATTATATGAACTGCTTTCTAGGCTGATAAAGATTCAAGGGCCTGTTATGTAAACAAGAGTGTGTGGACTTCCCATATCCATGAAACCAGCCACCTTTCTCCTGGCTTCACTGGTTCACATGGAGAATCAGAAATCTAAATATCATAATATTATAATAAGGGGATAGGCTTGTAGATTCAAAGAGTTGTTTTGCTACGGT
Organism: Erythrolamprus reginae; assembly: GCF_031021105.1. Lineage (NCBI taxonomy): Eukaryota > Metazoa > Chordata > Lepidosauria > Squamata > Dipsadidae > Erythrolamprus > Erythrolamprus reginae. The sequence continues at coordinate 103,738,057 of NC_091954.1, forward strand.
TGTGTTCCCCTCCCCCTTTCTGAAAGTATACCGCTCATAAAAATAAAGGGAACACTGAAATATCACATCCTAGATCTGAATGAAATATTCTCATTGAATACTTTGTTCTGTACAAAGTTGAATGTGCACAACAGCATGTGAAATTGATTGTCAATCAGTGTTGCTTCCTAAGTGGACAATTTGATTTCACAGAAGTTTGATTTACCTGGAGTTATATTCTCTTTGTTTAAGTGTTCCCTTTATTTATTTTTTAGCAGTGTTACATAGCTGTAATTGAAACCAGAATTTCTGTTGCTGAGCAACGTGGTTGTTCTGTTGCTAAGTAACATGGTTGTCACCGTCAGGTGCAGTAAGGTTGTTCAAAAGACTACAACTTCATTCCATGCTACCTCTAAACAAGAATCTGAACAACTAACAGTCAAGGCAAATTGGCAGTAAATAAGAATCAACAGAATTCAAAAAGAACTAGATTTAAATATTTTGTGGGTATGAAGGGACTCCAAATTTATGATGCGCTTGGACTCATCATGGTAATCTGCTATAATTACATGCTATGGCAGTCAGAATAGAATAGAAGAGAATTCTTTATTGGCCAAGTGTGATTGGACACACAAGAAATTTGTCTTTGGTGCATATGCTCTCAATTTACATAAAGGAAAATATACATTTGTCAAGAATCATGAGGCACAACACTTAAGGATTGTCATAGGGGTCAAAAAAGCAATGAAGAAACAATCAATATTAATAAAAATCTTAAGGATACAAGCAACAAGTTACAGTCATACAGTCATAAGTGGGAGGAAATGAGTGATAGGAATAATGAGAAGAAACTAGTAGTAATACAGACTTAGTTAATAGTTTGACAGTGTTGAGGGAATTATTTGTTTAGCAGAGTGATGGCGTTCGGGGAAGAAACTGTTCTTGTATCTAATTGTCTTGGTGTGCAGTGCTCTGTAGCAACGTTTTGAGGGTAGGAGTTGAAGCACTTTGTGTCCAGGAATGCAAGGGGTCAATGACCCCCCCTTTTCTCTGACCCCTATATTGATCAGCTGGACTGAGTGTGTATGACTGTGTAGTTAATGGGTTTTTTATACATGTATTTTAATTTAGTTTAAATGTTAACGTTAGATTTGTATTGTATTGTATTACAGTACTGTCTTGTTGTGAGCTGCCCCTAGTCTTCGGAGAGGAGCGGCATACAAATCTAATAAATTCAATTTAATTCAATTTTCACAGCCCTCCTTTTGACTCACGCAGTATACAGGTCCTCGATGGAGGGCAGGTTGGCAGCAATTGTTTTTTCTGCAGTTCTGATTATCCTCTGAAGTCTGTGTTTGTCTTGTTGGGTTGCAGAACCAAACCAAGTAGTTATAGAGGTGCAGATGACAGACTCAATGATTCTTCTATCAACTGTATCAGCAGTCATTAAGTGAATCACATGGTCATTGAACAAATCCAATTTTTCCTTTGCTTTTGCTTTTTGGATCACATGGTCATGGGGATAGTGTAATAGCTGTAGGTATGAGGAGCGCTTGTAAGTATGAGGACAGGCTGTTAGTCATTTTTTTTGGTGCCATTGTAACTTCAAATAGGGTCTAAACAAATACAGTGGAACCTCATGATACGAACCCCTCATGATACGAACATCTCGAGATATGAACTCGGGGTTCGGAAATTTTTTGCCTCTTGTTATGAACTTTTTCCAGCTTACAAACCCACTGCAGATCGCAAAATGGCACTCCGCTGGGCACCGCCGCCTGGCTGTCACCTTTTAAAACAGCCGGGGGGCTTCTCGGTGTTATATCAAACGCGAACTTTTTGGGTTCGGGTTTGGGAGGCCGCCAAGAAGCGCCACTGCCCGGCTGTCACCTTCTGAAACAGCCGGGGGGCTTCTCGGCATTCTCCCGAACGCCGAACCCGGAAGTTCGGCAAAACTTCGGGTTCAGGTTCCAGAGGCCGCTGAGAAGCGCCCGGCTGTTTCAGAAGGTTACAGACGGGCGGTGCCGCCTGGCGGATCACCATTTTTGCAATCGGCAGCGGCGTTTTCGGCCAATCTGGAGGCTGAAACAGAGGTGGGGAATCCCAATAGGGAATTCCATGGGCGGAGCTTTGACGTCACGAAGACGTCCTTCCTGGTCGGCCGAAACGTGGTATGGGAAACATTGTTTTGTCTTACGAACTTTTCGCCTTACGAACCACCTTCCGGCACCAATTAAGTTCGTAAGATGAGGTATTACTGTAGTTGCAATCTGCACTGGATTTTTACTAGTAAATTCAGAAATCGTCTTCTATATCAACAGATCTTTGCATTTGATGATAAAAACAGTATTGCAAACTACAGAAAACAAGAGGAAAAAACAAATTTCAAGGAGGCCTATTCTTGTTTCTCGCAGAAATGTGGGCCACAATTTATTTAAACTGCAGCATCTTATCAAAATCCTGTATGCCTTTACCTTTCATGCTTTTGTCTAGCCTTTTATTATTGTATGGTTCTTTTTAAAAACAAACAAACATATATTTGACCTATATCCTGTTAATGACTCCAGGAATACAACTAAAGCAGTATTAAAAGCATGACAGATATAAAATACAGAGAAGATATAAAATAACTAATTAATGCAGTAAATAAGGCCAACGTTGAAAGAGATAAAAGCTCCCCTGGTGAGGGATTTTATATGCCTATCTAGAATCAGTATTGGATTCAAAAGGACCCAAACTATAAACCTGTTCCATAATCAGAAGTTATGTCTCATAAGAACAGGTAAGACTTCCAAGTTCTGAAATCCAGCTCATGAGTTGAGCGTCACAAATTGTTGAGCAGTGTAAATGATTTCAACTCCTACCCTCAAAACGTCGCTGCACACCAACACAATTAGATACAAGAACAGTTTTTCCCCCCGAACGCCATCACTCTGCTAAACAAATAATTCCTTCAACAGTGTCAAACTATTTACTAAGTCTGCTACTATTTCTACTAGTTTTTTCCTCATCATTCCTATCACCCATTTCCTCCTACTTATAAATATTTACTGACCCCTCACATCCTGGACACAAATTGTTTCAACTCCTACCCTCAAAACGTCGCTACAGAGCACTGCACACCAAGACAACTAGACACAAGAACTGTTTTTTTTCCGAACGCCATCACTCTACTAAACAAATAATTCCCTCAACACTGTCTTCACTTCTATTCTACTAGTTTTTCTCATCATTCCTATCACCCATTTCCTCCCATGTTGACTGTATGACTGTAACTTGTTGCTTATATCCCAAGATTTTTATTAATATTGCTTCTTCATTGCTTATTTGACCCATATGACAATCATTAAGTGTTGTACCACATGATTCCTGACAAATGTATATTTTATTTTATGTATGCTGAGAGCATATGCACGAAGACAAATTCCTTGTGTGTCCAATCACACTTGGCCAATAAAAAATCTATTCTATTCTATTCTATTCTATTCTATTATGACTGTATGACTGTAACTTGTTGCTTGCATTCTTAAGATTTTTATTAATATTTCCTCATTGCTTATTTGACCCCTATGACAACCATTAAGTGTTGTACCTCATAATTCTTGACAAATGTATGCACCAAAGACAAATTCCTTGTGTGTGAAATCACACTTGGACAATAAAGAATTCTATTTTATTCTATTCTAACTTGGCAGAAAAAAGTTCGCAAAATTGATCACAATTCATTTTACACTTTATCACCATGCTTAGCGATGGAAATTCTGCCCCTCAATTATGATTATAAGACAAGGACTAACTGAAAGTAAATCTTCTCAAGTATTATTAGGAAAAGCATCTGATATGAGTTGCAAAAATCCAGAAAGTTTGCAGTATCTCTTTGATGCCATCCAATGTTTATCCAGCTTTGATCCGATACCCTATGGTTGGTGAATACACTTAGGCAATTCTTTTCCCATAAATGTTTTACAATTCTCAAAAATATCCCCTGCTGTACAATTGGCAGACTATTCTGTACCAAATAAACTACTGGTGGTTGCCAAGAGAGATCTTTGATATTACTTTATTTGGAACAAAAAAAAGAAGAAAGAAAAATAAACCTGGCACTAATTTTGTTCTGTACAAGGGTGTACCAGATTGAAATTATGAAAGGGCTGAGACATCAGCTGTCAGCTAGTATTAATTTCTCCAAACCATCAACTAGTGAAAAGAAGAATTTTCCTTAATGAAGTGCTTAATTTGATTAAAGAGGCTGCCTATTATGGGCACTTTAAGCTGTTCTCTTCTGTAGATTAGCTTAGCCAGACCTTCCCCCAAAAAAGGTCCGGTAAATGCCAATAGAGCTATGCAAAAGAGCAACTAGCTTGATAGCAAAAAGGACCACTTAGGGGCTTTAAAGAACTAATTAGCTAAATGAATTAATGCCCTGGTTGCTGGAGCAGGTGAAGATGACATCTGTTCCTGCCATGTTGCTGCCTCTGCTAGGGGTGCAGTTTGATATTTCTGGTAGGTTTTCATGATCTGGAAGTAGAAGGAAAGTGATACCTTATGGAAAACATCTCATCTCCCGGTTTGAGTGAAGTGTCCACCATGTGCGTTCTTTCCTTTTCATCCTGCGGAGAGGGGCGGCATACAAATCCAATAAGTAAGTTAAGTAAGTAAGTAAGTAAGTATGTAAGTAAGTAAGTAAGTAAGTAAGTAAGTAAGTAAGTAAGTAAGTAAGTAAGTAAGTAAATAAATATGTCACATGTTTTTTGCTGAATTTGAAAATTAATTAAATTAATTAAAATTAATTAAATTAAATTAAAAATTAAGGGAGACTAGGATAGATATAGATATATATATATTAGCAAAGAGACCATAGGAGGCGTGAATGTGAAATAGAAAATTGCATAGGGCAAAGGAATGATTAACTCATCAATTTTTTTTCCCGAATGTTCTTCCAGCTCTCATATGGCAGAGATGGTAGCAATACGGAAATTGTGTTCAGCTAAGATAGCAACTTAAAGAAAGAATCCAAACACTATTAAAAAGTCAATCAGAATGGAACTGGAAAGTACCTTGGGGTCAGTGATGGGCTGCCCAAAATTTTACTGCCACGCTGTGGGCGTGGCTTATTTTTTGGGTGTGGCTTGATGGTCATGTGACTGGGTAGGAATGGCTTCACAATCATGTTACCGGGTTTGGCTTAAAGGTCATGTGACGGGGTGGGAGTGGCTTACCACCAAGATAAGTTTTCCAATAGGTGCTTGGACTCTTTCAGTTGATTAAGTCACATTATTTGAACAGCCACAAAAAGGACAAATGACAGACAGCATTATTTATTGCGGAGCACAGTAACATTTTAAGGTTTTGTACTGAATCCACAAGGTTCAGTATGAGAACAGATTAGGCAAGTAGCTCAATTTTCTTTAATTTCTATAAAAGCTCAGTTGTAGATAATGGTTAAAATGATTAAAGCGTTTATGGGTAAAACATACTATTTAATTATTTTCCTGTACTGAATCCACAAGGTTCAGTATGAGAACAGATTAGGCAAGTAGCTCAATTTTCTTTAATTTCTATAAAAGCTCAGTTGTAGATAATGGTTAAAATGATTAAAGCGTTTATGGGTAAAAACATACTATTTAATTATTTTCCTGTTTTAAAAGTAATTAAGGATCATATAAGGTACTAGAGAAGGAAGGACAATAAAAAACTATTAAGTATTCAATAAATAAATGCATAAATAAATGCATAAATAAATAAATACATTAATTAATAAATAAATAAATAAATTAATTAATTAATTTACTACCTCCACTGCATTTCCCACCCCCAATGGGGGCAGCAGCATACTACCACTTGGGGTCTTATAGTCCAATTCCCAGCTCCAACAATAGCCCCTATACCAGTGATGACAAACTTTTTTTTGGTTTGTGTGCCAAAGGGGAATGTGTACATGTGCTAGCACATGCCCACACCCATTCCTACACATACACACACACACACACAAGTCCCTTCAGTGCTGACCTTGTGAATGGGCACAATCCCCCCCCAACCCCGCACATATGTGCAGGCCTCAATGAAGTCTGGGACGGTGAAAAAAAATGGCAAACCAGAAGTTCAAAAAAATTGACTTCTGTTTTACCCATTATGCTGTTTTTTGCACTCGGGGGCATCGGGAAACTTCCCTGAAGCCTCTGGAGTGCGAAAGACAGCACAGCGGGGAAACTGGAAGTCCATTCTTCCAAACGTTAAAGACTCACTTATGCCGCCAAGTTAGGGGTCATTAGACTCTACCCGCTGGCCAATGAATATATAGTACGCTTGCTGAATGAGATGTGTTCATGTTAATAGGCTTTTTGGTTTCTTTTTAAAATGTAACTCTTAATTTTAACTTATTTTTATTTCGACGTATACTGTTTTTATATGTTGTGAGCCGCCTCGAGTCTTCAGAGAGAGGCGGCATATAAATTTAATTAATTATTTAATTTATTAAATAAATGTATTAAATTTAATTTATTAATTAACAAACAAACAAACTAAGTTCTGGTTTGCCCATTGGCACGTATTCCATTGGTTAATTGTCCTCACTGTTTAGATCAAGTAATTTGCCAATTAACAGACCAGAGTCTTTCCCGTTGGTCTAATTCTATTGAGTACCCAATTTTTTCCCCAGCTAATCATATTATCTTTTACTATCTCCGTCTCTGTTTCATATCTAATTAAACATTTATACATTTTACCAATTAGTTTTTCCTCCTTTCCCATGAGTGTCCTATCTAGGCCAACCTTTCCCATTTGAAATCCTTGTCCTTCCTTATCTTTTTGGAAGGTATCTTTTATTTGAAGATAGATTCACCAATCCAATATTCTGCCTTTTTCTTCCAATTCTTCCTTGGATCTCAAATTTAATTGTTCGTTCAGTAATTGTCCTAACTGTTAAGGAGAAACTTCTTAATTGAGGATTGCTTCTCTTCTTGATTAGTTCCCACTCATTGTTTCTTGTGCTTTATTTAAAAAAAAATAAGTAATCTGTTTATTTCAGGTAGAACAGTGTTCTGCCGGGCTCTCTGGTAGGAGCCTCCCAAAAAACCAAGGGTACAAATTTCAGACACACACACGTTTGAAAATTCAAAACAATGTTCTTTATCCCAAAATTCAAAATAAACTAAGCACTCTTTTTGTATTGCAAAGAGCACTCGTGCCAAAACAACCGGGTAGTCTGTACAATTAACCTTAAGCAGTCATTAAGTACTTAGCTAGCAGCTGTGAAGAAACTTCACACCCCTTCTTCCTCCAACGAAGTGAGACACACACACACACACACGTTGCTCTGCTGTGGTTTCAAAGGCGTGAAAAATCAACAAACAAAATCCAGAAACCAGTAACACAGGATTCCTGATGAATTCCGATCAGATATTCTTCCACAACAGTCAAACCCACATGCTGCTATTTATAGCAGCAGCCCTAATCACTGGAGCCCCACCCAAACACAGGTGGCCGCTCTTATCTCCTGTAATATGTCCTTACTTGGTCTCTTCTATGCATAATTCTGCGCTTGCGTGGGTCCAAAACATCTTCATCCGAATCAATAGAAGATAAGGGAGATTGACTGCCTGGGCTGTGTTTCAAGTCCCCCTCTGCTGAGTCACTCCCACCTTCTTCTTCGTCCGAGGAAACTAAACTCTGAACTGACTCTGTTGGCAATAACACAGGCCTGTGACATGTTGAAGTTTCCCCTGCATCCACCTCCACATTCCCTGGGGCAGGAGCTGGGCCAGAGCCAACGACAACAAATAACAAGCTTGGATTGACAAGTATATCGAATTTGGGGGGGGGGGGGGGTTGCAGAGTTTTCCATGGTATCCAAAATCTACCTATGAAGTTTTGCTGCTTTTATTGATACCTTTTCTAAATTCCTAGGAAGTTTAAGATAGTGGGCAAGCTTGGTCTCTCCTGGGCAGGCTAGAAATCCAATGAATAATAATAATTAATAATAATCATTGACAGGAATTGGTTCCAGCAGGGTTATCAGTGTCAAAAACAGCAAAAGCAGGCTTGCCCAAATTCATTGTCACAGAGATAGGGAAGATATTATTCCTCCTTCAAGGTAGATTAGACTGCCAAGCCAATGCTATGTAGGTCAGTTCTACTTTTATTGAAAAGCAGGATCTTTCTTCTGGATTTCAAGTCCATTCACTTTTTGTGCAGGCAGAAGGAAAGAGGCTAGTATAGAAAAAGGCACACCTCATTCCTAAAATCAATTAGGCCACCTCAAAACCTATTCACCCCTGTCCAGAGATTTCCTATCTCTTTAGAAGTCAGATTGGGTCCATGGTGTGTACTGGATTGGTCACCTTTGAAGTGATATTCAGGAGTTTGACAGCTGCGTTGAACTCTCACTTGAGTTGGCAGGACCAGTCCGTACAGTAGAAGTGTGGCATTCTGTTAATTTAAGGCAGGGGCCTCCAAACTTGGCAATTTTAAAACTTATGAACTTCATCTTCCATGGGTGGCTGAGGAATTCTGGGATATTTATTTATTTATTCATTCATTCATTCATTCATTCATCCAATACACAAATACATAGGAAGAAAAATAGACATGTGGTAATATATATGAGGGTGAAAGTTAACTTAGAGGAGAGGATATATGAAAGGAAGAGAATATATAAGATAGGTGAAAGAAAGGAAAGACAATTGGACAGGGGACGAAAGGCACACCAGTGCACTTATGTACGCCCCTTACTGGCCTCTTAGGAACCTGGAGAGGTCAATCGTGGAGAGTCTAAGGGAGAAGTGTTGGGGGTTAGGGGTTGACACAATTGAGTCCGGTAATGAGTTCCACGCTTCGATAACTCGATTGTTGAAATCATATTTTTCACAGTCAAGTTTGGAGCGGTTCGTATTACGTTTGAATCTGTTGCGTGCTCTTGTGTTATTGCTGTTGAAGCTGAAGTAGTCATTGACCGGTAGGACATTGCAGCATATGATTTTGTGGGCAATACTCAAATCGTGTTTTAGGCGCTGTAGTTCTAGGCTTTCTAGGCCCAGGATTGTTAGTCTATTTTTGTAGGATATTCTGTTTCGAGTGGAGGAGTGAAGGGCTCTTCTGGTGAAATATCTTTGGACATTTTCAAGGGTGTTGATGTCTGAGATTAGATTAGATTAGATTTATTGGATTTATATGCCGCCATGTGGTATGGGTTCCAGACAGATTAATTAATTACATTCACAAGTCTTAAAAGTCGCCAAGTTTGGGAACCCCTACTTTAAGGGAATTCAGTGAATGTTAATACCTGGCCACAGTGAAGAATATGTGAGCTGAAAGGTAGTTTAGCTTCCCAAAGGGGGTTTTGAGGGGCAGACTTTTCATTCGATGATAAAACTCATTGGCCAGTATTCATGCAAAGATGAAACAGCCCATCACACCTCTCAACTGTTTCTCTGCATAGAAGTTAGAGCATTGTATATTATCTGCAGCAACCTCAGAAGTAGCAGAACGGCCAGTGAAGGTACAAAGCCCTTCAAAGGACTGTAATGTGCTTTGAAGCTACCTGCCTCAATTTTACCACTTTGATTTGCAATTCTGCTTCAGTCTGCTAATGTGATCGAAGTCTCACTAAAGAGAAGCCATTCTCAAAAAGCTTTGCACAGCCTTCCTCAATTCTATCAAACATCACATTTATAAGGTCTCATCAGGATCCCTAGACACAAATGTTAATTCAACCTGAAACAGAACTGTATCAAGCATTGGGTTGCTGCCGGTTCGGACCGGTTTCCATGTACCAGTGTTGAAAATTTCCACCTGCTCCCAGAAATGGCAGCGATGGCTAGTTCTCTAGTTGCTGCGGGCAGCAAAGAACCCTCTGCACATACGCAGAGGGTCATTTGTACGATGTAAGGTGCAAAACATACACTTCCATCGCCTGGTGCACCAGTTGTAGCCCTCTTTGGACAGGGAGTCATTGCTCACAGTCGATCATGTCCTCATCACCTCGAGGTTCGATTACTGCAATGCTTTCTTCATGGGGCTACCTTTGAAAAGTGTTCAGAAACTTCACATCATGCAGAACGCAGCCTCCAGGCACCGGCACATCACTTCCACTGCTTCGTTGACTGGACAAGATGTTGGATAACCACCTGTCTCAAGTAGTGTAGGGTTTCCTGCCTAATCAGGGGGTTGGACTAGAAGACCTCCAAGGTCCCTTCCAACTCTGTTGTTGTTGTTGTTGTTGTTGTTGTTATTATTATTACATCAGTTTAAGTGCTTTTGCTATTGCTATGTTTTCTTTTGCTTTCTTTTAATAGTTGTGTATTTTCTAAATGTTAAAAATACATGACAACTATACAATGATTGTTCCAGCTAATGTTATATTTTCTAAAAGGCGGTGTTATAAAGTATTATCCGGGACTCACGTCTCCTTGGTACATCATTCTGAGTTCTATACTTGGGTTTAATTTCAAATCCAGAGATGCAGTTAAGGAAAGTCTTACATTTAATAAGTACAGATTTTAGTAAACAATATTTCTCCCCCCCCAAAAAACCATAATCTCCTGTTTGATGGGTTTATTGCAGAAACGGAAAATAACTGAAATTAAGTAAAGCATCTATTAGTAACACGTAGACTTCCTATTGAAAATTAAAGCAATTCAGTTTTAAAAAATAGTTATAACGAATCCATTTATTTTTCGGTTTATGAGGCACAAACATCAGGAGAGGAACTATCATTATTATTAAGAGGCATGACAGCTGCAAACTGCTTCAATAACACCAGTAGTCAAATAGTTTCCACTGAAAACCTTTGCCTCGATTTGTTGATAACATTTACTGCTAACAGAAACACACCTGTGGGGACCACAATATGGTCGATGTTCAGTTTGCTGAAGTTATTAAGAAAAGCTGAGCCATGATTTATTAGCACTCCATGGCTAAACATTTGGAGCACAGCCAAAAGAACCTTGCTTATTGACTTAATTATTAAAATAAAAAAAGGAAGAGAAAATATACAAAACATGTATATCATCTTAGCATTTCTAAGGCACATAAAAATACAAAACAATCTTGAGGTCTAAACAGAGAAAAATGAATGTATTCTTAAAGGAAAATCATATTTTTTTCCCTTTGGAGGGCGGGAAGGAAGATGGGGAGGGAGGAAGGAAAGGAGGGAGGAGGAATTACAGAAGGGAGGGAGGGAGGGAAGAAGAAAGGAGGGGAGGAAGGAAAGGGAGAGAGGGAGAAATTACAGAAGTAAGGAAAGAAGGAAAGGGAGGGGGGAATTAGGGAAGGAAGGAAGGTTTAGTGTATAGCAAGGAACAAATGAGAAATAATGGATGATAACACTGTTTGTGCCACCAATAGTATGTTTAAGGGCACCATTTCATTTCATTTATTGGATTTATATGCCGCCCCTCTCCGAAAACTCGGGGCGGCTAACAACAATCATGAACAATGTACAGTAAAAAATCCAATACTAAAAAACTAACTTAAAACCCCTTAATATATAAAACCAGCATACGTACAAACATACCATACATACAGTTGTATCAGCCTAGGGGGAGAAGAAGTCTTAATTCCCCCATGCCTGGCGGCAGAGGTGGGTTTTGAGTAGCTTACGAAAGGCAAAGAGAGTAGGGGCAATTGTAATCTCTGGGGGGAGTTGGTTCCAGAGGGCCGGGGCCGCCACAGAGAAGGCTCTTCTCCTGGGTCCCGCCAAGTGGCATTGTTTCGTTGACGAGACCCGGAGAAGACCCACTCTGTGGGACCTAACTGGCCGCTGGGATTCGTGCAGCAGAAGGCGGTTCCTGAGATAGGAGAGCTTAGGTCTATGGTAATTATAAAAATTAAGGATGCCCTTCATGTCATACCTTTCTCTTCCTCCACACCAGAGTTGAGCAAAATCTCCTGCTTGATGTTTATAGCTGATGGGCACACCTATGGCACACATGCCATAAATGGCACGTGGAACCATATTGGTCGGCATACAACCTCAGGTCCACTGTGCATGCACTTGCCAGCCAGCTGATTTTCAGGCCTCCTGGGCCCACTTGTAGTTGAGAAACAGCCTATTTTCAGCCTCTGGATGGAGTGGGAAGGGCCATTTTTTATTCTCCCCAAACTCCAGAGCCTTTCTAGCAGCCTAGGGAAGGCAAAAATGCCCCCCCCGAGACCCACTGGAGGCAGAAAATGCCTCATTTGATAACTTCCTGTTGACCCGGAAAGCCTGGGGGGCGGGGGGGTTTGTTCTCCCCAAGCTCCAGAGCCTTTCTAGGAGCATGGGGACTATTAAAAAAGCCTTCTCTTCACCAGAGATCCTCCAAAGGCCAGAAATAGGCCATTTGTGCCCTCCGGAGGGCCTCAGGGGGGTGGGGAAGGCCATTTTTGCTCTCCCCAAGTTCCTAGAAAGGCTCTGAAGCCTGAGGAGAGCAAAAAAAAAAAAAAACCTCAACCAGAAGTTGGCAAATGGAATATTTCTGGGCTCCAGAGGACCTCCGGGTGGATGGGGAAGGCCATTTCATCCTTCCCAGGCTCCAGAATGGCTCTGAATCATGGGGAGAGCAAAAAATGGGTATACCTTTGTGTGCCTGGATCACGCATGCATGCACAGGGGCGCATGGAATTATGGATGTGGGCACGCATGCGTTTGACCCCTCACACACCACAGGCACAGATAACTCAGATAAGCAAATATTCACAATAATAAGCAAACTCATTGTCTCCTGCAAACACCACTCCCCCTTTGCGCCTATTTATTCTCTATGGGAGGAGCCATTCAGTGTCTACTTGTGCCCTTACTTCCGAGTGGACTCTTCTTCCTTAGTTGTCCCCTTTTCCTGACAGCTCTGTGCTTACATGCATCTGGAACAGCACCAACTGTTATCTCCAATTCCGAAGGCAGATGATAAATGCCGGACAGCCCTGGCTCTATCTCTGCTTCTGAGGCAGAGCACCCATCAGAGACTTCCCCAGACTCCAGGACTGGCCCAGGTTCCACCTCAACCTCCTCACTGTCCGAGTCTCCCGTCAGCTCCACTGGCAGCCAGCAGGCCACAACAAGGTCCTCTTTGAACAGAAGGTGTAAATGCAGGCAGAGTCACTGACATGAGACAGGTGGCTAGACGAACTCAATAAAGAAGATCAATAAGACCAATTAATGAGGATGTTGTCAGCCACATAGAGGGCTTTAATTTATGAGGACTCTCAAATTTGGATTTGCAGATAAATCTCTTACTAATGGGGGGAAATCTAAAGAAAATTAGAGGTCCTTCAAAGTATGAAGGACCTCTAATTACACTTTTCATCCAAGAAGCTCATCTTTTTAGAGGATGCAGATGACCAGCTGTCTGCAAGGAATATAAATCCTTCCATTCCCCACTGTCTTGTCAGACATGAAGAAGCTTCTTGGATGAGAAGCAAAACATCTTCCAAAAGAAAACAAAAAACAAGAAGTCCAGTTGCCTCTTGAAAAAGCACCTTTGTGACAACCCTGACCAATGATGGGCTCCTACAGGTATGGTCATGTATGCAGAACCATTAGAAAAAAATTAATCTTCCCCTACCCCTTCCGGGCTCTGGGTATGGTTTTCTGTTTCAGTAAATGAGGTTGAATTTGTGTATAATTTTAGAAGAGCTGTGCGCGCGTGCGCACGTGTATGTGTACGTACACATACCATTCATATACTGTAGTAGATAATGTATATTTTTGTGTGCCTATGTGTAATATCTGTTTACACATATGGCATATATACATAGAATTAAATATTTATTTTATTTTAATTTATTTATTTATTTATTTTGTCCAATACACAATACATATTGAAGAGAATAAACATGAAGTATTATAAATAAAGAGAAGATATAAAAATAGAGGAGAAGATATATGAAGGAAGAAAAGATATATGATATATGAGATAAGGAGAGACAATTGGACAGGGGACAAAAGGCAGGCTAGTGCACTTATGTACGCCTCTTACTGACCTCTTAGGAACCTGGAGAGGTCAATCGTGGATAGTCTAAGGGAGAAATGTTGGGGGTTAGGGGTTGACACTACTGAGTCCGGTAATGAGTTCCACGCTTCGACAACTCGATTGCTAAAGTCATATCTTTTACAGTCAAGCTTGGAGCGATTAATATTAAGTTTGAATTTGTTGCGTGCTCTTGTGTTGTTGCGGTTGAAGCTGAAGTAGTCATTGACAAGCAGGACGTTGCAGCATATGATTTTGTGGGCAATACTTAGATCGTGTTTTAGGCATCGTAGTTCTAAGCTTTCTAGACCTAGGATACTATATTTTGGATGTTCAGTAATAGTAAATAGATAGGGAAATTGTATCTCTTTGAGGCAAGGAGAGGCCAAGCTTCCCAACCCTAACCCAAACCCTTGACATGAGTGACATCAAGTTGGCCATCTTTAATCCAGTCACCTTTAAACTACCCCCAGTCACATGATTGTCAAGCCACTCCCACCTGGTCACGTGGCCAGCAAGCCACTCCACAAAATAAGCCACGGCCAGTGTGATAGTAAAGATTTTTGCATCCCTTCACTGACCATGACCTGGATGACTGAGAACCTAAGCAGACTTGTTTAGCTTATCAATCTGCCTGGGTTGAGTTGTATTTACTGCTTTGGGTGACTGCTTTTTTGGTTATCCTGTTTGACTAAATTAAATGTTAACATTTTCTTTCTGAGCCAAGGAAATTTATCTCCTTCCAGTTTATAGAGTGGCAGTTTCATTTTTTCCCCTCCTACTTCCTATAAATGGCTGACCTAAACAATTGGGCAGCTCAAATCCTCATACCTTTGGGATTCATGATCTTACATTAGGCCCTGCGCTGGTGAAAAGGGGGAAAGATATGAGAGCAAATTGGACAGAAAGGGGAGGAAAGCTCACATTTTCAGTATGCAAACTCACTTTCCTTGCAGCCTGTGTTTCTTGTCCTTACTTAGCTGATTTCACTGACTTTGTGCTTTTAAATCCTATTACTGAAGCTTATAAATGAATAATGCGGTCCTCGGCCTGTTGATACAGCTTTTGCCTGAACTGTACCAGCCTGACAAGCTCAAGAGATGGCAGGAAGAAAAAAAAACCAGTTCTGATTTGATCAGTTCTTTTGTTTTTGCAGAATTTACTTTTATGGATAGAGCATCATGCAGTCAATCTGTCTATATCAGGGGTGGGCAATTAATTTTGCCATAGATACTTTGGAAAATGTCCAAAGATACTTCACCAGAAGAGCCCTTCACTCCTCCACTCGGAACAGAATACCCTACGAGACTAGACTTTCAATCCTGGGCCTAGAAAGCCTAGAACTAAGACGCCTTAAACAAGATCTAAGTATTGCCCACAAGATCATATGCTGCAACGTCCTGCCTGTCGGCGACTACTTCAGCTTCAACCACAACAACACAAGAGCACACAACAGATTTAAACTTAATATTAACCGCTCCAAACTTGACTGTAAAAAATATGACTTCAGTAACCGAGTTGTCGAAGCGTGGAACTCATTACCGGACTCCATAGTGTCATCCTCAAACCCCCAACACTTTACCCTTAGATTATCTACGGTTGACCTATCCAGATTCCTAAGAGGTCAGTAAGGGGCGAGTACAAGTGCACTAGAGTGCCTTCCGTCCCCTGTCCTATTGCTCTCTTATATCTCCTATACCTTTCTTCTATTCCTATATCTCTTCTTCTATTCTTTCATTGATATGTTCTATTACTTTATCTTCTTTTCTATTATTTCTTAGATATATTTTACTATGAGTATCTACTCTATAACCTTCATCATGTATTTTATTATGTGTATATAGATATATACCCACTAAAACCCTCATTACGTATTGGAAAAAATAAATAAATAAAAATAGGGCCACATGAGAAAGTGGGATGGTTTTAGAGGGCCGGACTAATATAATTAACTCAGTTCTACCCAATACTGTATATTATTGTGTAGAACTGAGTTAATTATATTATATATTATATATTATATATTATATATTATATATTATATAATCTTGAACACCCGGTTCTTATCTAGAAAACCTGGACTGACCTCCACGGGCCGGTCACAGACAGCAGGTGGGCCGCATCCGGCCCTCGGGCCGCATCTTGCCCAGCTCTGGTCTATATGGTCACTCAGAGTTGATGGCAAACACCAATTATATTTGGGGTCCCCGAATATAAATAATGATCTCCCTTCCTATTGTTTAAAAGGCAGTATATTTTTTCAATTCTAATGGCTCCTTATTTTTGAATCAATATTGGGGAGATCTACAATCAAGATAGAAACATAGAAGCACAGAAGATTGATGGCAGAAAAAGACCTCATGGTCCATCTAATCTGCCCTTGCTCTATTTCCTGTATTTCATCTTAGGATGGATATATGTTTATCCCAGGCATGTTTAAATTCAGTTACTGTGGATTTACCAACCATGTCTTCTGGGAGTTTGTTCCAAGCATCTACTACCCTTTCAGTAAAATAATATTTTCTCACGTTGCTTCTGATCATTCCCCCAAGTAACCTCAAATTGTGCCCCCTTGTTCTTGTGTTCACTTTCCTATTAAAAACACTTCCCTCCTGAACCTTATTGAACCCTTTAACATATTTAAATGCTTCGATCATGTCCCTTCTGTCCTGCAGACTATACAGATTGAGTTCATTAAGTCTTTCCTGATAAGTTTTATGCTTAAGACTTTCCACCATTTTTGTAGCCCGTCTTTGGACCCGTTCAGTTTTATCAATATCTTTTTGTAGGTGAGGTCTCCAGAAGTGAACACAGTATTCCAAATGTGGTCTCACCAGTGCTCTATACAGAGGGATCACAATTTATTTATTTATTTATTGATTGATTGATTGATTGATTGATTGATTGAGTTGAAAGGGACCATGAAGGCCATCAAGTTCAACCCCCTGCCCAAGCAGGAACCCTATAGCACACCAGTCAAGTGGCAGTTCAATCTTCTCTTAAAAATGTCCAGAGTGTTGGAGTTCACAACGTCCGCTGGAAAGGTTGTTCCATTGGTTGATCGCTCTGACCATCAGGAAGTTTCTCCTTATCTCCATGTTGAATCTCTCCTTGATCAGCTTCCTGCCGTTGTTCCTCGTCCAGCCCTCTGGTGCCCTGGAGAATAAAGTGATCCCCTCCTCTCTGTGACACCCCCTCGTATACAATCTCCCTCTTCCTGCTTGCTATACCTCTAGCTATGCAGCCAAGCATTCTACTTGCTTTCCCTACCGCCTGACCGCACTGTTCACCCATTTTGTGACTGTCAGAAATCACTACCCCCGGCCCTACTCCTTCTCTTCTGAAGTTTTTGCTAATATATTAGTATATTTTTCAATTTCAATGGCTCCTTGTTTTGGAATCAATACAGTGGAGATCTGCAATCAAGATTTGCAGATCTACCCAGCTGTCCTTCAAGAAGCATATTTTGCATTATCTCTGAAGCCTTGAACATTAGTTCTCCCTTTCTTGTATTCTATACAAACACTGGGCACAGCTTTGACTAACTTATGAGATGCATCATTCAGCTAGGTATTTAACTGCAGGTTTTGTAAAGGAGAGTTCTCCGTACTGAAGGAGCGGGTCCAGCAGTCACATGGGTTGCTCATGTCCAATCCGGTGGAACTGAGCCTAGTATTAAAAAAGCTTGCCGGATCCGCCCCTTCCCCAGAATTCGCTCAGTTCGCATATCCTGCGGTTGTATTGTGATAGCTCGTTCAACATTCTAACACCTTCCCTTCGATCTTTCCTTCAAAAAGTAGTAAGATTTATTGTCTTTATTTAATTACTTGCACTAATTGCGCCAGCCGTTTAAAAGAAAAAAAGAAAAAAAGCGGCTCGGCTTTTTTCCTTGGGAGAAGTTGCGGTTTCGTTTTCCCCCGGCGGTTTTGCCGGTTACGATTCCTGCGGCCGCTTGTGGATTCTTCTAATCCTTTGGCCTGGAGGTCCTGGTGCAAGTATTTATCCATTGAATTATTGATTATTTATTGTATACAAATATTTAAGGGCTTATAAAATACCTCCTGCGGAGTGAGACGCCTTCTAGTCTCCTGGACTTAGTCGATCGCTTTTCCCTTAAGAAATTCTACGGAGCGATCTTTTCGGCGCGAAGGCCTTCGCGCCCTTTTTTTTAAAATCTAGGCCTCTCGTGTTGGCCTTCTGCCAGCCGCGTAGGCCTCAGTCCACCGCGTGGATCCGGGAGCGGGCCTTGGGGGTCCCAGGCTAAATTCTCCACCGGCTAAGCCTCCAACCAGAGTGCCTTGGTTTACTTAATTACAAAGTTTAGGGAGGCTGGCCCCGCTGGATTTGGGGGCACGAACTCTGGGTTTGCCCAGATTGTCCTCACGTTTCAGCAGCTTCGAGGCCTCGAAGCAGGATCCATTCCTCTTGGGAAGTCCTTGAAATCTTCTCCTTATAATTCAGTTATTGGCTCAGCCTTGTCTTCTGTTAATTGTCAGACTATGGCTACTTTTCCCAAGAGAGGCACAACTAAAGGTCCCAGAGAGGCCAGGCCTACAGGCGATGAGATTACTAGTATCCCCCAGGCCTCTTCCTCCTCTTCTCCAGGGGCCCGCCCCTCGACCAAGGTCACCAGGGCCGAGAAGAGAAGGGACCTAGCCCTACAAAAAATCCATGACAAATCAGCAAAACGTTTGAAAGTGCAGGCCCAAGTAATCAGTAGTCAAGACCCACCAGAGGCCTCTAGTCTGCCTCCTTCTGGGGTCCCTGTGTTATCTCTGGATGAGCCAAACCTAGACAGACCCCAACCTAACCTATGGGGCATAGGTCCAGAGGAACCAGATATTATTGAAGATTCCCCCCAGCCAGGATCCTCCCAGGCCTTTAGGGATTCTTCTGCCATTTCTGCTGATATTTCCAGTTTACCTCCTGAGTTCCAATCTATTTTTGCTGTGTTGTCCAAAGCCATTGATGCCAAACTCTCCACCATCAATGAGCTTCCTTTACCTCTTCCTCCTTCTCGTTCCTCCCGCCCCTTGGGTTCTTCCCCAGCGGTCAGAGCTCCTATTCAGGATGATTCAGATTCCTCCCAGGATGAATATGAGGATGTAGAGGAGGATGAAGACCCTTTTCAGGGCTTATCAGAGGATGAGGAATCCCAAATAAAAGTCCCTCCTCCAATTACTATTTTTCCTTCTCAACTATTCAAATCTCTCCTCCTCAAAGCTAGAATTTCTACGGGATTAGCGGCCCAGGAGAAACAAGCCTCCACTTCCACTGATCCCCCGGAGGAGAATTTACCTTACTTCACAGAGGAACAGGAGGATAACGAGGTAATTCCTATGCCTAAATTGTTTAAAGATGCCTTACTCAAACAGTGGGATTTTCCAGCCTCTGGCCTTAATCCCTCCACCAAGGACAGAAAGTTGTATAAACTTTCCTCTTCCTATGAAGAGCTTCTATCCTTTCCCAAACCAGATGAACCTGTCAAGATTCTTCACTCGGCAGCGGCTGTGCCAGGCGAGGCGGAGGAAGTCCTCCGCCCAGAGGACAAGCGCATCGAGCAAATGCTCAAAAGAGGATTCACCGCTGATTCCTGGGCCATTAAAAGTTCGGCAGCGGCCTCCTTCTTCTCCAGAGCCATGCTGCTGTGGCTTCGCCAACTTCAACAGCACATTCCTCCCGATGACTTGAGAGGTCAACAAGACTTCAACAAGGTCTTTGCAGCTGCCCAGTACGTGGCTGATGCCACCTTGCAATCTACTAGATTTTCTGCTAAGTCTATTGCAGCCTCTACAACGGCAAGAAGACTCCTATGGATTCGCCCTTGGCAAGCGGGAGTTCGCCAAAAGTGGCAGTTATCCCAGGGCCCCTTAAAGCGCGACCTTCTCTTCGGTGATCTTCTGGATCCACTCCTCACGGAGACCACGGACAAGAAGAAGGTTTTGGGTCCAACCACCAAAAAGGTTACCAAAACGCAGTCCTTTCGTCGCCCAGGGCGCCAGCAAGATCAAGCGGCTTCCTATCAGAGATCTCCAGGTCAGTATTCCCCCCGCTTTCGTTCCCAAGGTAGGAACTCCAGGGGTAGAGGGTTTCGTTTCCAAAGGGGAGCTTCCTCTAACAGAGCTTCAAAAAAACCTAGATGGTAATCTTACCTCCATTCCCATAGGGGGTCGCCTAGCTCATTTCGCCTCTAATTGGCGTCTCACCTCCAAGGACCCTTGGGTCATTGACACTGTTCAAACAGGCCTTCTTTTAGAATTTATTTCTCCTCCCCCTAAACGTTTTATTTCCTGCCCTTCTCCCAGGTCATCCTCAGATTGTAACCGTATGGAGGAGGCCATTTCTCATCTTTTGTCCATCAGAGCCATTCAACCGGTCCCTTCGGGTCAGAAGGGCCTAGGTTTTTACTCCATCCTATTTATGGTTCCAAAGTCCTCCGGAGGTTGGAGAGCCATTTTGGATTTAAAGAAACTAAACCTATTCATCAAATATAGGAAGTTTAAGATGCACTCCTTGTCTTCTATTTTGGCCGCCATTCACTCGGGAGATTTCATGGTCTCCTTAGACCTCACTGAGGCCTACCTTCACATTCCTATAGCCAAATGCCACAGAAAATTTTTACGTTTTTCCTTTCAAGGCAGGCATTTCCAGTATAGGGCGATGCCTTTTGGCCTTTCCTCGGCCCCTCGGGTCTTTACAAAGCTCTTGGGGTCCCTGGCGGCCTATATCCGGGCGTCTCCCATCCACATTTTATGTTATCTTGATGATATTTTAATTCATGGGAACTCCCTAGAGAGAGTGAAATCAGACCTTTCTGTCACCATGTCAGTCCTTCAGGACCATGGATTTTCCATCAACTTTGATAAAAGTCACCTCCTTCCTTCCACTTCCATTTCTCACCTGGGATCCATTATTGATTCAAAATCCTCCCAGGTTTTTCTCTCTCCCGAGAGAAAACTCAGTATAGTGGAGTTAATTTCTAACATTTTATCTAATCCTTCAGTATCCATAGTTACTCTATCTTCCCTTTTGGGGAAGATGGTGTCATGCATAGGCATCATTCCCTGGGCTCGCCTTCATGCTAGGGAACTCCAGTGGCTACTGTTGCCTTTTCAGAGATCGGGGCACAGCAACTCAAATCGACGCATTGTCATCCCACTGAGTGTTCGCAGATCCTTCAAGTGGTGGAAGTCTCCGGCCATGGACAGAGGATCCCCGTTCAGGTGCCCGGATCAATTTGTCATCACCACAGATGCCAGTCTATCGGGATAGGGCGCCCACGCCCAGGGGATGATAGCCCAGGGCACGTGGTCCCCGGAGGAAGCTTCCAGGCCAATCAATTGGCTAGAGTTAAGAGCCGTTTCCCTGGCTCTGAAGCATTTCTCTCCTCGCATTCCCAACCGGCACGTTCTCATTCTCACCAACAACATTGCCACAAAAAGCCATATCTGCAGACAGGGGGGCACGAGATCCAAGGCTCTCATGAGGGAGGCCCTCAAGTTGGGCCTTTGGGCGGAAAAACATCTCCAGTCGCTCCTAGCCGATCACATCTCGGGGAGTCTCAACGTCCAGGCGGATTGGCTATCCCGAGCAACGATAGACCCAGGAGAGTGGAACCTCCATCAAGACCTGTTCCATCAAATCACCCTCAGATTCGGCCTACCAGTCCTGGATCTCTTCGCGACCAATGCGAACGCCCAACTCCCTCGCTTCTATTCCAGATTTCCATCCCCGGGAGCGGAAGCAATCAATGCCCTCCGGAGTCCATGGCCTCCAGGCCTACTCTACGCATTTCCTCCAATTCCAATCCTCCCGGACGTGATTCACAAGGTCCTCACCGAGAGGGCCCGAGTAATCTTAATCGCCCCTCATTGGCCCCGCCGGCCCTGGTTCGCGGATCTCCAACAGCTGTCCGTCCAGGACCCTTGGCGACTCCCCGTTTCGGGGGATATGCTGCGGCAGGGGGCCTCTTTCCATCCAGACCCGGAGTGGTTCCACCTCACCGCCTGGCTGTTATCAGGAGAGATTTAGAACTGCGTGGTCATGACCCCGATTCAGTGGAGGTCATTCTAAAGGCCAGGAGGGGCTCGACCAATCGAATCTACGACCACACGTGGTCCAAGTTTCACCAGTGGTGTTTACAGGAAGGTCTCTCCCCTCTGTGCATCCCCATACACAGAATTATTTCCTTCCTTATGCAAGGCTTCCATAAAGGACTTTCCACCAGCACCCTCCGGCGTCATCTGGCAGCCATTTCATCTGTCCTAGGGGGTCCCCGCAGACAGCCTCTCCGATCCTTCCCTGAAGTTCAGGAATTCCTCAAGGGCATAGCCAACCTCAGACCTTCCAAGGTCCACAGGTATCCATCCTGGGATCTGCCACGGGTTCTCCATTCCCTCACGCAGGCACCATACGAACCCCTAAAATCGGCATCCCTCAGGTACCTATCCTTTAAGGTAGCCTTCCTGGTGGCTATTACCTCTGCCCGGCGCATTTCGGAGCTGGCTGCCCTCTCAATCAGGCAGGACCTTTGCCAATTCCATCAGGACAAGGTAGTCTTGCGACTGGACCCTACCTTCTTACCCAAGGTCAGTTCCATGTTCCACAGATCTCAGGATATTGTCCTACCTTCCTTCTGCCTCCAACGAGACCATCCCTTGGCAATTAGATGGCACACCCTGGATCTCACCAGAGCGCTGAGAATATATATCCAACGCACAGGACCCTTTCGGAGGTCAGAAGCACTTTTTGTAGCCTATCATCCCAGAGTCATGGGGGCCAAAGTGTCTTCAACAGTAATAGGCCGTTGGATCAGAGGGACTATATCTAAGGCCTATGAGTCGGCCTCCCTCTCAGTTCCAAGGAACATCACTGCGCATTCCACCAGGAGCGCAGCCACCTCGGCCGCTTGGGCGACTCAAGCCCCGTTGGAGGAGGTCTGCAAAGCAGCCACTTGGGCCTCGCCAAATTCCTTCATCAGGCACTACAAAATTGATTCTTACGCTTCAGCGGACGCTGCCTTCGGCAGAAGGGTACTCCAATCCGTTATCTCACACGATAGCAAGCTAATCCCACCCTAGGGACCATCTATTGGGTATGTCCCATGTGACTGCTGGACCCGCTCCTTCAGTACGGAGAATAGGCGTTGATTGCTTACCTGAACGCCTCTTCTCGTACGGTGAGCGGGTACAGCAGTCACTTCCCGCCCTTGTATGTGTCTTCTTTACCTTTCTATATCTTTCTTCCTCTAACAATGAGAGTTGAACACTACAGAGCTTCACAACTGAGCCTAGTCTATGGATTCGCGAATTCTGGGGAAGGGGCGGATCCGGCAAGCTTTTTTAATACTAGGCTCAGTTCCACCGGATTGGACATGAGCAACCCATGTGACTGCTGTACCCGCTCACCGTACGAGAAGAGGCGTTCAGGTAAGCAATCAACGCCTATTTCCTACAGAGCTCCCAAATGCCATTTCTGAATTAGCCAGCAGGGGACATTAAAGAGAAATGTAGCCCATGTTTTACAATCTCCAGAGCCAAACCTTTAAGTTGCTCACCCTATTCTGGCACAATATATTGAAGCACTGTTTGCAAGCTTTTAAGTCTTCATTTTGGTGTAGCGTGACATTATCCACAAAGATAAAAGATAACAAAGCTAATTGAACTGGGCATGCAATACCACACTTAATTGTTAAAAACGAAATGAAAGAATTGGTGTGGGGGAGGAGGTATTTGGACATCCATGTTTAGAAACGCTGCAGTTTTTGAGTATTTTTTATTGAAGCAAAGTGAAACTGGACTGAAGGTTTGATCAAATAGGTAGGTGAAGATTGACAGATTTCAGAATGAAATTTTAAGAGAAGAAATTGGGGGAAATCAGGGAGGCAGGAGAAAAGGAGGAAGGGGAAGGAAGGAAGGATAGATATTTGGGGAAAAGGGAAAAAATAACATGTCGTAGCAGGTGTCCTATGCTTGACTAGATATTTATTTTATTTATTTTATTTATTTATTTTGTCCAATACACAATAATACACAATGAAGGTTATAGAGGATATAGTAGAGAAGAAATATGAGATATAGGAGAGACTATGGGGCAGGGGACAGGAGGCATTCTATTGCCCTCATGTATTATGGAAAGCTAAGCAGTTGGATTTATTATTCCTCTAAAAGATTGCCATGAAATTCCAAGATTGTACACTAAACTGAAAAATCAGAAAACAATTAAGGAAGAAGGGCATGAAAAAATCACTCTCATGCAGTTCCAAAGAAAAGAATGTGCCTATGTCAATGGCCCCCAAGTTCTGCCTGTGTCAGTGGGACCAGTTCCGTGGAGAGATATTTTTTTGTAGACCGGAAGAGCCTTGTCATGCTGCCTCCATCCCACGGATGGGGCTTCACATATTGGGAACCATTGGCCTATGTCAGTGATGGCGAACCTTTTTTTCCTCAGGTGCCGAAAGAGTGTAGGCATGCATTATCATGCATGCGCGAGTGCCCACACCCATAATTCAATGCCTGGGGAGGGTGAAAACCACTTCCCTGCCCCCCCAGGCCCTCTGGAGGCTGGAAACAGCCTGTTTCCCAACTTCTGGTGGGCCCAGTAGGCTCGTGCTTCACTCTTCCCAGGCTCCCTGGAGCTGAGGGAGGATAATAATGCCTTCCCCCATCCCCTAGAGGCTTTCTGGAAGGTTAAAAATGCCCTTCCAGAGCCTCTGTGGGAGCCAAAATTCAGCTGGCTGGCAAACACATGAACTAGGGCTATGGCTCGCGTGCCAGCAGATATGGCTCTGCGTGGCACCTGTGCCATAGGTTTGCCATCACTTCCCCATGTGGTCTCTAGGATTCATCAGACTTGAATTTAGTTTTATGGATAGAGCATCACGCCAACAATCTGTCTATGTGATCACACAGAGTAGATGGCACACAGCAGTCAATAAGTCTTAGAGACATGGGACATTTGTGAGTGGATGTATCATTTACAACAGAAGCAGACACCAAGATTTTGTTTCTGCAGCCAAAGCCATGAGACCAGATGTTTCG
This sequence comes from Erythrolamprus reginae, assembly GCF_031021105.1. Classification (NCBI taxonomy): domain Eukaryota; kingdom Metazoa; phylum Chordata; class Lepidosauria; order Squamata; family Dipsadidae; genus Erythrolamprus; species Erythrolamprus reginae. Next base: position 103,763,021 of record NC_091954.1, read on the forward strand.
CTGACATGAGCAAGCCTGTGCTCTTGGCATCTGGGTCAACTGTCTCTGCATCCCTCCTCCGCTTTTAACTGAGAAAATGGCTGTTGTTGTTGTTTTAATCCAACCTTAGGTGATCTTTTGGAAAGCTTGACAAACAAGAGCGGGAAGCAAAGCAGAGAGGTCAAACTAGATACCCCAGGAGGTTCTTGCTCTATGATGTAGCAGCCAAGCAAATATATATATATATATTGCTTCCAAGACACTTTGACCAGAAAATAAGAGACAACTTTCCATTTGGGACATCATTTCATTTTATTATTTGCAAAGAATAAACTCAGTAGTAGATTCCTACCAGAACAATAAAGGATACTGTACCCCAAGCCACCCCAAATCCCTTCCAAAGTCTTCCAAACTCACCTCTCCTTTCAAAATGCCTTGTTTCTCCTTGCTGCCTTTCTTCACTCCATTTGCCTTCGTTAGGACCTTGATTTGGGTGGCATATGAAGCAGCTGGAGGGGCAATTTTGGGGGGAATTTGGGGCAACGTAGGAAGGTTTTGAAGGGGCAATTTTGGGGGGAATTTGGGGCAACGTAGGAAGGTTTTGGAGGGGTGATTTTTGTGGGAATTTGGGGCAACGTAGGAAGGTTTTGGAGGGGCGATTTTTGGGGAAATTTGGGGCAATGTAGGAAGATTTTGGAGTGGCGATTTTTGGGGGAATTTGGGGCAACATAGGAAGGTTTTCCTTGCTGCCTTTCTTCACTCCATTTGCCTTCATTAGGACCTTGATTTGGGTGGCAAAGGAAGCGGCTGGAGGGGTGATTTGGGGGTGATTTGGGGCAACGTAGGAACATTTTGAAGGGGTGATTTTTGGGGGAATTGGGGGCAAGATAGGAAGGTTTTGGAGTGGCAATATTTGTGGGAAGTTGGGGCAATGCTGGAAGGTTTTGAAGGGGGAATTTGGGGGGGAATTTGGGGAAAGATAGGAAGCTTTTGGGGGAGCGATTTTGGGGGCAATTTGGAGTGGTTTTAGCAGTGAGATGGGGCAAAGGAAGCGGCAGGCTAGGGGGGATTTTGGTAGCAGGATGGGGCGGCTGCAGGGAGCAGAAGAAGCGGAGGGCTAGAGGGGAAAGTGGCAAAGAAATGGGGCAGCTCCGGTGTTCCTGGCCTCAGGTGCAAGCAAAAGGGGGCGGGGAATTCCGGCGGGGAATTCCCATGCAAGCAAATGGGAAATTCCGGCAGTGACAGTCACAAGGCAGGGGAATCCCTTCGGCAGTCAGAGACCGCAGGCGCAGTGCGAGAGCACAGGTGCAGTAAGAGTGCCTACGGACCTGGTTTTTAAGACAAGGCAAAGAAATCTTACACACTGGGTTCATATCTCGAAAAGTTTGTATGACGAGGGGTTCGTAAGACAAGGTATCATTGTATATTCCTTTCCTTTTAATATACAGTAATAACAACTTATGATTTTCTCTAAAAATGCAACAAAAATCTTTACTTCCCATCTTATCTCCTCTTTATAAACAAATACTTAAAATTTTATAATTCAAAGTTAGTCAATAAAAATCTCTTCAAAGCTACCAGAAACTATATATAAAGAACCTTGATTATTAATCTCTTTAAATAGTATCCCACAAATTAATTTTGTTGTCATTTTCTCTTAGACTCCTCTGAGAAACTGCTCCACAAGTTAACACATACCAGAAATTACAGCATCTGTGTTTTAACATTAATCAAATAAACCAACTTTGTAACTCTTTTAATACCATAGCTTACCAGTTTCTGTAAAAATACAGTGATAAAATTTTTCACCAAATCTTATCTCTAAATAAATTTTTAGAATCTTTCCATTCTATTACAGTTAAAAAAAATAAAACCTAGTTTCATCTTGATCAAATAAGTCAATGTTATATTCCTTTTCACATTTCAAAATCTTTTTAATAGTGGCCCACAAGACAATTTATTTTCATTTTCTTTGTCTTTTCCCTTAATTTTCTACATAAGTCTAACACATCTTTTTGTTGTCCAAGGTGAGAAATTATCTCATTATTATTAGTCACTCTTTTGATTTATTATTTATGTGTTCCCTTTAATGGTTAAAACATCAGCCAGTTTCATTTGTAAATCCATTGTAACTTGTAATTTGTAACTTATATTATTCTTGTAACTTGTCATTTTTAAATCAAAATTTAAAACAATCTGATTCTCAGATGTATCCTCTTCTGTCTCATCTTTTAAGTACATTTTTATGGTAGCAGGCAGTCTGAAAGGGAATTCCCGAGTGCATTGTTCACAAATACCTTTGAGTTATAATACTTTTCTCCATTCTATATCAGTGGATCACTTCCCCTTTAATTATAATTTTTAGTTCTTTCTGGTTGCCTGTAGCGTCCAGCCTTCAAAGTTTCTTCTTATGTTTTTCTCTAATCCACACAATTTCCCATGGGAAGATTTTTATATTTAGATGCAAAATCTTCATATATTTTTAATAGGATTTTACACAACCCACAGGAAGGATTCTTATAATTAATTTCAAAATCTTGATTTCCAATCCATCTGGCCCCTTGGTCCAATTTTATATTTTTAAAATCGACATTTTAATCACCCTTTCTCTGTTTAGTTCAGAATATTTTTTTAAATAAGTTGTTAAAGTTACATGAAACGTTTTTCTTCTTCTGAGGATTGAAGGAGACTAACCTGGTTTGAGGAAAACCAGTCATTCTGAAGGTACTTAATGACTAATGAGTCATTCACAAGAGATTTCAATATCTCGTTAAGAAAAGAAGTGGGTGAACCCAGTATCCAATTGAATGCTCTGAATAGGGACTTGGACAAAGCTGATTCTTTCTTGGTTCCCCGAATTCTAAAACGCACTAGAGACCACTTTCATATAATCATCTGGTTAGAAACCTCTACCGTGTTTCCCTAAAAATAAGACCCTGTCTTTAACTGTACTGTATATGTTTTCGTAGATTTTCATGGGTACAGTTATGACGATCTTGGCATATTCGGGTTTCTTCCCGTATAGGATTCAGAGATTTCTGGCAACGTTTCGATGAGGTCCCAACGTTTCGATGAGGTCATCTTCAGGCTGGTGCTTCTGTCCTTGTTCTAGGGCGAACAGGTCTCGCTGTGTTTGCCCTAGAACAAGGACAGAAGCACCAGCCTGAAGATGACGAGTGAGACCTCATCGAAACGTTGCCAGAAATCTCTGAATCCTACACAGGACATAATTATTCTTTGATAGACATGTTCAGCTTGTAATTTATTTTATATCATTCCAGCAAACTGGGCAGTTTATAAAATCTAATGCAAAAAATAGACAAGATGGTCTGGATTAAAACAGCCACTATAAAACAAAATATCAGGCTCATTTGATTAACCCAAGCTCTGAGACCAAAGTCAAGTCTTAAGAGGCATCCAGAACCATCCATATCTCTTCCCTTATATATCTGGCAGGTAAAAACAATGTAAAATTGTCCTCAGATATTTTTCAGAGTTCCATGACGTATATTGGAAATGGGTGCTTTGCAAAGCATGTTGACTTGACCAAATCACACTTAAAGCTGTGAGACCGCTGTATGTTCCAGAAGATTTGACTCGATGTAGTTGCTTCAAGTACATTCCCAGCTTGTATTTATATACATAGAAACATAGAAGACTGACGGCAGAAAAAGACCTCATGGTCCATCTAGTCTGCCCTTATACTATTTCCTGTATTTTATCTTACAATGGATATATGTTTATCCCAGGCATGTTTGAATTCAGTTACTATGGATTTGCCAACCACGTCTGCTGGAAGTTTGTTCCAAGGGTCTACTACTCTTTCAGTAAAATAATATTTTCTCACGTTGCTTTTGATCTTTCCCCCAACTGACTTCAGATTGTGTCCCCTTGTTCTTGTGTTCACTTTCCTATTAAAAACACTTCCATCCTGAACCTTATTTAACCCTTTAACATATTTAAATGTTTCGATCATGTTCCCCCTTTTTCTTCTGTCCTCCAGACCAGCGTTTCCCAACCGGTGTGCCGCAGCACACTAGTGTGCCGCGAGACACAGCCAGGTGTGCCGCGGAGCTCCTAGGGAAGCTCCAGCTGGGCGGGGCGCTGCCGGTGCCGGGGCGGGCTTTCCCGAAATGGATGGAGAATGCCCTCTCTCGCAGCCCCCTGGCTGGGAGCGCTTTCGCTGCGAGAGAGAGCTTTCTCCGTCCGTTTTGGGAATGCCCGCCCCCCCCCACTCTCTTGGGCGCTGCTCCCCTTTTCTCTCAGCCCTCCCTGGCATCGCTTCTCAATCCCTCCCTCCTTCCATCTTTCCTTCCCCTCAGCCGTTCTGTCTGGGGGTCTCCCGCTCTTCCCTTCCCCGCCTCCCAGGCTTTGCCTTCACCACCCCCACCCCCTTTTTGGTTGGCAAGGAGTCCTTTACCGCATCCTGCAGTTCGCACTCGGCTCGAGGCCGCTTTCCCTGGCTGCGCTCTTTCTTTCTCTCTCTCTCTCTCCCATGAGCTGGGGGAAGGGGAAAAAACAAACAAAAACTTCTTGCAATGGGCCCGCGTGCGCGCGCTCGTGCCCGCGTTCGTCCCTTCAGCAGCGAGGGAGGGAAGTCAGAGGGCGAGGGAGCGAGCGAGGGCTCTTGTCCTCGGTGCCCTCTGCAGCCTGCCTTCCTTCTTCTTTGCCACCGCTGAGGGACGGAGAGAAGGATAGAAAGGAAAGAGGGAGGGAGAGATAGAAAGGAAAGAGGGAGGGATAGAAAGAAAAGAGATAGAAGGGAAAGAGGGAGGGAGGAAAGAGGGAGGGAGAGATAGAAAGGAAAAAGGGAGGAAAGAGGGAGGGAGAGATAGAAAGGAAAGAGGGAGGGAGGAAAGAGGGAGGGAGAGATAGAAAGGAAAAAGGGAGGAAAGAGGGAGGGAGAGATAGAAAGGAAAGAGGGAGGGAGAGAGAGATACAATGTAAAGAGGGAGGGAGGAAAGAGGGAGGGAGAAATAGAGTGAAATGGAGGAAGAGATTTTTTTTGTCCAAACTTTTCTTTAGTCCCCACCCCCCACCCGAGAGAGAGAGAAAGAGAGACATAGCAAGAGAGAGAGAGAAAAAGAAAGAAAGAGATAGCAAGAGAGAGAGAGAGAGAAAGAGATAGCAAGAGAGAGAGAGAGAAAGAGATAGCAAGAGAGACAGAGAGAGAGACAGAGAAAGAGAGAAAGATAGAGAGCGAGAAAGAAAGAGATAGCGAGAGACACAGAAAGAGAGAGAAAGAGAGATAGCAAGAGAGAGAAAGAGACAGAGAGAGAGAGAAAGAAAGAGATAGCAAGAGAGACAGAGAAAGAGAGAGAGAGAGAAAGAGATAGCAAGAGAGACAGAGAGAGAGACAGAGAAAGAGAGAGAGATAGAGAGAGAAAAAAGAGACATAGCAAGAGAGACAGAGAAAGAGAGAGAAATAGAGAGAATGAAAGAGAGATAGCAAGAGAGGCAGAGAGAGAGCAAGGGAGAGAGAAAGACATAGAGGGAGGGAAAATGGGAGAGAGAAAAAGAGCAAAAAAGAGATGAAGAAAGAAAGAGGGATGGAGAGAGAGAAAGAAGGGAAGGAAGGAAGAGAGAGAAAGAGGGAGGGAGAAATAGAGTGAAATGGAGGAAGAGATATTTTTTTTGTCCAAACTTTTCTTTAGCCCCCCCCCCCCCCGCCCCCCCGTTCAGTGTTCCCCAGGATTTTGAAAATATGAATAATGTGCCGCGGCTCAAAAAAGGTTGGGAAACACTGCTCCAGACTATACAGATTGAGTTTGTTAAGTCTTTCCTGATATGTTTTATGCTTAAGACTTTCCACCATTTTTGTAGCCCGTCTTTGGACGCGTTCAATTTTGTCAATTTCTTTTTGTAGGTGAGGTCTCCAGAACTGAACACAGTACTCCAAATGTGGTCTCACCAGCGCTCTATATAAGGGGATCACAATCTCCCTCTTCCTGCTTGTTATACCTCTAGCTATGCAGCCAAGCATCCTACTTGCTTTTCCTACTGCCCGACCACACTGCTCACCCATTTTGAGACTGTCAGAAATCACTACCCCTAAATCCTTCTCTTCTGAAGTTTTTGCTAACACAGAACTGCCAATGCATGTGTACACAGAGGCAACACCTCTGCTGAAACTATTTATAGAGCGAGGGCATTATGCTGGTCTACCCATATGAAAATGACGGGCAAGCACTTGAAGCAGCCAAGCTGAATCTCTTGGCAATACGGCAGGGTGGAGTGCTTTGTTAAGAGAGCATAGTTTGCCAAGTGTCTCTTTAAATGCTTTGGACGGTCTTGTGGTTCCCACTGTCATAAATTTGGACCATTTAGGTAATTGAGTAGAAACACCTGTTCATTCTGGAATTAGTGATAAAGTATCCCCAACAAGCCATATATCCAGTGAACCCTACATAATTGGTTCCACTGCTGAATTGTGAGATTCAGGTATCAAATGTAGTCATCTTCTTTTAATAGATTAAAGTATAACATGCAATATCTACATTTTACAAGACAGTACACTTTCCGGTCAGATACGCCTCCTGCTGTATACCTCCCAGAGACCAATAAGTTGGCCTCCTCCAGGTCCCATAGACTAAGCAATGCAAGTTGGTGGGGCCGCAGGGGAGGGCCTTCTCTGGACAACCCCGGTTCTGTGCAACCAACACCAGAAGAGCCCTTCACTCCTCCACTCGAAATAGAATACCCTACGAGACTACACTTTCAATCCTGGACCTAGAAAGTTTAGAACTAAGACGCTTTAAACAAGATCTAAGTATTGCCCACAAGATCATATGCTGCAACATCCTGCCTGTCGGCGACTACTTCAGCTTCAACCACAACAACAGAAGAGCACACAACAGATTTAAACTTAATATTAACCGCTCCAAACTTGACTGTAAAAAATATGACTTCAATAACCGAGTTGTCGAAGCGTGGAACTCATTACCGGACTCCCTAGTGTCATCGCTTCTCAATCCCTCCCTCCTTCCATCTTCCCTAGTGTCATCCCCAAACCCCCAACACTTTACCCTTAGATTATCCATGGTTGACCTATCCAGATTCCTAAGAGGTCAGTAAGGGGCGAGTACAAGTGCACTAGAGTGCCTTCCGTCCCCTGTCCTATTGCTCTCCTATATCTCCTATACCTTTCTTCTATTCCTATATCTCTTCTTCTATTCTTTCATTGATATGTTCTATTACTATATCTTCTTTTCTATTACATGTATTTCTTAGATATATTTTACTATGAGTATCTCCTCTATAACCTTCATCATGTATTTTACTATGTGTATATAGATATATACCCACTAAAACCCTCATTGTGTATTGGACAAAATAAATAAATAAATAAAAATAAATAAGTAAATAAATATCCATACTGCTCCCACCCTCCTGGCCTTCCAAAAGGGTACAAAGACCTGGCTTTGCCAGCAGGCCTGGAGGTCATGAATTGTACATCTTTCATGGCCAAATTGTATTGAATGGTATGTATGTTTCGCTGAGTTGTGGATTTTAACTAGGGTTATTGTTTTAATATGTACTTGACTTCTTCTCCTAGGTCCCGCCAGACAACATTGTTTAGTCGATGGGACCTGGAGTATTATTTTTTTCCCTCATTTTATTCCACAGATTTGATTTCTCAATATCTTTTATCCAATATTATTAGTACCTTGATCAACAAGCTAAAAAGAAAGGTCAAGATTTTTGTATCAGAAATCTAATATGATCTCATGCAGAGGATTAAAAAAAACCCACAGTGAGGTCACTTTTGATTAAAAGTCATTCTGTGTTTAATATGAGAGTCTCATGTCTGGAGGAAGCAAATAACAACAGTTCTTCAAATGTATATCGGTCTGGCTCTTGCAGAAAGACTCAAAAGAATGTCTGTGCTAAAAGCATGGCATTGATGAAATTATTTCCTGTGACAAGTGGGAAGAATAGAAGTGCAAATGGAAGAAGGGATGACATTTTGGATTACTTCTACCATTTTCCCCCACTCTTAAAGTTTAGCCATACAACTCTGTGAAGAAAGATATCAAGGAACACAGAATTACATAGAAATTACATAGAACACAGAAAGAACAACAGTTCATACACTATCTATCTGCAAAAGGATTTATACAATTGGACTCAGACAAATATTTCAGTAAACTGAAGCAAGAACCTAGACATAAATCACTTGATATCTCATAGAAGATCAATGGCAGAAAAAGACCTCGTGGTCCATCTAGTCTGCTCTTATACTATTTCCTGTATTTTATCTTAGGGTGGATATACTGTATATTTATCCCAGGCATGTTTAAATTCAGTTACTGTGGATCTTCGGAGAGGGGCGGCATACAAATCTAAGTAATAAATAAATCTACCAACCATGTCTGCTGGAAGTTTGTTCCAAGCATGAACTGCTCTTTCAGTAAAATAATATTTTCTCATGTTGCTTCTAATATTCCCCCAACTAACCTCAGATTGTGCCTCCTTGTTCTTGTGTTCACTTTCCTATTAAAAACACTTCGCTCCTGAACCTTATTTAACTGTTTAACATATTTAAATGTTTCAATCACGTCTCCCCTTTCCCTTCTGTCCTCCAGACTATACAGATTAAGTTCATTAAGTCTTTCCTGATATGTTTTATGCTTAAGACCTTCCACAATTTTTGTAAGCTGTCTTTGAACCCGTTCAATTTTGTCAATATCTTTTTGTAGGTGAGGTCTCCAGAACTGAACACAGTATTCCAAATGTGGCATTCCAAATCTCTCTCTATTTCTTTCTGGATTGAGAACATAGCTAGATATTTTCCCCAACTCCTTGGAATCTTAGGGATGAAAGGGATCTTAGAGGTCTTCTGGTCCAACTCTTTGCCCAACACAGAAGTACTAGTATGTCTATGGAGATTTTCAGTTATCCAGGTAATGGTTGAGAGAAATACTAACATCTTCCCAGACAAATGGTTGTCCAATCTTTTCTTCAAAACCTCCAGTGAAGGAGCACATAGAAATCTGTTGTGGTTAGCTCTGGCCCAGCTCCTGCTCCAAGGAGTGTGGAGGTGGAGGTGGGGGAGACATCCACATGCCGCAGGCCTGTTTTGCTCCCAGTAGAATCTGCCGATGAAGTCTCCTCTGACCAAGGAAGTGTGAGTGACAGTGAAGAGAGGAGTTTGGCAGACAGCCCAGGATGAGATCAGTCATCTGTATCATCCCTGGATACTGAACAAGAATTAATGACACATCCACGCATACATAGAGTGATGCATAGGAGACAACAACTGAAGGATTATTACAAGAGAAAATGAGGCCACCTGTGGTTGGGTGCTGTAATTAGTGCTACACCTGCTGTAATTACACCTGCTGTAATTAGTGCTACAGATAAAAGTGCAGCCTGGTGTTTTAGCCTCACTGCAGTTTATCTGATTCATTGTTTCGTCAAGATCGTGCTTTTTGCTGTTCAGGATTGTGTGTGTGGACTCTCTGGACTTTAGAATTGGACTCAATTTCCCAGTTATTGGATGAGCAATTGGACTGCATTTAACCTGTGCCTTGTGTGTACCAGAAAATCCCTTTGATATTTAAAAAGGGAGCTGTTTATAAAAACTTTTGGGTTTTCCTTTTATTGTGTGGTGTGTGTCTTCCTGGACTAATTACCCTGTAATTACGGGTGGTTGAGACATGCCAGCAGAGCAGAAATCTAGGAGGCAAGCTGTGTTCTATTGATTAATCATCCCTATTGTCAGGAAATTCTTCCTTATTTCCAGATTGCATCTCTTTTTCCACAAGCTTCCAACCACTGCTTCTTGTTCTACCCTCAGGTGTTATGGAGAGCTAGCAAAGCTGGCTGAGGAATTCTGGGAGTTGAAGTCCGCAAGTCTTAATGTTGCAAAGGTTGGAGACCCCTGTCATGGAGAATAAATCTACACTTTCTTTCTTTCCTGTGACAGCCCTTCAAGAATTGGAGGACTACTATCCACTTTCTCTCTCCCCCTCTCCCTCTCCCTCTCTCTCTTTCTCTGGGATCTATTATATTAAAAACATCCTTTCAATTCATTTAATCCCTTTTTAAATCCTATGATCCTGGTAATATCTCATCTCATTCTCCTGAGTTCAGAATGCACCAATCTTAATTGGTATTTTTATTTAAGCAACAGATGGAAGATGTTGAAACTCTAGAAAAAGTGCAAAGAAAAGCAAGATGATTCGGGGATGGCTAAAACATATGAAGAATGGTTACAGGAACTGGGCATGGCTATTCTAGTGAAGAGAAGGACCAGGAGAGACATGATAGCAGTGTTCCAATATATGAACACCCAAAATCTTCAACCTTACATTATCTACAATAGACCTCTCCCCTTTTCTAAGAGGTCTGTAAGGGTAAGTGCACCTTTGTGCCTACCGTTCCTGTCCAAATGTCTATCTCTACTTTATACTTATATTATGTTAAACATACTACAATACAATACTATATTTGTATGACGAATAAAATAAATAAATAAAAATAAATGAAGGGCTGTCACAGAGAAGAGAGGACCAAGCTATTTCCAAAACACCTGAAACCCAGAAAAAGAAAAATAATGGAGAGATTCAACCTAGAAATAAGGAGAAATTTTCTGACAGTGGGGGGTTGGACTAGATTTTTTAAAAAAATATTTTTATTGATTTTATAATATAAAACACACACACAACATATAACAAGTGCACAGTGATTGTGCCCACTACCAGACAATCATTCGTACCCCACCACCAATCGGGGGTGTTTCTTGTATAAACCATTTTAACCAAGAGCAAATATCTTTTTTACATATTATAAAGTGATTCCAATTTGTTTCTTGTAGCTTGGTCTCGGATTCTACTCGCCATATATCGTCTTACCTTGTCCCATCGTCCCATCAGTTGTCGCAAGTCAGTTTCATTGACCAAATTCATCCTTTTGTCCATAATTTCAAAATGAATGTGGTCCACCATGTACCGGCACCAATTTTGCATTGTCCATTTTGTCGCATCCTTCCAAACCAGGACTATTACCGCCTGAGCGCTTTCTATCGCTGCTTGTTTTATTTCTCTAAATTCTCCCATCTCATTACTTTTGACTAATACTGCCATTTCCTTAGTGATTATCCACCTTATATTTAACATCCTATTAATATCCTCTTTTTGCCAAAAATTCTGCACTACTGGGCATTCCCAAAACATATGCATAAACACTCCTTTATCTTGGCACCCATGCCAACAAATACCTTTAACATTCTGCTGAAAGTATGCGAGTTGAACAGGTATGTAATACCACTTATGTAATATTTTCCTTCTCCTTTCCCTAACTCTTGTATTCTTAATTTTCCTTATATTCTCTACTATATTATTCGCATCTTGAGCCTCTACTTGTATCTCATTTTGCCACCATTTAGTCAATTCTTGGTTCACATCCCCGTCTGACTTCATTAACATCTTATATATATTACTTGCTTGTGCCTTGGTACCCTCACTTTTTTCTCTTATTATTTTCTCTAACTCTATCTCCTCTCTTAATAGTGCTTCTTTATTCTCTCTTTCATTCAAATATTTACATATTGCATTTGTTTGTAGCCATCTTCCCTTACCCAACCACCATTCTATACGATTTCTACATGGCCTCCCATCCTTCTCATATAACTGTTCTATCAAAAAGAATCCAAATATATGAACTGAATAAACAAATTCTCACAGCCAACCCACACTCAGTAAAAGACCTTGGAATACTAATATCAAATGATCTAAGTGCTAAATCCCACTGCAACAATATCGCCAAAAAGGCTTCCAGAGTTGTTAACCTGATCCTACGTAGCTTCTGCTCTGGCAATCTCACACTACTGACTAGAGCCTACAAAACTTATGCCAGACCCATTCTCGAATACAGCTCATCTGTCTGGAACCCATACCACATCTCGGACATCAACACCCTCGAAAACGTCCAAAGATATTTCACCAGAAGAGCCCTTCACTCCTCCACTCGAAACAGAATACCCTACGAAAATAGACTAACTATCCTGGGTCTTGAAAGCTTAGAACTGCGGCGCCTAAAACACGATTTAAGTATTGCCCACAAGATCATATGCTGCAACGTCCTTCCGGTCAACGACTACTTCAGCTTCAACTGCAACAACACAAGAGCACGCAACAGATTCAAACTTAATATTAACCACTCTAAACTTGACTGTAAAAAACATGACTTTAACCATCGAGTTGTCGAAGTGTGGAACTCATTACCAGACTCAATAGTGTCAACCGCTAACCCCCAAAATTCCTCCCTTAGACTCTCCACAATTGACCTCTCCAAGTTCCTAAGAGGCCAGTAAGGGGCTTACATAAGTGCACTGGTGTGCCTAACGTCCCCTGTCCAATTGTCTTTCCTTATCTCATATACAGTGATCCCTCGATTATCACGAGGGTTCCGTTCCAAGACCCCTCGCGATAATCGATTTTTCGCGATGTAGGGTTGCGGAAGTAAAAACACCATCTGCGCATGCGCGCCCTTTTTTTCATGGCTGCGCATGCGCAGATGGTGGAGTTTGCGTGGGCGGCGGGGAAGACCCAGGGAAGGTTCCTTCTGCCGCCCAGCAGCTGATCTGCTCGGTAGCGCAGCAGCAGCGAGCAGACGAAGATCGGGGTTTCCCTGCCGCCCACGCAAAGGGGAAACCCCGATTTGGCTCCTCGCTGCTGCTGCGCTACCGAGCAGATCAGCTGCTGGGCGGCCGAAGGAACCTTCCCTGGGTCTTCCTCGCTGATGCCCCCGCCCGCCCGCCCACCCGCCAGCAAGAGGGGGAGAGATAGAGAAAGAGAGAGAAGGAAAGAAAGAGATGAGAGAGGGAGGAAGAGAGTGTGAGAGAGGAAGAAGCAAGAGAGAGATAGAAAGATGAGAAAGGAAGGAAGAGAGTGACGTCATCGGGTGGGAAAAATCGCGATATAGCGTTTCGTGAAGAACGAGATCGCGAAAATCGAGGGATCACTGTATCATATATATTCTCTCCCTCTCATATATTTCTCTTCTTTTTTACTTAACTATCTTTATATATATTACTCAATGTCTATTCTCTTTCATATGTATTGTATATTGGACAAAGAATAAATAAATAAATTTTAAAAATAAATAAATAATTATCCCTCTTCCCTTGGGGTTGGACTAGATGACCTACAAGTTCCAACTTTGCTATTCTGTTCTGAAGTGTGAAAGAAAGTTCAAAACATGCTGAGAATAATCTAGAAAAAACAGAGCCATATTTTATAGGGATAGGTACATTTTGGGCAAAATTACGAGGCAGATTTCATCACAATGGTAGTTTTTCTTTCACGGTGACTCACAGAGCAGGAGATTTACAAATCAATTGGGAGGAATTAGTTGTAAGGATATGACCAAGCAAAATTGGGTACAGCGAGAAAAAAAGCCTGCCTTTGCCGAGACATTCTTCATAGTAGGAAGAATGGAAGGGGAAAAGGTAGAACATAATGCTGCCCAAATTGCCAGGTTTTATTTCAATGCGCATTTGCTGGGTGCTTTTGAGTGTGCAAAATGAGTTCGGAGATTTAGGGAGGATCCTGAATTGTGGAGATTGTCAAAAAAGGGTCAAGATTAAGACCTGAAAATCAATAATGACTAGGTAATCAAAGCCCTGCTTTTTTAAAAAGAAAAGTTTCACCTGCTTGTGAGCTGTGAATTTCTTCAGGAAATGTCCTAATGTTATTGTAATGTTAAGGAAATGTCTAATGTTATTGTATATATTTTTTCTGCCTCTATTAACCTGTTGCTTCCTTCGCTGGTGTTTTTATTTATTTGTTGTGATTAGCTCTGGCTCAGCTCCTGCCCCAAGGACTGTGGATGTGGGGGAGACATCCACATGCTGCAGGCCTGTTTTGCCCCTGGTGGAATCTGCTGATCAAGGCTCCTCTGACCAAGAAGACATGAGTGACAGGGAGGAGGAGAGTGTGGCAGACAGCTGAGAAGGAGATCAATTATCTAGCTCCTCCTTGGATTCAGAACAAGAGTTAATGATACAGCCACGCATGCGGAGAGCGATGCATAGGCAACGACAACTGAGAGATTATTATCAAAGAAAATGAGGCCACCTGTGGTTGGGTGGGGCTGTGGTACTTAGTGAGGCTGCTATAAATAGCAGCCTGTGGGTTTGGCTATTGTGGAGGATTATCTGATCGTTGTGTTTCGTGACTGCTTTACTGACTTTGACTTTTTGTGTGCTGATTTTTCCCTGCTTTGAAACTAAACCAGAGCAAAGTGTGTTTCACTTTGTGAAAGAAGAAGGACTGTGAATTGCCTCACAGCTGCAAGTTAGTATTACAGAACTGATAAGGGACTTGTACAAATTACCAGTTTGTTTGGAGACGAGTGCTCTTTGCTATACCAAAAGAGGGCTTGGTTTAAGTGAATTTTCATTATAAAGAACATTGTTTTGAATTTTCAAACGTGTGTGTGTCTGAAATTTGTACCTGTGAATTTTTGGGAGGATTCTACCAGAGAGCTCGACAGAACATTTATTTATTTATTTATTTATTATTATATTGTGTTGCAGATCCATGAAATCTGCTCTTTTTTTTCTTTCTGTGCATATAACCATGATAGCCGTGAGGTGCAAAGTAACTAACATAGCTGCAGAAGGAGAAAATGAAAATATTCCAAATGCAGATATTAACGCAGATATTAACCTGGGAAGCAGGCTTAATTTCCTCTTACATGACTTAAAGCAATGTGTGAATCCAATCATGCAAGCAAATTAAGCATCTTACTGGAAAGTTTGCTTCCCCGTTCTGCAAAGGAATCTATTTGAATACAGGCAGTTTGTTTAAGTAAGCCTTGCTCTACTTTAGGATAAAGTCCTAGATCTATCTAAAATAATAGAACTCTATTTTTAGTTACCAGCGTGCAAATGTCAAGGTTATTTTTATTAAAATACTTTAATTAAGAAGCTTTCCACTTTTAACTTCATTCTGGTCCTTGATAAGGATGTCTTAGCTTCTGTTTAATGCCACAGAGAGAGTTGAGAGTACCGTAGGAGTCCATTAAGAGAGTTCTCCAAAATACAGGAAGTTCATGTTGTCATGTTCATTTAAAAAAGAAAGTCAGAGAAGAGAGGAAGGTTGACCTATTATCCAAAACACTTTGAGGTCAGGACAAAAAATAACAGGTGGAAGATCATTGAAAGGAGATTCACTCCTCCACTCAAAACAGACTACGAGACTAGACTTTCAATCCTGGGCCTAGAAAGCCTAGAACTAAGACGCCTTTATAAGTATTGCCCACAAGATCATATGCTGCAACATCCTGCCTGTTGGCGACTACTTCAGCTTCAACCACAACAACACAAGGGCACACAACAGATTTAAACTTAATATTAACTGCTCCAAACTTGACTGTAAAAAATATGACTTCAGTAACCGAGTTGTCGAAGCATGGAACTCATTACTGGACTCCATAGTGTCATCCCCAAACCCCCAACACTTTACCCTTAGATTATCTACGGTTGACCTATCCAGATTCCTAAGAGGTCAGTAAGGGGTGAGTACAAGTGCACTAGAGTGCCTTCCGTCCCCTGTCCTATTGCTCTCCAATATCTCCTATACCTTTCTTCTATTCCTATATCTCTTCTTCTATTCTTTCATTGATATGTTCTATTACTGCATCTTCTTTTCTATTATTTCTTAGATATATTTTACTATGAGTATCTCCTCTATAACCTTCATCATGTATTTTACTGTGTGTGTGTGTGTGTGTGTGTGTATGTATATATATACGAAAACAAATATATATATATATATATATATATATATATATATATATATATATATGTCACATGTTTAAGCTGAATTTGAAAATTAAGGGAGACTAGGATAGATCTATTTCGGCCTTATTTTGGCCTCATCAGCTAGCCATACCCACTGGGACTTGAACCTGCAACCTTTGCCTTGTAAGGCAGAGAATTATCCTCTAGGCTACAGTATCCAATATATATATATATATATATATATATATATGTGTGTGTCAAATGTTTTTTGTTTTTAGCTGGAATTTTAAAATTAAGGGAGACTAGGATGGTCCCATTTCGGCCTTGTTCTGGCCTCATCAGATAGCCACACCGTTCCTTACTGGGATTTGATCCTGTGGACTCTGCCTTGTGTGGATATATATATATATATATATCCACTAAAACCCTAATTGTGTATTGGACAAAATAAATAAATAAATTCAACCTATAACCAAGGAGTAATTTCCCAAGAGCAAGAACAATTAATCAATGGAAAGGCTTATCTACAAAATTGTAGATCTTCTATCACTGTGGGTTTTCAAGAAGAGATTGGACAGCCATTTGTCCAGAATAATAGAATAAGAGAGTTGGAAGGGAACTTGGAGGTCTTCTATTCCAACCCCCTGCCCAGGCAGGAAACCTACACAACTTCAGACGAATGGTTACCCAACATCTTCTTTAAACTAGCCATGCCCAGTTCCTGCAACCATTCTTCATATGTTTTAGCCTCCAGTCATCTTTGTTGTTCTTCTCTGCACTTTTTCTAAAATCTCAACATCCTTTTTTCATCATGGTGACCAAAACTGAATGTAGTATTCCAAGTGTGGCCTTACCAAGGCCTTATAAAGTGGTATTAACACTTCACGTGATCTTGATTCTATCCCTCTGTTTAATGCAGCCTAGAACTGTGTTGGCTTTTTTGACAGCTGCTGCACACTGCTGGCTCATATTTAAATGGCTGTCCACTAGGACTCCAAGATCCCTCTCACAGTTCCCCGACAGTTCCCGACTATCCCCTCGTAATATAGAAGGGGATTGGATCAGAGGAGCTGCAAGGACATTCCAACCCTATTTTTATCAGATATCAGATTCATGTGACCTCTACTCTGAAATACCATTACATTTCAAAGAAAAGTAATCTTTTTGTTAATTTTTTTAAACTTGCAAACTCCTGGTTTTTAGAATTTTGATTAACAATCACATCAAACTATCTGCCACTAGAGTTTTGTTTTGTTTTAATCATTTGTAGTCCAATCATTTCACTCTCATAAGATGCAAGTATTTGAAGGAAATTTTCCAGTGTTTTAATTTGGATGGGATGGTACTCCAAAGTTCATTTGGAGTACCATTTCACTCTCATAAGATGCAAGTATTTGAAGGAAATTTTCCAGTGTTTTAATTTGGATGGGATGGTACTCCAAAGTTTACTAATTCCATGAACCCTGTGAATTGAACCATGAAAATTACTCAATAATTTTAACAATTGCATTTTTATAGATTCTTCCACTGCAATGAAATTATAAGTTAACTAAACAGGAAGGATTCCAACCACATACAAAGCCATAAAAACTAATTTAAAGTCTATCAGGCTTAGCATGTTTTACAAACATATACATTTAACTGTAGTTAGGTTCTTAGCTAATCTCAGTCAGTTGATGTCAACCAATATAATTGTTATTAAAGAATATCCACTTTTACTGGTTAAACTACCTTGATTATAGGTCAGATTTTTTTAAAAAAAATCTGGAGCTTTCCTGCACTACTAGTGTTAAAATTTTGTATTCATTAAGATTTGAGCCATCACAGGTCCAACTGTGATAACTTTATTGTGATTACAGCATACATTTCCAGAGGTAACTGTCAACTGCTGATCAACAGCCCTAACTCATTTGGTAGGATGGGAAAAAGTTCAAAATAGAAAAATTAGATAGATCAATTGATGCCTGAAACTCATTGTTGGGCAAAACACACACACAGACACAAAACAAACCCCAAGAGTCAAATCTTGTCTAGACATAGTATATAATTTGTATCTTACAAGTCAAACATTGCTGGTTCAAAAACCGAAATAAACTTTTATTGTTATTTTGTTTCCAAACTTCCTACTATTCCCCTTTGCTTTGCTCTATTTTCTTTTAATAAGTGCAAATCCACCATTTTACCCTTTCTCCATCACCTGAAAGATTATCCTTCCAGGTCCAAAATAGGACATTGGTCTGTAGGGAAAGTTAAGTGAATTTGTCAGCTTTCCTTCTACATTTGGTTCTTATGTGGAAATAAGAAGGTTTGGGACTCCAACTTAAATCTTATTTGGAAATAAGAAGATTTGGGACTCCAACTTAAATCTTAATTATTTAAGAAGCTCAACTTCTTAAGAATGTAGTTATAAACTACATTGCATCTCTTAGGCATTTCATGTGAAAAAAAAATACACAATTTGGATTCTCTAGACTTGTATGGGTTTTTTATTCATTCGTGTGCGACATGCACAGAAACTGACTGGGTGGATATGGTAAAGTGAGAAAATCAATAACATTTCTAGTCTGAAAACTGCCTGGGTAACTCTGGGCTTATCATTTTCAGTCCTTGACTAGCATGGTTGATTGATGGTTACAGTCCATCGCCTGAAATGAATTAGGGCCATAGGCTGTAGAAGTTTGACTTAGGTTGATAATCTATATAGCTAGCATATTCAAAATGTTATATTCAAACAGATTTGTTTTGTTTTTGGAGTTATAATTCTTCTTCTCTCCCCTGACTTTTCAGTTTTCTAAAATTAAGCATTTGTCTCAATTATTAACAAATAGAAAGAGAATCCAGATCTCACCCTTAGTGCTGTAATAACCCAAACAGCTGTCCTTCTACACTTCTGCAAATTAGGCAGCATGAAGTCACTGATCCTATCATGGCCAACCAAGAAAAATGTATGTTTATGTTGTTTTAATATCAACAAATATTCTAAGTAAGTTTAATTTGGTGAATGAGAGGAAGGGGAGAAGAAGGACACAGAGAGAGAGAGAGAGAGAGATGAACGCAACACCTTTAAAGTCATCTAGGCAAACAGAATACTTAGCAGAGACAAGACTAATTTATCACAGTGTGGTCACCATAGCAACAACAGTTCTTGCTGATCATATGACCAATGGCAGTTTCTGTTGACTGGTTCTGACTCAGTATCATTTCAGCAAAGCTTCCTCTGTTTGTCAAGTGAAAGGAAAGTCTCTTGCATTGATACTGGTAGAAAAGGCAGAAAATTGTAGCATATGAAAGCATCTCTTTGTCTTGGCTGGCTTGGCTTCTGTTAAACTTCAAGGGATGCTTTCCCACAAAGTGCTCTCATTTATACACCCTTCCAAAATGTGTTTCTGCTGCCGACTGGGAACGAATGTCAACTATGATGGCGATGCCACAAATAATGTTGGTATAAAAGCCTTCTGGTCAGTTACTGGAAAAACTTTCACACCTACAGGGCACAGTTCCAACAGTTCTGTCCACAGTTCAAAGCTCCTATAGCACAGGGGAACTACCCTTAGATTATCTATGGTTGACCTATCCAGATTCCTAAGAGGTCAGTAAGTGGCGAGTACAAGTGCACTAGAGTGCCTTGCGTCCCCTGTCCTATTGCTCTCCTATATCTCCTATACCTTTCCTCTATTCCTATATCTCTTCTTCTATTCTTTCATTGATATGTTCTATTCCTATATCTTCTTTTCTATTATTTCTTAGATATATTTTACTATGAATCTCCTCTATAACCTTCATCATGTATTTTACTATGTGTATATTGATATATACCCACTAAAACCCTCATTGTGTATTGGACAAAATAAATAAATGAATGAATGAATGAATGAATGAATGAATTAAATAAATAAAAAAATAAAAAAATTAAATTAAATTAAATTAAATTAAATTAAATTAAATTAAAAAAGGGGGGAAATGGATCCAGTAAATTATAGGTCAATCAATTTGACACCAATACCTGGGAAAAATATGTTTCCTTCTCTGGTCTACCTTGTAAAGCTGACATGAATAGGCCTTTGGTAGTGGCATCTAATTCTCACTATGAAACATGCATAAACTACGGTAAAATAAAAATTCTAAGTACTTATCAAACCATATTCATTTAAACATTACATCTCAATATATGTTCTCATTGTGCTGTGCGTATAATTAACTTTTTTGTATTTTTATTAAATATTAAAGAAGATATATACACCAACATGAAAAGAAGACAAGAACAAGAAGGGAATGGACTTAAAAGGAAAATACCAATGAGTACACAAAAGATTTAAAATGTCATGGTGATTATAATTTTCCAATAAAGCATTAATTAGTTGTAAGTAACGGAATGTATTGCACCCCTTGAACAGACTAAAATCACTATTAAACTCTAAGCTAAAAATATTGAGAACCATAGTCAGCTTTGTATGAATATTGAGCAAAATTGTAGGTTGTAATAAATCCAATCCATATTCTTAGGAAACTCTTATGTTTTAAATATCATATGAAATTAAAATATAAATTTTACATGTAGCAAGCCAAATTTGGCTTATGCTACAAATCCATGTGTTAAGCTGTAGCCTAGGGATTTATTGTAGGGATGTTCTTGTGTTGGACATAAGTACAAAATTACAATGGACATTGAAGCATTCTCCCATGATTCTTCCATTTAGGGAATCAGATGACCTTTCCAGTAAAAAGTGTATAATATATTTTCTGCATTTAATTTATGCAAAACTAATTCAGAGGGACTGGGCTCCTGTGACGTAGGGGTTTCTTAATATTTTATCTTAATCTTATTAATATAATTAAATTTTGAAATCTGCATAAATCATTTCTCAATAAGTGAATTCCTCAGCGTCTTCATTTTTATAGAAACAACCCTTTGATAAAGATATAGAAGACAGAAGGAATCTGGACTTATCGTTTTTCGATATTTATCCCAGACATGTTGGTACACTGCCATATGATTACATGATTTCTTATACATTCTTTGTTTCTTGTTTCTATTGACCCCGAGATATTTATGTAGACTATCTGAAAGTCCACTCTTTCATAGAAACATAGAAGTCTGATGGCAGAAAAAGACCTCCTGGTCCATCTAGTCTGCCCTTATACTATTTTCTGTATTTTATCTTAGGATGGATATATGTTTATCCCAGGCATGTTTAAATTCAGTTACTGTGGATTTATCTACCACGTCTGCTGGAAGTTTGTTCCAAGGATCTACTACTCTTTCAGTAAAATAATATTTTCTCACGTTGCTTTTGATCTTTCCCCCAACTAACTTCAGATTTCCACAGAGATAGTCAGTTCATAAGGGGATATAATCCAATCCAGGGGTGGGCAGCAGGCAGGACAGGGTGGAATGCAGTTCCACCAGTGGAAATTTATTTATTTATTTATTGGATTTGTATGCCACTCCTCTCCAAGGACTTGGGATGGCTCACCACATAAATGAAGCTGTGTGCCCAGCTCCAGCTGACCACCTCACCCTCCCATCCTCCTCCTCCTCCTCGGATAGTGGCAGGGAGACCAGCACTGGCAGGAGTTGCAGAGGGCCCATTTCCTCCCCCATCTTTTCTCAACAGCTGATTGGAACCCGTTCGCCTAGCTACCCAGCCTGTGGCAAGGGGTGACCCAGGAAGGAGAGCGCAGGAAACGCGAAGCAAATTGTCACCCCAGCAAGCGACACTGGTGAGGTTGTAAGTTAATGATCGTCCAAGCCACTCCCACATGTTCACATGGCTGGCAAGCCACTCCTACCCAGTCACATGCCCATCAAGCCACACCCACAAAATAAGCCACACCCACAGTGTGGCAGTAAAAAAATTGGCTGCCCATTACTGGTCCAGTCCACAATCCATGTTAAACAATTAACATCAAAACTCAATTCACAATTCAGAACTGTTAGTTTATCTTTCTGTTTTGGATTGTATAAAATCTTGATTTTAATACTTGGTTTTATATTAGACTGGATGTACTTGATTTTTCAAATCTACGCTAGTCATTTAATGTTTTATTTTCAATAGGTATTTGGATCATTTGAAAAGGAAAGTTGAGTTTTGGTAATTGTAATGGCTTCTTAACCAACAAAAATTTAGGGATTTTTTTACCTCCCCAAACTAGAAATACTTTATATTATTCCTTTCCAACTCAATATGAACTGTATTTGCTAACTTATTATTTATAAATAAACCTTTATATTTCACCCATAAATTCTTAAAACTGTAACTTTTAAATCTTTAACTTCAACTAACTATCTGGTTTGGTAGAGCAACTAAACTGCTGATCCGCATAATATACAGATTCTCAATGGAAAGTAGGCTGGTTGCACTTGCTTTAATGCAGTTCCAACAGATAGTTAGAACTGCATAAAGGCCAGTGCAATCAGCCTACTTTCCATTGAGAATCTGTATATTATGAGGATCAGCAGGACTGAGAAAATATCTATAGATCTCTCACTTCCTGAACACAAACTGTTTCAGCTCCTCTCCTCTATAATATGCGCTATAGTGCATTACATTTCAAAACAACTAGACATGGAGACAGTTTTTCTTCTTGCACTATCATTTTGTTGAACCCTTAATCCTCGTAGTATTGTTTTTTTTTAACCCATCTTGTATGGATGTAATTTTATTGTTATCCTTCTCATTTTCTCTACTACCCCCGTCTTGTTAGTATCATGTCATGATTTTTATTACTCTGTTACTCTGCATGTACATTGAGAGTTTCTGCACCAGAGACAAATTCCTTGTATCTTGGTCAAATAAAGTATTCTATTCCATTCCATTCTATGCCATTCTATTGTTTACATTTATAGTATTTTAAATCCCGTAACTAAGTGCAAGTTTTTTGGCCTTTTGGCTGAAATCAAGTGTAGCACTTTACATCATTTTTCTTGTGGAAAAATGACAGCTAATAAATCTGATTTCCTGAGTCTATTGATGGGATTTCTTGTGTCCAGAAGAGGCTACGAAGCAGAAGAAAATGAAGCTATGGTCAAAATCTAATAAAATGAGATCATAGACTTTATTCCCTGCTCCTAGTAAAACACTATCCCAAATATTGATGGCATTGCTCCGTAAACCCGGAATAGGGAACTTATGAATAATTTGTAGAAACACTCAGTTCACAGCCTCTTTTTCTATTCTCAAGAAACCTGCATACCTCATTGACTTTGTGTCTAGAACTTGATAGTTTGAGAAGTCTATGCCTATTTGATTGCTGTGTTCTTTTATTTGATGTCCAGATGTCAATATGTCTTGGCTCTCTTAAGAAAGTAACCCAATATAGGAATAAACAAAGGAGCCATGAGTAATTAATGTGCGCCACTTGGTCAAGTCTCTTTCTGCTGATATTTCAAGGAAAACTCTCCTCTGTGTTTTTTGCAAAAATAGTGACTTGACTTTACTCATTTTCAATTGTGAAAACTGGAACTGGAAAAATGAGACAGTGCCAAAAATGAAAAGTAAGATACAGTGGTACCTCATCATACAAACTTAATTGGTTCCAGGAGGAGGTTCGTAAGGTGAAAAGTTCGTAAGATGAAACAATGTTTCCCATAGGAATCAATGTAAAAGCAAATAATTGTGCAAATCCTTCAGGAAAATCCCAAACTTTAGAAGGGAGGCGAACAGAGGGCAGGGAGGAGCAGCTAAAGGGGGCGGGTGGAAGAAGCAAGGCTAGGCTAAAGGGTGAGTGGGAAGGAAGAAAGGCAAGGGGGGCGCCCCTCCCTTTTCTTTCTTCAAAAGACACCGTTTCAGTGCCTTTGCAAGCACGTTGTTCTCTGCAAAATCTTTCCTCCCCCAAGCTGCCCCTCCCTTTTCTTTCTTAAAAAGACACCATTTCAGTGCCTTTGCAAGCACGTTGCTCTCTGCAAACTCTTTCCTCCCCCAAGCTGCCCCTCCCTTTTCTTTCTTAAAAAGACACCATTTCAGTGCCTTTGCAAGCACGTTGTTCTCTGCAAAATCTTTCCTACTCCAAGCAGCCCCTCCCTTTTCTTTCTTCAAAAAAAGGGGGGGAAAGAAACCCCTTCATCCCAGCAGCAGCTGCTTGGGTTCGTAAGGTGAAAATAGTTCGGAAGAAGAGGCAAAAAAAATCTTAAACACCGGGTTCGTATCTTGAAAAGTTCGTTAGAAGAGGCGTTCGTAAGATGAGGTACCACCTATGCTAAATTTTGTAAGCTGATTTTTTTAAATTAAATTCTTTATTAGGAGATTAATGTATCAAATGAATAGCACTAAATCAAGAATATAGTATTGTCTTCTTTTCATAAAAGGACTTAGAAAGATGGCATGCTACATTATATCTTATCTCAATGTCAGGATCCTAGTTCATTTCCATGACCACAGATTGGCAGTGCCATTAGACCTGACAGTGGGCTGGTCTAATTATCTCCTTTATTTGAAAGCAATGGGAGAGAAACCCTATATAAATGCAGAAAGAACAAAAAGAAATGATACCTCATTTTCCTCCCACCGATTTGCAGTGCAGGTGAATGGACAGAAAAGTAGAATTTCTGGCTGGAAAGAAATAGATAGATTCATAGACGTATGAATGAATTGCTGTTTGCACAATCTTAAATAATTACAGTGGTACAGTGATTAGAATACAGTGCTGCAGGCTACTTCTACTGACTGGCAGCTGTTGGCTATCTGAAATTTGTCATTTCAAATCAAATCTTACCAGGCTCAAGTTGACAGAGTCTTCCATCCTTCTGAGGTGGGTAAAATGAGGACCCAAATTGCTGATTCTGTAAACGGCGGGAATTCACTATCTGACTCTGTTGTTTCTTCCCCTAACCTTCAAATCTTCAACCTTACATTATCTACAGTGGACACAGAGAACAAATTGGAATCACTCTATATTGTGTAAATATGTTGATGTTCCTGGTTTTAAAATATTATAAATTAGTTCACCCTCATTTGGTGGAGGGAGCTTTGACGTCACTGAGAGCTTTGATATCTGAAATGGGGACTCCAGGAAGGACATCTCAGTGATGTCAAAGCTCTGCCCCAGGAATCCCCTTGTGGGATTCCCCACCCCCTTTTGCACCTCCAGACCAGCCGACAGCTCCCTGGATGTTCTGAGAAGTGCCTCCGCCCAACTGTCACCTTCAGAAACAGCCGGGGCGCTTCTCGGCGGTCTCCCGAATGCCAAACTCAGAAGTTCGGCAAAAGTTCGGGTTTGGGTTCGGAAGAGCTCTGAGAAGCGCCCCGGCTGTTCTGGAAGGTGACAGCTGGGCGGCGGTGCTTCTTGGCGCTTTCCCAAGCACCGAACTCGAAAGTTCAGCAAAAGTTCAGGTTCAGGCTCAGGTGCCAAACCCAAACTTTTTAAAAAAAATTCAGGTGCCAAACTCGAACTTTGTTGGGTTTGCCCAACACTAATGATAAGGAGGAGGAGGAAGGAGTGACCAGGATAATGAAAATATAGCATTTGTCATTGCTCA
Source organism: Erythrolamprus reginae (assembly GCF_031021105.1). Taxonomy (NCBI): domain Eukaryota; kingdom Metazoa; phylum Chordata; class Lepidosauria; order Squamata; family Dipsadidae; genus Erythrolamprus; species Erythrolamprus reginae. Next base: position 103,788,226 of record NC_091954.1, read on the forward strand.
AATCAGCATACAAATCTGGCTTCGGATCTCTAATGGAAAGGAATCTCTAATTAGAAATTATAATTTGGTAAACTTGAGACTATTAGTGCAGGAATGAAGCAGGGATATTAATTGTCCATCAGTCCTGGTTGGTCAAATTTGTACTTCTCTGCTTTGATCAGAGCTCAGGAGCACTGCACTATTAATATCACTGATTCATATCTTTCACATTGTCACTTCCATTTTTGCTACCGATCAAAATTCTAATACTCACAAGAAAGAAGGGGAAAAAAATATGTTCCCCTGACTATTCATTCTTCTTTGAGAATGAATAATAGCCCCCTCTATATTTTCCCGGATGGGAGTAAAATTCCATTTGTTTTTCTGGCAAGATGGTAAAAAATTTTCAGTGAGATTGGCAGTCTGCCTCTAGCCTCTGTGCTTACTGGGAGAAAACCTCAAATGGCATTATTTAGTTTTTGTTTGTATATAACTTTTGATGAATAATTCAACAGTGTGAGGGGTAAAGTTTTTTAAGGACTCACCTGGCCAGGGGCATGTAGGTCTTGGGATGTGGTTCAGTTCTTATTTTAGCAAGAACATAAACTGCAAGCAATTCCTATCCCTTATAGTTCTATGGGCAGGAGGAATTTGTTTGTGTGTGTGTGTTGAGTCTCCAAGATGTACAGAACTGAGTAAAGGACTCGAAGGTATTTCAGGGAACTTGTCAGGTAGGAAATATGACTCTGCAACACAAATAATGTTTGCATATTGTGCACAAGAGAAATCACAGGCTTGGAAGATAGATGTTTAGTAACTCAGTTTAATAGAGTAATCCATTAAATCAAATGTCTCGAGGGCAGTGTTCTGAAAAGGAATTTTTGCCTTATCTCAACAAGATGCTTTATGCAGTCTCGCTGACATTAAATGCTTAAAATTAACTTTTCCCTCTCTCCCTTGGAATATTTAAAATGTTTCAATGATCCTGATTAAGTAATGAAAATCATGCGATTGTTTCTGGCAGCAGCGTGATTTCTTCTGCTGCCTATTTTAGAATATGTTTACTACAAAGGCAGCCATCCTTATATTACTTTGTGAAGGCTACAGCATCTGAATTGCAGAAATCCAGAAGTCCTCTGGATGGCAGCAAAGAGCTGCCGAAAACTCTAAACTCTGCAGCTGTGTAATAGTGTCCCAGGTTTATGCACTGTAAATATGGTCACGATTTGTCTTTCCAATGTACCCGTGAATCTGATTGATCATAGGAAAATGCATAACTAAACTGGTGGAAATACATAATGGGTTGAAATCCAAAAATCTATCCTAAAATAAAATTAGTCTGCATTTATCAAAATTTTATGCAGTTGCAAGATGTTTATTTATTGGATTTGTATGCTGCCCCTCTCCATAGACTTTGATGTTGATATTAGTAAGAAAACCCCAAATAAGGTCATGAAAATCTGATGCTTTTGCTAGCTCTTTATCACTAGAGGTGGGGTGGCCTTTTAAATTAAAATTTAAAAAAAAAACAATAAACCCAGAGGTTTAACATGGTTGCTTTATGGATTATTTTAACAAAAAGAAAGAAAGAAAACCATGCTAGCTTAACCATATAAGTTGCTTCTGAAATGTAACCACACAATCTTGAACCGCAATCTCTGCATACCACCCTGTGGGCCAGGAATCACTGAGCCAAGGAAATTTCTGGCCCCAGAATTTATTTCTCATAGAGATCAGACTTCTACCAGCTTTTTATAGCTAGTCCAGAAATAAATACAATTGATCAAATTAATAGGAGCAAAGCATGGCTGACCTCAGTTATTTAATCTATCTAACAAAGCATGCATGGGAAGGGAGTAATACTTCAGTTCCATCTTTAGAAGTCACCCAGAAAAATGAGTTTTTATTTAAAGACGGTCCGAACCAGTCACGCTGATGAAAAATTTCCCAAATTAGAAACAGGAACAGTGGAGGGACAGCATGAAGCCAAAATTATACAGAATTCCCTTTAGAAGAAGAAACAAAGTTCAAGGATGGGGATGGGGAGGAGAGAGACTAGAACTAAACCTTGGCGACTTACAAAGGGCCTCCTAAAATTGGGTATGGTTACCCAACATGCTTCACCTGAGGGCAATCCCAATGATCAGTGGCACCGAACCCCTTTCCTATGAGAAAAAGATGGAAAGGTGTTCTGCCTGGCTTCAAGCCGCCCAAGAACAAAGTAAGGAATCAAACACACCCACTCAGATTTGTAAAAATCAAACAAGGATTGTTCTTCATGTTCAGAAAACTGAAAACCATGAAGTTTCAGAGCAATGTGAGTTTAAGTAGGCAATAAGTCAGAGTTAATTACTCTAGTCCGTGCAGGAGCCTTTCAGGCTTACAGCAACCAGCAATAACTCACAATTTGAATGTCAGCATATCACAGAGATCCAAAGGCCAAAATGAAACCACGATGCATTAATGTCCCTCTCCAAAGCTGAACAATAATCTCCCACATAGATCTCTCCAACCCTCCCCTTTTTTCAAGGTTGCATCAGCGTCATTAAGTCTCATTGCCTGTGTCCTATAATCTGTTTCTAAGCTTGCGCAGGTGCTCTTGTCTTCCCAGCATTCTCCGTACCCAAGCATTCAGAATAGGATTACTCATTAACTCTTCCCCTTCTGATTTAGATGAACCTCTGGCTGGAGAGTTGACTGAATCCATTTCCCTCTCTGTCTCTCCAGTCCCTTCCTGCTCCCTGTCTCTCCCTATCTCTGCTTCTGGTTCACTGTCTGATTTGTCCTGCAGCCAGACTGGTCTTCTGTGAACAGATGACCCCCACTCCTCTCCGTCAAAATCGACCATCATAGGAGCTGGCCTGAAGCCAAACACAACAAAAGAGATTCTACCTTTTAAAAAATGTGGATGGCATCATCAACAAAGTAAAAACAATAATGGATTATTTATTTATTTATTTAATTGGATTTGTATGCCATCCCTCTTCGAGGACTTGGGGTGACTCACAGCATATATAGTAGACATAACAATACAATAAATCCAATAAATCCAATTAATTATTTTTTAAAAAATTCTAAAACATTTTAAAAAAACATTCATTAACATTCACTCCAAACATTACACTAAAAACATTCCTTTGTCGGGGGGGAGATCTAATTACCCCAAGGCTGGAGACAATGATGAGTTTTTAAACTCTTTCGGAAGGCAAGGAGGGTGGGGGCTGTGCAAATCTCCGGGGGGAGCTGATTCCAGGGGGCTGGGCCCCCCACAGAGACGGTTCCGCCAACTGGCATTGTTTGGTTGACGGGACTCCCAGGAGACCAACTCTGTGGAACCTTACCGGACGCTGGGATTATTGGTTTGAATAGATGCTTTGAATAAAATAGGAGGGCCAAGAGTCAATCAATGAAACTGATTAGAAGAAAATTTAAAATAGATAATTATTGAAAGACATGGTTATGGATGCTGGCTCGGATAAGGTTGAGGGGGTTTGGCTTATAAATACTCAAGGAAGGGCACAAGAAGGAAATATGTGAAAATTTTGTGTCTTATGTATTTATATGCCAAGTTGCATGGTGGAACTTGTAGCCTTATCCTGTATGCCAGTGGTTCTCAACCTTTCTAGTTCCGTGACCCTTTAATGCAGTTCCACATGTTGTGGTGACCCCCTTAACCATAAGTCTAGTGCCAATTCTCCCACCAGAGCTTTAAGCTGATTGACGGGAAGGTCAGAAGGACACCCCTACTGTAAACGCCTGATTGGTCGGATTGTAAAATATGTTCCAGAATAGAAGCTTTAGTCCTAACACCATGGGAATTTTGTCTTTTCCCATGGTTTTAGGCCAGTGTTTCCCAACCTTGGCAACTTGAAGAGATCTGGACTTCAACTCCCAGAATTCCCCAGCCAGCTTTTGCTGGCTGGGGAATTCTGGGAGTTGAAGTCCAGATCTCTTCAAGATGCCAAGGTTGGGAAACACTGTTTTAGGCGACCTCTGTGAAACGGTTGTTCGACCCCCAAAGGAGTCCCGACCCCCCCCCAGTTTGAGAACCACTGTCGCATGCCTTGTCATTTTGGCATTATAGGCAGCCCTTGACTTATGACCATAATTGAGCCCAAATCATCTGTTGCTAAGAAATTGAAGATGTGACTCCAGGGTACTGCAACCGTCATTAATACATATCAGTTGCCAAGCATCTGAATTTTGTTTATGTGACTAAGGGAATTTTGCAAAGGTCATAAGTGTGAAAAATGGTGACAGGGCTCTTTTTCAATGCTATTGTAACTTCAAACGGTCACTATATGAATGGTTCTAAATCGAGGACTACTTGTTTTATGGTTAAAGGAAAAAATTCATATGTATCTGGTTAGAAACAGATACACATTAGAAGTATGTACAGAAGGGTCTATTGGTCTTCAAAAATTGGAGTTTCTTTTAAGTTGGGGGCACGAGTCTATGGAGAGGGGCGGCATACATATCTAATAAATAAGTAGTAAGTAAGTAAGTAAGTAAGTAAGTAAGTAAGTAAGTAAGTAAGTAAGTAAGTAAGTAAATAAATAGCTAGCTAGCTAGCTAGTCTGTACCAAGGATATAAGAGTGGGTAATATGCTTGTGTTTCATTTATTTTCTTGTAGGTGATATTTGACCAACCAGTATAACTATAGTTCATAAACTCATATACCAAAATATACTTCCAGTTATATGCTTCACCTTCAACTGCAACAACACACAAGCACATAATAGATTTAAACTAAATGTCAACCACTCTAAACTAGACTGCAAAAAATATGACTTCAGCAATAGAATGATCAATGGCTAGAATGCACTACCTGACTCTGTGGTTTCTATTCCCAACCCCAAAATCTTTAACCTTAGATTATCTACAATTGAGCTCTTTCCCTTTTGTAAGAGGTCTATAAGGGGCGTACATAAGCGCACCATTGTGCCTACCATCCCTGCCCTACTATTGTCTTTTATCATTAGTTTTTATCATTACTTTTCTAATGTTATGTTTATACAAATTACCATCGTATAATTATCTAACAAATAAAATAATAAAATAAAGTAAAATAAAATAAAATAAACATTATGAGCAATGAAATTGTGGACCAAAATGGGCTACATTCATCTCTCGTGCAAACTAAACTAATGTCGTTTGGCGGGTCCCAGGGAAGAGCCTTCTCTGTGGCGGCCCCAACTCTCTGGAACCAGCTCCCCCCCCGGAGATTAGAACTGCTCCCACCCTCCTTGCCTTCCGTAAACTCCTTAAAACCCACCTTTGCCGCCAGGCATGGGGGAATTGAGATATCTCCCCCGGGCCTATACAATTTATGTATGGTATGTTTGTATGTATGTCTGATTAATAATGGGGTTTTTAAAAATGTTTTTAAATTATTAGATTTGTTATGAATTGTTCTATTGCTGTTGTGAGCCGCCCCGAGTCTACGGAGAGGGGCGACATACAAATCTAATGAATAAATAAACTAATCACACCGTCTGATTTTATCATCCTCAAATTCTGTGGTTTGTAATTGACTTGGTTAAGTGAGTTTTATGAATGGAATCCTCTAAGAAGAACATATAGAGGCAAACAAACAAACAAACCATATAAAAAAAATGTATTCAATCACTCCTATAGCTCTGTTAGGCACTTATTGTTTGGTACAGGCAAACCAATGCGCACTGAATGATATTATGACAGCTTGAAACAGGAAATGGGCTCCCACAGAGCAGTTACTCTGTTCTCCACTGATCAAAATTGTTCTCAGCTTTTGGAAGTTAAATGTTAAAGGTCTTTGGCTCTTAGATTTATTTATAAAGCATTTGCTAATATTCAGTCAAAGAGGAGGTGATACCTCAAAGAACCTAGGCACATTCTATAAAGTGAAGCCATTAAAAAAATATTTGAAGATTCACAGATGAATAGAAGTAGCTTGGAACAGAGGGACATTGGGTTTTATTTATTTATTTATTTATTCATTCATTCATTCATTCATTCATTCATTCATTCATTCATTTATTTTGTCCAATACACAATGAGGGTTTTAGTGGGTATATATATATATATACACATAGTAAAATACATGATGAATGTTATAGAGGAAATACTCATAGTAAAATATATCTAAGAAATAACAGAAAAGAAGATATAGTAATAGAACATATCAATGAAAGAATAGAAGAAGAGATATAGGAATAAAAGAAAGGTATAGAAGATATAGGAGAGCAATAGGACAGGGGATGGAAGGCACTCTAGTGCATTTGTATTCGCCCCTTACTGACCTCTTAGGAATCTGGATAGGTCAACCATAGATAATCTAAGGGTAAATTGTTGGGAGTTTGGGGATGATGCATGGAGTCCAGTAATGAGTTCCATGCTTCGACAACTCAGTTACTGAAGTCATATTTTTTACAGTCAAGTTTGGAGCGGTTAATATTAAGTTTAAATCTGTTGTGTGCTCTTGTGTTGTTGTGGTTGAAGCTGAAGTAGTCGCCGACAGGCAGGACGTTGCAGCATATGATCTTGTGGGCAATACTTAGATCTTGTTTAAAGTGTCTTAGTTCTAGGCTTTCTAGGCCCAGGATTGAAAGTCTAGTCTCGTAGGGTATTCTGTTTCAAGTGGAGGAGTGAAGGGCTCTTCTGGTGAAGTATCTTTGGACATTTTCAAGGGTGTTAATGTCTGAGATGCAATATGGGTTCCAAACAGATGAACTGTATTCGAGGATGGGTCTGGCAAAAGTTTTGTAAACTCTGGTAAGTAGTGTGAGATTGCCAGAGCAGAAGCTACGTAGGATTAGGTTTACAACTCTTGAAGCCTTCTTGGCTATGTTGTTGCAGTGGGCTTTGGCACTTAAATCTTTTGTTGTTAGTATACCGAGGTCTTTAACCGAGTGGGGATTATTTGTGATAATTTGATTATTCAGTTCGTATTTTGGAGTTCAGATTCTTTTTCCCAATGTGTAGGACAGAGCATTCCTAGGTAGAAAAACAAAGTTAGTTACTGATTTTAATTTGGTACAGTGGGTCTCACAGTAGTCTCATTAGCAAGCTGTTGAAATTTAGCTCCACATGTGATGACTTTGGATTATTCATCTTTTTTGCATTTCAAAAATCAGAAAGAGACCAGAACTGTACTGATTTCCTCTATTGTTCCTGTGATGAAAGATATATTTTTGTACAATATGCTATCAGAAATCTGTTTGTATATAATTCTCCTAGATCATTGAAAAACTAAGTTGTGGCATTTTCATACTTGGTGAATATTTAGGTTCAGTGAGCCAAAACAATAATTAAACGAACTTTCTGTTTAAATATGTTTTGTTTATTGGTTTAACTTATGGTATCTTTTAAATATCAGGGCTGGATAAGTTGAAATGTAGGAAATCTCTCATAATTTTAAACCCGCCTTTAAAAAATAAATATAAAGTCACCTCAATATTTGAATAACATTGTAAGAGACTTTAACTTTTTGCCTTTTGTGAATTTAGTATCATGCCTCACATTTTCTGCCTTTTGCTAAAAAATTCCAAGAATGTATTATTACCTTTAGGAAACACAGAAAACTTCTACACCCTCAATAATTTGGACTTGAAATTCTGAAGCTTTTCATAAATATTGAGTAGGTCAATATTTAGTTGACATTATAAATGGAAAAATAGATTCAAGGGAATCTGCCAGCATCAAATCTTGGACCTAAACAAGGTTAGGTTCCTCCCCGTTTGGACCAGATTGCCCAAACTGTTAGCAATCCCCTGTTGATGTAATTTTGGTGTCACAGATCCGTTTTAGGTAATGCTGGTCTGTGGGAACTGCCATCCCCCCCCCCCCGATTTTCAAAGATTTTTGTTCCCCCCCAAAACATTCTTTTACTCAAACACTAGAGGCCATTTCAGCAAACACATTCGTTTATTTGACTTACATCTTACATTTATTCCAGTAGCACAGCTTAGTATCTAATCCAAGGTGACAATCCTGGTTTTTCTCTTAGCAAAATTACATGCTTACTTTCTTTGGTTGAAGAAATTTTCAAACAGGGGTTTCCCAGGTCCACGTTCAATCCATAGACTGTTAGTTTACTGTATTGATTAGCCCTTGGGCCATATCAAAGTGCAAAATTCCAGACACAAATTATTACTAAAATAAATCTGATAAAAACAAATCTGATTTAAAAAAATACAATTTAAAATGAATTTGGAATACAAGACATTTTAAATAAAATTGGAATAAAATATAGTTTAAAGTGAAATTGGAATAAGATGCAACAATGTAATACAGTGATCCCCCGGTTATTGCGTCCCCGACCATTGCGAATGGGCTACATCGCGATTTTTCAACCCGGAAGTAAAAACACCATCTGCGCATGTGCGCCCTTTTTTCCTATGGCCACACATGCGTAGATGGTGTTCCCCGCCGGGCAGATCAGCTGCTGGGCGGCTTCCCTGGGTCTTTCCCCTCTTGCTGGCGGGAGGGCGAGAAGCCCCCCCCAGCACCCGCTCGCCCTCCGTTCGCCCGCCCTTCGCCCGGCCACCCGCCATTTGCTCGCTGCTCGCCTGGCCACCCGGGTTCGTTTGGCTTCGGGACTCAGTTGGGAAGCGGCACGGGTGTTTTAAAAGGTCTCCGCCGGCATGGGGGGCTTCTTAGCACCCCCCAAACCCGGGTTGGGGGTTCGGGGGGGTAGGAAGCCCCCCATGCCGGCGGAGACCTTTTAAAACACCCGTGCCGCTTCCCAGCTGAGTCCTCAAGCCAAGCGCAGAAGTTAGCCTTGAATCCCTTTGAATCCCGCCGCTTCTGCTGGATACGGGCGATGGGGGGGGCGAGCTGCCACAGCCCCTGGCTTCCTCACTGCTCGTCCCACCCACCGCCCGTATCCAGCAGAAGCTGCTGGATTCAAAGTGATTCAGGGAACAGAATGGAGCGTTCCGCGGCGGGGCTGCTAAGGGGGGGGGAGCCGAGCCCAGCCCCGTGACATTCGCTTTCCTGCCACCCGCAGCCGAGTGATCCTGGGCTCCTTCGCAACCTCGGAGAGCTTCCTGGGCATGAAAGCTCACGAAAACCAGGAAGCTCTCTGAGGTTGCGAAGGAGCCCACGATCACTCGGCTGCAGGCGGCAGGAAGGCGAATGCCACGGGGCTGGGCTCGGTTATCCCCTCGGCTCCCCTCCTACCAGCCCCGCCGCGGAAGGCTCCATTCTGTTCCCTGAATGGAGACCGCCGGCCGCTCAATCGGGCCGGCAGGGAACAGAATGGAGCGTTCCGCGGCGGGGCTGGTAGGAGGGGAGCCGAGGACGGAACCGAGCCCAGCCCCGTGGCATTCGCCTTCCTGCCGCCTGCAGCCGAGTGATCGTGGGCTCCTTCGCAACCTCAGAGAGCTTCCTGGTTTTCGTGAGCTTTCATGCCCAGGAAGCTCTCCGAGGTTGCAAAGGAGCCCACGATCACTCGGCTGCAGGCGGCAGGAAGGCGAATGCCACGGGGCTGGGCTCGGTTATCCCCTCGGCTCCCCTCCTACCAGCCCCGCCGCGGAAGGCTCCATTCTGTTCCCTGAATGGAGACCGCCGGCCGCTCAATCGGGCCGGCAGGGAACAGAATGGAGCGTTCCGCGGCGGGGCTGGTAGGAGGGGAGCCGAGGACGGAACCGAGCCCAGCCCCGTGGCATTCGCCTTCCTGCCGCCTGCAGCCGAGTGATCGTGGGCTCCTTCGCAACCTCAGAGAGCTTCCTGGTTTTCGTGAGCTTTCATGCCCAGGAAGCTCTCCGAGGTTGCAAAGGAGCCCACGATCACTCGGCTGCAGGCGGCAGGAAGGCGAATGCCACGGGGCTGGGCTCGGTTATCCCCTCAGCTCCCCTCCTACCAGCCCCGCCGCGGAAGGCTCCATTCTGTTCCCTGAATGGAGACCGCCGGCCGCTCAATCGGGCCGGCAGGGAACAGAATGGAGCGTTCCGCGGCGGGGCTGGTAGGAGGGGAGCCGAGGACGGAACCGAGCCCAGCCCCGTGGCATTCGCCTTCCTGCCGCCTGCAGCCGAGTGATCGTGGGCTCCTTCGCAACCTCAGAGAGCTTCCTGGTTTTCGTGAGCTTTCATGCCCAGGAAGCTCTCCGAGGTTGCGAAGGAGCCCACGATCACTCGGCTGCAGGCGGCAGGAAGGCGAATGCCACGGGGCTGGGCTCGGTTCCGTCCTCGGCTCCCCTCCTACCAGCCCCGCCGCGGAACGCTCCATTCTGTTCCCTGCCGGCCCGATTGAGCGGCCGGCGGTCTCCATTCAGGGAACAGAATGGAGCCTTCCGCGGCGGGGCTGGTAGGAGGGGAGCCGAGGGGATAACCGAGCCCAGCCCCGTGGCATTCGCCTTCCTGCCGCCTGCAGCCGAGTGATCGTGGGCTCCTTCGCAACCTCAGAGAGCTTCCTGGTTTTCGTGAGCTTTCATGCCCAGGAAGCTCTCCGAGGTTGCGAAGGAGCCCACGATCACTCGGCTGCAGGCGGCAGGAAGGCGAATGCCACGGGGCTGGGCTCGGTTCCGTCCTCGGCTCCCCTCCTACCAGCCCCGCCGCGGAACGCTCCATTCTGTTCCCTGCCGGCCCGATTGAGCGGCCGGCGGTCTCCATTCAGGGAACAGAATGGAGCCTTCCGCGGCGGGGCTGGTAGGAGGGGAGCCGAGGGGATAACCGAGCCCAGCCCCGTGGCATTCGCCTTCCTGCCGCCTGCAGCCGAGTGATCGTGGGCTCCTTCGCAACCTCAGAGAGCTTCCTGGTTTTCGTGAGCTTTCATGCCCAGGAAGCTCTCCGAGGTTGCGAAGGAGCCCAGGGTCACTCAGCTGCGGGTGGCAGGAAAGCGAATGTCACGGGGCTGGGCTCGGCTCCCCCAGCCCCGCCGCGGAACGCTCCATTCTGTTCCCTGCCGGCCCGATTGAGCGGCCGGCGGTCTCCATTCAGGGAACAGAATGGAGCGTTCCGCGGCGGGGCTGGTAGGAGGGGAGCCGAGGGGATAACCGAGCCCAGCCCCGTGGCATTCGCCTTCCTGCCGCCTGCAGCCGAGTGATCGTGGGCTCCTTCGCAACCTCAGAGAGCTTCCTGGTTTTCGTGAGCTTTCATGCCCAGGAAGCTCTCCGAGGTTGCGAAGGAGCCCAGGGTCACTCAGCTGCGGGTGGCAGGAAAGCGAATGTCACGGGGCTGGGCTCGGCTCCCCCAGCCCCGCCGCGGAACGCTCCATTCTGTTCCCTGCCGGCCCGATTGAGCGGCCGGCGGTCTCCATTCAGGGAACAGAATGGAGCCTTCCGCGGCGGGGCTGGTAGGAGGGGAGCCGAGGGGATAACCGAGCCCAGCCCCGTGGCATTCGCCTTCCTGCAGCCGAGTGATCGTGGGCTCCTTCGCAACCTCAGAGAGCTTCCTGGTTTTCGTGAGCTTTCATGCCCAGGAAGCTCTCCGAGGTTGCGAAGGAGCCCAGGGTCACTCAGCTGCGGGTGGCAGGAAAGCGAATGTCACGGGGCTGGGCTCGGCTCCCCCAGCCCCGCCGCGGAACGCTCCATTCTGTTCCCTGCCGGCCCGATTGAGCGGCCGGCGGTCTCCATTCAGGGAACAGAATGGAGCCTTCCGCGGCGGGGCTGGTAGGAGGGGAGCCGAGGACGGAACCGAGCCCAGCCCCGTGGCATTCGCCTTCCTGCCGCCTGCAGCCGAGTGATCGTGGGCTCCTTCGCAACCTCAGAGAGTTTCCTGGTTTTCGTGAGCTTTCATGCCCAGGAAGCTCTCCGAGGTTGCGAAGGAGCCCAGGATCACTCGGCTGCGGGCGGCAGTAAAGCGAATGTCACGGGGCTGGGCGCTAGCTCTCGCCGCTTTCGAGCTGAGTCCTGAAGCGAATTCGCTTCAGGACTCATCTCGAAAGCCCGCTAGCGAGGAGCCGAAGATTGGGGGTGGCGCGGCTGTTTTAAAACGTCGCCGCCGGCATGGGGGGCTTGCCAGCACCCCCCGGACCCCCAACCTGGGTTTGGGGGGCTGCTAGGAAGCCCCCCATGCCGGCGGCGACGTTTTAAAACAGCCGCGCCGCCCCCAATCTTCGGCTCCTCGCTAGCGCTGCGGAAGTTAAAAACACCATCTGCACATGCGCAGATGGTGTTTTTACTTCCGCAGCGCTACTTCGCGAAAACCCACTCGTTGCGGGGGGTCCTTGAACGGAACCCTCGCACCGAGCGGGGGATCACTGTATATAGATAAATAAAATATTATAAAATTATATTTCGATATCATCCCTACAATCTACCCCAATCAATCCCACATATTCTGATCTCAGCTGAATCATTTTGCTCAGCTACTGTGCTGTGTTAAATGTTATTTACAGATTCTGGCTGCATATAAGAGGTAAGTTGTTTAGATATGGGGATCATAATGGGTCATTTGTTTAGTATATAAACCAAGGTATCTGTCTCTCACCATATACAGTGGTATACTTACAAACTTAGTTCATTCCGTGACCAGGTTCTTAAGTAGAAAAGTTTGTAAAAGAAGCAATTTTTCCCATAGGAATCAATGTGAAAGCAAATAATGTTTGCGATTGGGGAAACCACAGGTAGGGTGGAGGCCCTGTTTCCTCCCAGGAGATTCCTAGAGAGGCCTCACGGAGGCTTCTCTCCACATTTTCTGGCCATTTCCTCCCAGCAGATTCCTAGAGAGGCCCCACATAGGCTTCTCCTGCTTTTCACAGCCCTGTTTCCTCCCAGGAGATTCCTAGAGAGGCCCCACAGAGGCTTCTCCCTGCCTTTTCTGGTTACAGTTGCGGAGGGTCGGGTTTATAAGTGGAAAATGGTTCTTGAGAAGAGGCAAAAAAATCTTGAACACCCGGTTCTTATCTAGAAAATTTCGTAGGTAGAGGCGTTTGTAGGTAGAGGTACCACTGTACAGGCAACAATCAATATTATATGAGCCAAGTCTTCTATCTTTACTGCTCCACTAATGCAGAGATATGTATTATATGGTATACAATGGAATCTCCCATATCTGACTATTGTATCAAGCTATTTGAATCTCATTTGCATAAATATGTCCTTAAGATGTTTTGGCAGTTGTAACTTTAAATAGCTGAAAAGTATGTTGAATGTTAAAAAGTCCGGTTCTCAAATGTTGTATATAACATTTAATCCCAACTAAATTTATTTCCATGAAATGTTCTCCAGACAAATTTGATTTTGTAAAATAATTTCCTATCGGCAGTGCTTATCATAGTTAATGTCAATCTCATGGTCATCCATAGAACACCAGAGGAAGTACAATTGGCACTGTAGGTTTTGTGATGTCAACACAGAAATTGCAATAGGTTTTTAAAATTTATGCATGTCTATAACTAAGCAGGTTACAGGTAAAAAGAATGTAATGCATACTCAAAGCTAAGCATAAGCACATTACAAATAAACACACAGTATCAATCACTATCAACAGTAATCAGAGCAATGCAAAGTAATATCAGCATAACCATTAAGTGATTAATTGCCGTCCTGGTTTTAAATCTAATTTATTTGTTTGTGATGGGCAGAACATCCCATCTTGTGACTGATCATTAGTTTTCTTTGAATTTTCACATTAACCTTGGCAGCCTGCCTTTGTTGACATCATCCACTATGCAATTAATAAAAATAAATAAATCTAAAGAAATGTATGAGGTAAGCATGCTCACTTTGGCAAAAATAAGTATATTTTTAAACAAAAATATGTAAGTGTTTTCTCTGCATAGAATGAGAGGTAGCACGTTAAAATGAGTTAAATGTCTGTCTGTCTACCATGTGCCTATCTGTCTGTCTGTCTGTCTGTCTGTCTGTCTGTCTGTCTGTCTCTATCCATCCATCCATCTATCTAGTCATCTATCTATCTATCTATCTATCTATCTATCTATCTATCTAGTCATCTATCTATCTATCTATCTACCTACCTACCTACCTATCTACCTTATCTGTCTGTCTGTCTGTCCGTCCGTCCGTCCGTCCGTCCATCCATCCATCCATCCATCCATCTATCTATCTATCTATCTATCTATCCACCCATCCATCCATTCATCAATCTATCTATCATCTAGTCATCCATCCATCCATCCATCCAGGGGTGGCTTCTAACTTATCTCACTGTCAGTTCACTTCCTCCCATGCTGAATGGCTGTGCCTCATGGGGCGTGCATGATTCACGCACATGTGCATGCGCAGTGCCAAAAAAAAATTAAAAATCCTCCCCAAAAAAGCCAAAAAGAAGATGGCAATGGCTGTGCAGTGCCAAAATTCAACTTCTGCACATGCTCAGAAGGAAAAAAACCAGATTTTTTTAAAAAAAATCCAAAAAAAGATGGTGTCATCCACGGACAGGAACCGACCAAATGGGTTCTGTGATGTCATTGTGACATCATCAGTGGGAGGAGCCCACATCTGCATCCATCCATCCATTCTTCCATGCAACTTGAATATTCAACAGCAGCAAACCCTACAGCAGTAGCAAAAAGGGAATAAGGAATTAGTGGAAACTATACAGGGGGTATTTATTATGGGCAATCTTTATATTACTCCTGCTTTAGTCCCTTTATATACATAGCAATACAAAAATAGAGATGATGAAGCCATCCAGTGATTCCTCCTCTTTTCTGCACCAAGAAAGTAAAAAGTTGGTTTAATAATTTGCTTAGAGAAAATGTGCCTAACGTGAAACGTGAAGAGGAAGAAGGGTTAAATAGAGAAAAATGTGCCTAACGTCTGGTCTGTGCCTCTTGCAATATCTACCCATAATACAGAAAGATTTTCACAATTAACATTTTTCTCAGAAATGTGGTGCTTTTTACATATCTTTATTTAGCAAAGGAAGGTATCTCCGAGACCGCCTTCTGCCGCACAAATCCCAACAAACAGTTAGGTCCCACAGAGTTGGCCTTCTCCGGGTCCCGTCGACGAAACAATGTCGTCTGGTGGGAAACAGGGGAAGAGCCTTCTCTGTGGCAGCCCCAACCCTCTGAAATCAACTCCCCCTGGACATTAGGATTGCCCCCACCCTCCTTGCCTTTTGCAAACCCCTTAAATCCCATGTCTGTCATCAGGCATCGGGAAATTGATTCCACTGAACCGTTCCGTTTTATGAATGGTTTGCATGAGATGTATGATTGCTTTTATATTAAGCATTTTAAATTATTGTAACTATTGGATTTGTACTGTTTTTATTGTTGTGAGCCGCCCCGAGTCTTCGGAGAGGGGCGGCATACAAATCTAATAAATATAAAATATAATATATATATAAAGGTGGCATTTCGTCATATTTAAAATTGGGTTTTTTACATAAGTTTTTCTTTCCCTCTCCTTCCTGTCTCCACTAGTTGAAGAACTTTCTTCCTTAAATTTGACAACTTTAGGAAATAACTTTAGAGTATAATTTTTATATTTTTTTAAAAATGGAAGCGGATAAAAATTCATCCAGCCTCTCTTTGATCACTTTCGTTGTGTTTTATAGGATGCGGCTGAGAAGTTACCATTTTCAGTGACTGGGATGTTTTAAAAGGAAAATGTCTCACATTTTAAAAGTGTGATCTGGGTTGAGCTCCAGGCCCTGAAGCCCTGTGATGCATGAAACCCTTCCGACGAAAGTGTTAAATTTACAGGAGAAGCTGTTATTTTCTTATTTTCCTCATTGTGACATCGATTTGTATGGCTAACATTTTAGTAATAAAAGGCATAATGTAAAGCTGCAGCCCGCTGTGAGGGGGAAGTCTACACATTGAGTGAACACTGCAGGACCTATTCATAAATATTCATTAAGGCCTGCTTCATTGAAAATGAAATTTAAGTACTTAGGATAATGGAGGAAAAGTAGATGGAATGGCTTTCACATAAGCTGAGAAAAGAGGACTCAGAACGAGGCAAACCGAAAGAAGAGGGTGGGTGGGTGTGGAGGGGGATGATAACTGAAATTGAATATTATTACAGGATTAAAAAACTGGAGAAAGTAGGTAATTTTGAAACTAGTCCCGTCAGCTAAACAGTGTTGGTTGGCAAGTCCGCGGGGCAGAGCCTTCTCTGTGGTTGCCCCGACTTTCTGGAATCAGCTACCTCCTGAGATCCACACTGCCCCCACCTTATTGGCCTTCTTGAAAGCTGTAAAGATTCATTGGGGGGGGGTTACTAGCAAGGTGTTTGTTTGTATTTTACTTGTAAAGCATTCTTTTTACTACTGGTTCTTTGGAACTGGTAGTTAAAATGCTGTAAAAAGTTTTTAAAAGAAGCAGGAAATCCAAAAGGGCACCTTTGGTGCAGACTGCACATGTGTAGCATGTGTTTGGCATGCACCGTGCATTTGCAGGCAGCGAACCGGTGGCGACCCACATAGGATTTCACCACTGGTTATTACCCACTGATAAAGCTCTTCGTGCCGTAAGTCTAAGCTGGTTGTGAGACTGCCTATCTTTGATTATATCTGCCTAACTTTCAAGACGCAACAGAATGGGGATGTTTCAGATTCCTTCTGTGAGACAATGTCATATGGTGAAAAGCAAGAGATATATCTTTTGTACTATATCTCTTGAGATTCGGAGGCCTTCTGAATGTTGGCTTTGCCTAAGGCAGTGATGGAGAACTTATGGCCCACAGATGGCATGCGGAGCCGTATCTGCTGGCACGCGAGCCATTACCCTAGCTCAGCTCCAATGTGCCTATGCAGATCAAGGAAATGGAACACCTCCCTTATGAAACCAGGTTACAACGCCTTGGTCTCTTCAGCCTTGAAAGACGGCATTTAAGGGGTGACTTGATCGAAGTGTATAAAATCATGCATGGGATAGAAAAGGTGGATAGGGAAAAATTATTTTCTCTATCGCACAATACTAGGACAAGGGGGCACTTCCTAAAGCTCATAGGTAAGAAAGCGAGGACAAATCAAGGGAAATATTTCTACACCCAGAGGGTCATTGGTTTATGGAACTTCCAGAAGAGGTCATGACAGCTGTCATCCTGTATAGTTTCAAGGCAGGATTAGACAGATTCGTGGATGCCAACTGTATCGGTGGTTATTGAAATGGATGTCCATGTGCCATCTCTATGTTGGTTGAGGCAGGCAGGATTCCCTTGAGTACCATTTGTTGGGGGTCAAGGGAAAGGGAGGGTCTTGCCTTCTCTTTCTGCTCAAGATCCCCATGGACAATTGGTGGGCCACTGTGTGACACAGAATGCTGGACTCGATGGGCTTTGGCCTCATTCAGCATGGCTCTTCTTATGTTCTTATGTTCTTATGCCAGCCAGCTGATTTTTGGCTTGCCTGGAGACTCTGAGAGATAATTTTCAGCTTTTGGAGAGTCTCTGGAGGAATGGGAGAGGACATTTTTGCCTCTGTAAGCTGGGGATGGTGAAAAATGGGCCTACCGGGCCCACCAGAGTTTGGGAAAAGGGCTGTTTCGGGCCTCCAGGGAGTGCAGGGGAGGCCATTTTTGCTGTCCCCAGGCATTGAATTATGGCTGTGGGCCCTTGCGCATGCACAATAGCACACGCTTTCGGCACCCGGAGAAAAAAAGGTTCGCCATCACTGGCATAAGGCTTTCCATAAAAAACTGTCTTTTTTTCCCCCCAGGCATCAAGCCAGTATGTTGGCTGACCCTATTGAGTAAATGATTTGAGGGTTGACTGTATTGTGTTTTGGCTTCAGTTTCAGATGTTAATCTTTATTGTTTATCTTTGCAATTTAATTCTGGGTTTAATTCTGGGTTAGGGATGGCAGAAACACAAATTGAAAGTTTGCCCAATATGTTGCTTAGCTAAATAGACTATAGCACCAGCGGTGGGTTGCTCCCGGTTCGGCCCGGTTCTGTGCACCGGAAGCAGCATTAGGAGACTCCACCCACCTAGCGTCTCGTGCGTGCATGAACTGGTAGCAACGGGATATAGAACCCTCTACTATATAGCATCCTCTTTACAAGTTGTAAAGGTCAAAAGCCATAGGTTGTGCTGGATAAAGCCAATGCCATGGCTGTTTGCCATGACAGTAACACTGTTTTCATGGAGAGCAAGAATAATAATGGACAAGGCTGTGCTGCTTTAAAAAATATAGCTTTACTCAGTGAAGGACTTCACTTATCTTTTCCTACTGGTACCGGATTCCTGGTGTGGGTGCATGTCCCCCGCATAAAACTTTACTTCCGTGCAGGCGCCCAAAGCAAAATATTGCATGAGGATGCTTGCGCGGGTGAAAATTTTGCCAATGTTTGCCCTTTTTTTTGCATGCACAGAAGCAAAGAAAGGTGAAAATTGCCGAAATCTCATCCGTGCAAGCATCCTCATGTGAGATTTCACTTCAGGCACATGTGCAGTGTTATGCCGGGCTTCTCAATAACAGCCCCCAGTGAGAGAGGAATGCAAAGCCAAATGCACACACACCGGCTCAGAAGAAATAAAAGTCATGTATCTGAAAGAGTGTTAAAAGCACACATGTTTAAAGCAGAGTCAAATTTCTCTCACCCAGATTACAGTCCTGGAATAGAGCAATTAAGGCTGCTGTGATTCTGCACAGCTCCCCCCTCTTTGAGTCCACAAGAGTAAACTGAATTGTCCAAATAGTCAACAGAAGTCCTAGAATAGTCCAAACCTTGGCAATGATCCTTCTCCAAACGAATAAACGTTCACATGCGCACTCCCCAATGCCCATAATTTATCATCAACTGCATTAACCTAATTGCCTCAGCAACAGGAGTTCTCCCTTATCTCCTATGATGCCTGCGCAGTTGGTCCCTTCTAGCTATGAGCCTGCGCATACGGGCATCTATCCACCGATCGTCTTCCGAGTCTGATGACTCGCAAATGGGGTCATTATTATTATTATTATTATTATTATTATTATTATTATTATTAATTAGATTTAACTTAACTAATGGACTGGCTGCACCCACCTCTCCATCTCTCCTTCTGCTTCCCCCCTGTCTGACCTTGGCAATGAATCTTCACTATCAGAAGCTGTTGGCAATAATACAAGTCTCTGTGACCCTGAGGATTCTCCTAAACCAATGTCCAAATTCTCTATTTCAGGAGCTGGCCCAGAGCCAACCACAACACAGAGAAGCGAAGCCTCATGCACGGGCACATGAACATGTGTCGGGTGTTCGCTCATCTGCACTGAACTCTGGAGCCCACTAAAAAGTTCAAATAAATTGCTGATCCCATTCGTACCGGATGAGGCCCATCACTGGCCTTTCTTTTCAAATCCCCTTTTAAAAAAAAGGAAAAACCAGCACCACAAATCGGAGGAGACTAACTACAGTATAACAAAAATAGACATTAAAACAACACTTAAGGCAAGCTTTAAATAAAATGATCAAACAATTGCTAATTAAATTAAAGTAATCAGTAGTCAGCAAAACAACAGCCGCAACGACAGAAGGCCTTAAGGTACCATAAAGAATAATAGATTTATTGTCGCAAAATACATGAAATGCTATATTCCATAGAAAAAATAAATGTAGACATCAAAGAAGCATAGACGATGGCTCTTCTGCGTAAAGCTCAAAAGGAGTCCTTTGAAAGAATAGTGACTGCTAATTATTCAATCATCCCACATTTTTGCTGTTAGTTTGGGGTTATAACAAGATAAAAAAAACCCTTTCTTTTTATTTAAACCCTCAGGAAAAGAATGAAGTTTTTTGATTAACTCTAAAGTACCAAAGCAGATTCTAAAGGAAGATATCATTTCAGACTAGTAGTGGGTTGCTACCGGTATGATAAAGGATGGCACACTGGTAGCGATTGCTGCGCTGCGCCCGCAGCTTTGGTTATCTTGTATGCGCACTCGTGTGTATGCTCCAAAAATATAATTGTGACTTGGGCATCCAACTAGACATAAAGCTACTGACATCATTGGTGCTTCCTTTTCCTACAAAGAAACATAGAAACATAGATGTCTGACGGCGGAAAAAGACCTTATGGTCCATCTAGTCTGCCCTTATACAGTGGTACCTCGAGATACGAGTTTAATTCGTTCCGGACCTGGGCTCTTAAGTCGAGCAGCTCTTATCTCGAACGACTTTTCCCCATAGGAATTAATGTAAATAATTTTAATTGGTTCCAGCCCTCAAAAAACTCACAAAGTTAGTCTAAATTATGCAGAAAGACATGTTTTTAATGAAGAAATGTACATGTACATATAAATGAATAATGAAGTTTCTTTCACTTAACTTGTAAACTTTCTTAAACTTTTAAATTTACATATGTTCAACTTCTCTGCCACCCAATCCTGTAGGACAGAGGTCCCCAACCCTTTTTGCACCAGGGACCGGCTTTAAGCGATCAAGAGAGGAATGGGTGAATGAATGGACGGAGGGTGGGAAGGAAGGAAGGAAAGAGGGAAGGGACAGGAACAGAGGAAGGAAGCAAGGAAACTTATGAAAGGGGAGAGTAAGAGAGGAATGAGTGAAGGGAGGGAGGGAGGGAAGAAGGTGGGAAGGAGAAAGAAAAGAAGAAATAGAGGAAGGGAAGGTAAAAGAGAGAAAGAAAAAGAGCAAGAAAGAAAGAAAGCAAGAAAGAAAGAAAGAAAGAAAGAAAGGGGGAAGGGACAGGAACAGAGGAAGGAAGCAAGGAAACTTATGAAAGGGGAGAGTAAGAGAGGAATGAGTGAAGGGAGGGAGGGAGGGAAGAAGGTGGGAAGGAGAAAGAAAAGAAGAAATAGAGGAAGGGAAGGTAAAAGAGAGAAAGAAAAAGAGCAAGAAAGAAAGCTGCAAGCACCCCCCCGAGCCCCCCAGGCCGGCTGCAACCTTTTAAAACACGCGCGCCGCTTCGCAGCTGTCTCCTGAAGCCGAACGCGGAAGTTAGCGTTTGGCTTCAGGAGACAGCTCCTTGGCGCTTGTATGTCGAATTTGGGCTTGTAAATAGAACAAAAATATCTCTCCCCTCCCAGCTCTTATCTCGAGTTGCTCTTAAGTAGAGCAGCTCTAATGTCGGGGTTCCACTGTACTATTTTCTGTATTTTATCTTAGGATGGATATATGTTTATCCCAGGCATGTTTAAATTCAGTTACTGTGCATTTATCTACCACGTCTGCTGGAAGTTTGTTCCAAGGATCTACTACTCTTTCAGTAAAATAATATTTTCTCATGTTGCTTTTGATCTTTCCCCCAACTAACTTCAGATTGTGTCCCCTTGTTCTTGTGTTCACTTTCCTATTAAAAACACTTCCCTCCTGGACCTTATTTAACCCTTTAATATATTTAAATGTTTCGATTATGTCCCTCCTTTTCCTTCTGTCCTCCAGACTGTACAGATTGAGTTCATTAAGTCTTTCCTGATACGTTTTATGCTTAAGACCTTCCACCATTCTTGTAGCCCGTCTTTGGACCCGTTCAATTTAGTCAATATCTTTTTGTAGGTGAGGTCTCCAGAACTGAACACAGTATTCCAAATGTGGTCTCACCAGCATTCTATATAGCGGGATCATAATCTCCCTCTTCCTGCTTGTTATACCTCTAGCTATGCAGCCAAGCATCCTACTTGCTTTCCCTACCGCCTGACTGCACTGTTCACCCATTTTGAGACTGTCAGAAATCACTACCCCTAAATCCTTCTCTTCTGAAGTTTTTGCTAGCACAGAACTGCCAATACAATACTCAGATTGTGGATTCAATTTCCCCAAGTGCATTATTTTACATTTGGAAACATTAAACTGCAGTTTCCATTGCTTTGACCATTTATCTAGTAAAGCTAAATCATTTACCATATTACAGACGCCTCCAGGAATATTAGAGTCATCAGCAAATAGTCATCTGCCATCAATTTTTATGTGACTACATAGATTTTTCCATGGCGATCTATGCCTTCCAATGGTGAACTCACCACCACTGTAACTATGTCCACCCACCTTACCATTGGTTGTCTTTTTCTTCTCATTTCTTCCACCTTTCCCAGCATTAGGAACTTCTCTAGGCATCTGAGTCTTCACACAATGTGTCAAGGATAACTTATTTATTTTTATTTAATTGGATTTGTATGCCGCCCCCTCTCTGTGGACTCGGGGGGGCTCACAGCATGTACAAAAACCAAAGAACAATAATGTCAATCCAATTAATAATGCATTAAAACAGTCACTAAAATTCTAATTAAGAAAAACTATCAATACCAATCATTCAACAATTATACTGAAAACATTCATTGGTCAGGGGGGAGATCTAAAAACCCCATGCCTGGCAGCAAAGATGAGTTTTTAAACTCTTTTGGAAGGCAAGGAGGGTGAGGGCAGTGCAAACCTCTGGGGGGGAGCTGATTCCAGAGGGCCAGGCCCCCCACAGAGAAGACTCTTCCCCTAGGTCCCGCCAACCAACATTATTTGGTCGACGGGACCCTGAGGAGACCAACTCTGTGGGACCTCACCGGTCGCTGGGATTCGTGCGGCAGAAGGCGATCTCGGAGATAATCTGGTCAAATCCAATTAAATAAACTTGAGCTTGGTCATTTGTTCCTTGATTGAAAACACTGATGTGAAAACTCAAGAAGAAGAAGGAGGAGAAGGAGAAGAAGAAGAAGAACAACAACAACAGCAGCAGCAGCAACAATAACAACAACAACAACAATGACAGCAGCAGCAACAGCAACCACAACAACGAGTCTACGGAGAGGGGCGGCATACAAATCTAATAAATAAACAACAACAACAACAACAACAACAACAGTGTTACACACAGGAACACAAAAATATACATTATCTACTATATAAAATTTATTTATTTACTTACTTACTTACTTACTTACTTACTTACTTACTTACTTACTTACTTACTTACTTACTTACTTACTTACTTACTTACTTACTGGATTTGTATGCCGCCCCTCTCCATACAGCTCTTCTAAAATTATACATATTCAATCTCATTTACTGCGATAGGAAAAACATACCCAGAGCCCAGAAGGGAAAAAAAGAAAAAAACCCCAAAATTTTCCTACTGGTTCTGCGTACCTGACCGTACCCATAGGAGTCCATCACGGGTACATTATGATTGAGCAAAATATCATTCTCCTCACATTCATTAAATATTTCATTCCAATACAGATTAGGCTTGGAAATTTGAAGACAGCCTTTGAATGAGGAATTAACTAGATGAATGGATAAGAGGAAAGTAGAATTCGTATGTCAAATATCATGATGATTTAAGGGCTCCACAAGTCCTCATTTCTTAGCTTTTAAATTTGGGTTTATACATGACTCAAGCTTAAGGGATGGATTTTTATTGCCTCACTTTTCTCATAATTAATCTCCCCAGACTTTTTCTTCTTCATGGGAGGCCCTCTCTTTAATTGCTTCTAAACAGTGGGATGGAATTGTGATTGGCCCCAAGACTCTCTCATCTTAGGAAGGATGTCAAAATGTGTCTCTTTAATTTAGCTTTCATATTGCCTTTAGTGATGAAGTTCGTGAGTGTTTCATTTTTTAAAAGTTATTATTGGAACTAGGTTTTCCATTACAATTCTGGTAATCAACCTTGATGAAGAATTTGTTTATTTATTTTACCTAGCCTGGGCCTATGTGTGTGTATGTCTTTGTTGCAGCTAAGGTTTTTAATTTACCGTTCTCAGCCGAGGATGTTCCACAAGATTGAAGAAATGACCTTTAAGTTGAAATAATATTCTTTAGGCATCAGGAATTAGCATTTTTCATCTATCATTCTTGTAGGCCTTGAAAATGCCTGCACATTCTGTTATGTTATTCCTGTAATGATGCTGTTGCCTTAAATGAAGCTATGTTCTTCTCAGTGGTGATTATAAACCAGAAAATGATGCTCTCCTTACTGTGTTCTGTTATTATCACCACATCTTATGAAACAAAAAAAAGTGTTTTTTTAATTAAAATAAGAAAATATTGCAATCCTATGGATACGGCATTTTATGGAAAATCTAAGCCGGATCCCAAATCTCAGCAGAGAGATTGCTTCAGCTGTGCATATGTTTTAAGCAAAAATATGAATAAGTTGTGAGATCTTTGGCATGCTCCTTGAACTTGGTTCTCTCAGGAATTTCATTACCTAACTTGATAACATCATCAGTGCAAGAAGCGAGTGGGGTTTGCTGTCTGTTTATACACTGCTCAAAAAAGTAAAGGGAACACTTAAACAACACACTACAGTGATACCTCGTCTTACAAACCCCTCGTCATACAAACTTTTCGAGATACAAACCCGGGGTTTAAGATTTTTTTGCCTCTTCTTCCAAGCTATTTTCACCTTACAAACACAAGCTGCCGGCACTGGGATGCCCCACCTCCGGACTTCCGTTGCCAGCAAAGCACCCATTTTTGCACTCCTGGGATTCCCCTGAGGCTCCCCTCCATGGGAAACACCACCTCCGGACTTCCGTGTTTTTGCGATACTGCAGGGGAATCCCAGCAGCACAAAAAAGGGTGCTTCGCTGGCAACGGAAGTCCGGCGGTGGGGTTTTGAGGACTTCTGTGTTTTTGCGATGCTGCAATTTCACTGAGGCTCCACTCCCTGGAAACCTCACCTCCGGACTTCCATTGCCAGCGAAGCACCCGTTTTTGCACTGCTGGGATTCCCCTGCAGCATCACAAAAACACGGAAATCCAGAGGTGGGGTTTCCCATGGAGGGGAGCCTCAGGGAAATCCTAGCAGCACAAAAACTTGGCTGGTAAAAGGGGTGAGTTTGCCTATTTTATTTATTTATAAAGATTAATTTGGATATATTACAATCATACTCAACATACATAATCTGGGCAACCTATGAAGGAGTCAGGTAATAAATATAGACATAAATATGTATATATGCAACCTAAAATCAGAAGGAAACAAATATCTCAGAGCCCCTTCTATCAATCAATGCTTAGATAAGCAGAGAACCAGCACTAGATAAACAAACAGGGATAAAATAATTGCTTTATTCCCTAATCAAAGAACAAATCATACCCTAGTCAAATCTCCAATGTCCCATGTACCAATGGTGATGCTTAATCTGATACTGAAGGCTCTGTAAGAAATTAACCAAGTTCAGCAAACTTCAAAAACTCAGTAGTCCCAATGTTAAATCATATGTATCCTTTATAATAGTTTTTAAAATCTTGCTCCTGGAATTGAACCTTAAAATATTGCAAAGATTGTCCAAACAAACACTTTGTGATTTATTGAACTGTTTTGTTAACTGGGTTTATTATCCTGATATTTAAATCTGGACTGATGATTAAATAGGCAAATATATTTCGGAATTAGTACAAGCCTGTCTTCCCATTTAATGCACATGTTAAAACTTTCAATGCGGAAGTTAATAAAAGGATAATTTATTTACCAACCATTTATTAATGCAAGAAAATGGTTTTATTTGCTTGGGTTGAAATACTGCAAGTATTCAGGAAAACAAATAACGGTTTTGTTTAATATATTTCTGCTATATATTTAGCAGAGTTTATTTCATGTGCTACTTGGATCACAATTTTATTTTATTATCATAATTAAACTGCAGGTGTCATTAGAAGGAGTTTTATTTGGACTTGTAAAGCACAAGGTGCGCTTTTGACTTGAAGTATTTACTATGTTAAAAATCTTAATGTTCCCAAAGGAACTAAGTGTGTGTACCGCGTTTGTTGCTTTGGTGTCAGCTGTCAGAATTTGTTGCTCTAGTAAAAATGTGAGAAAGAATATTAATACGAAGCAATTTTTGCTAAAAGCATCTCAGAAAAAAAAATGCAAGACTGGTCATTCCACAAAGACTTCAGCCTGGCAGACAGCAAAACAATATTCCAGTCCCTCACAATTATCTGAATTGAGAGATGGCTGTCAAATAAATGTTTGTTTGTTTATTTGTTTTGTCAATAAGAAACCATGATTGTAGAAGGGATTTCTCATCTTTTCAGAGTTCTTGAAGTACCCTGGAGATCTTTTTGTGGGAGAGATGGGGCATACTGTATATACATGCACACAGACACAAATATATATAATATATATATAGTGTACACACACACACACTAACTGTATATATGTGTGTGCATGTATATATGTATGTTTGTGTGTGTGTCTGTGTGTGTGTAGAGAGAAAGAGAGAGAGAGATACTATAGATAGATAGATAGATAGATAGATAGATAGATAGATAGATAGATAGATAGATAGGGAGGAAGGGGAAGACAGAGAGATAGAGATAGATAGATAGATAGATAGATAGATAGATAGATAGATAGATAGATAGATAGATAGATAGATAGATAGATAGATAGATAGATAGGGAGGAAGGGGGAGAGAGAGATAGATAGATAGATAGATAGATAGATAGATAGATAGATAGATAGATAGATAGGGAGGAAGGGGGAGAGATAGATAGATAGATAGATAGATAGATAGATAGATAGATAGATAGATAGATAGATAGATAGATAGATAATTTTCTGTCCAAATCACCTTGGTATTCTCAAATGTGGGAGGAAGCAATTTTGCTTTCCTTTTGCCTCTCGGTCCAACACAGGGCCCATTCCAAGGCAGATAATTTTTTTATTGCCGACAACTATAATTTTACAAGGTTACATATTTTTGCTGATAAGTGATTTCCTCTGCGTGTTGTATCAGTTGGTGAATTATTCTATTTTCTATTTTCTTTTTCTTTTTTTAATTTTGTAGGCCAACCACCTACTGGGCTTATTTGCTTTTTTTAAAAAAAATGTTTGTTTAAGATTGTTCTTTTAAATAAGGGATGTTTTAACATTAAAAAGAGACATAAGTACTTGCATTGTAGATGATAGGTTGTCACTGACTTACGAACAGTCCCTTAGCAACCGTTTGAAGTTACCATGAATCCATCTGTCACATGACAGCAGCAGCAGAATAAAGTTCAAAATCACTGTGAGATTATGCCATGCAATTTATAAAATAATCTGACCTAGTAACGTTGAAGAGAAATTGGCGACAGATAACCGTCAATGGACGCCAAGGGGAACTTGACCGAGGTCTCTTTCGGGGGCATAGAGACACCCGACTGATGAAGTGCTCAGGCTCATCCTCAGGCTCAGCATTGCTATCTCCTACAGGAACTACTTCAGGGAGCAACCCAGGTTGCAATTTATGATGGCCTCCCATACTGTGAGGGTGATGTGAATAAAATTTGGGCATTCAGTAACCTTTGCTGCTTTTATGGCCATTTGTCATGGTCCCATAACTTCATTTTATGATGGTTTTGCTGGAAACCGGCTTTTAATTCCAATTTTAGGCAAAACCTGGCCATAATTTGTTTGTTTGTTTGTTTATTTTATTTATTTGTTTGCTTTGTCAAGTCCATATTGGAGGTATGTAAATATAGAATAATATTCACATACATGATACTAGTAAAAAATAAAAAGAGACATTAGATATAAGAATATTCATATACATGATACTAGTAAAAAAAATAAAAGAAACCTTAGGACAGGGGACGGAAGGCATTCTGGTGCACTTATGCACGTCCCTTACTGACCTCTTAGGAATCGGAACGGTCAACAGTAGATAGTCTAATGGTAAAGTTTGGGGGTTAGGCGATGATACTGCAGAGTCTGATAGTGAGTTTCATACATCAACTACTCGGTTAGTAAAGTCGTATTTCCTGCAGTCGAGTTTGGAGCGGTTTACATTAAGTTTGTATCTGTTGTGTGTTCGTGTGTTGTTGTGGTTGAAGCTGAAGTAGTCGTTGACGGGAACGATGTTGTAGCATATAATTTTATGTGCTATTTATTTTATTTATTTGTTTATTGGATTTGTATGCCGCCCCTCTCTGTATGCTTAGATCGTATTTAAGGCGACATAGTTCTAAGCTTTCTAAACCTAGGATTGTAAGTCTAGTTTCATACGATATTCGGTTACAAATGGACGAATGAAGGGCTCTTCTGGTAAAGTATCTCTAGAGTGTTTATGTCCGAAATGCAGTGTGGGTTCCAGACAGATGAGCTGTATTCAAGGATTGGTCTGGCAAAAGTTTTGTATATTCTGGTTAGTAGTAAAACAAACCTTGGTTTTGTTTTAACAAACATGGCAACTTCTAGCGACCACCTCAAAAAAGGTTGTAGAGCTGGTACGACTTATGAAAGTGGTGAGCAGACTCCATTACCATCATAGCTCGAGGACTACCCATAATATGAATCCTCAGCTACCTTAGGCTTCACAGTTCATGCACCAAACAGCAAATCTTGTGTAAAGCTTTAAAATGGTGAGGAGAACTCCAAAGCTGTTTTTCTTCAGCCTTAATAATCACAAACCAGCTCTCCAGGCTATATTGATTCATTGTGGAGTTTTATTTTTCTGCCTTTAATGGCAAACAATCCCCCTTTGAAGCACTACAGGGCCGGAAATCTAAGAAGCCTTTTGCATGAATGTTCATGTTTGCTTACAACTTTGTCGGCTAAAATAATTCATTGATCGCTAATCACTGTGGTTGTTTGCACACAATAGCTTCCCTATATTGCACTAAACTGTCCTGAGGCAGCAAGGTGCCACAGGAAGCAATCGATAATAAAGTCTCATGAAGTTTTTAATGATAAAACATTGAAAGGCTTTTTCCCTCTTCTAATTCTCTCTGTCTCGCTCGCTCTCTCTCTTGGTTGAAAGGCAGGAAAAAAATATTTTGCTGGCCAGTGAACTCTCACTTTTCAGAAGCTTGGTGCAAATAACTTTTTGAAATCCTCTATCAAATTTGTGGGTAGAAAAACAATTGGGTAGAATTTATAAGTACAGCGGTACCTCTACCTAAGAACGCCTCTATTTATGAATTTTTCTAGATAACAAACGGGTGTTCAAGATTTTTTCGCCTCTTCTCAAGAACCATTTTCCACCTACACACCTGAGCCTCCGAAACTGTAACCGGAAAAGGCAGGGAGAAGCCTCCTTTGGGTCTCTCTGGAATCTCCTGGGAGGAAACAGGGCTGGAAAAGGCAAGGAGAAGCCTCCATGGGGCCTCTCTAGCCAGAGAGAGAAACCCAGGCAGGGGAGAGGGGGGAACCTCCCATTCCTTTGACCGAAAGGCGGCTGTACAGAGCGAAGGGAGCGTTTCTTTTCTCTGGGTGCTGGCAGAGGTTTATTCCCGAGAGAAAGGAAATTGTTTCATTCGCTCTGGACTGCCAAAGCCTCCTTAAGCACCATCAAAAGGCTCCTCTGGCAGCCCAGAAAATCCCGAGATGGCTGGGATTAAAGTGGGAATGGCAGGAAACTGGCCAGGCCTTCATGCCGCTCTCAAATTTCCTGGGAAATTTTGGGGGGCTCGGGTTCTTAAGAAAATGGTTCTTAAGAAGAGGCAAAAAAATCTTGAACACCCGGTTCTTATCTAGAAAAATTCTTAAGTAGCGGCATTCTTAAGTAGAAGTACCATTGTATTACAAACACACTGAAATACAGTATGTCCTCTGTTGGTACATTAAAATACAAACACACCATTTATGAACACATATTTTTGCAAAATCAAGTTTTTCATAAGTTTTTCACTTCGTGGCTGGCAGGGGAATTCTGGGAGTTGAAGTCCACATGTCTTTAAAGAAGAGGAACACTACTTTAACCTGTTGTCTATCACTATGTGATTGATGAACTCTCAAATCTTCAAAACCTAAGCTTATGATTATCTTATCCTTTCTTCTGTTTTAAATTATTCATGGGAAGGTAGAGAAAGCTTTAATGGTGGGTAAGCGTCTGGATACCATTTCCACATTTTATTTTCAATCTCAATTTAATGGCCTATCCCAAAATATCACAGAATTCTTCTCATCATACAGATTCAGTCATTGGGTGTCAGTTAGCATTTGCATGCTGCATAGTTCAGCATGGCACTCCAATTATTCAATGCTCAATCATGGTGTGTAATCATGATTTGTTCACCAAACTACCCAAACCTCTCAGAGTGATGCCTGAAATTAAATCTCTGCGGCTTGCATTCAGCTTATGAAAAATTGAAGAGCAGCCCATTTTCACAAAACACGATAAGCACAAAACAAAATACAAATTAATTTTAAATCCTCCTAACAGCACTTTATCAAGTCAAGGGAACTTTTGTTTGATTAAAAACAGCCATCCAGATTCATGTCTTTAATTAGCAACAAGCATTTCTAAATGCTTGTTGATTGACCATCAAAATCATCCTATGTCCTAATTCCGGACCTACAGTACTTCATGTTGGAGTTAAGAAATCGCAATATGTATAATAATAATAATAATAATAATAATAATAATAATAATAATAATAATAATTTATTGGATTTGTATGCCGCCCCTCTCCGTAGACTCGGGGCAGCTAACAACAGTGATTAAAACAGCATGTGACAATCCAATAATAAAACAACTAAAAACCCTTATTATAAAACCAAACATACACACAGGCATACCATGCATAACTTGTAATGGCCTAGGGGGAAGGAATATCTCAACTCCCCCATGTCTGGCAGTATAAATGAGTCTTGAGTAGTTTACGAAAGACAGGGAGGGTGGGGGCAATTGTAATCTCCGGGGGGGAGTTGGTTCCAGAGGGCCGGGGCCGCCACAGGGAAGGCTCTTCCCCTGGGGCCCACCAAACGACATTGTTTAGTCGACGGGACCCAGAAAAGGCCAACTCTGTGGGACCTTATCAGTCGCTGGGATTCGTGCGGTAGCAGGCGGTTCCGGAGGTAGTCTGGTCCAAAGCCATGTAGGGCTTTAAAGGTCATGACCAACACTTTCAGTTGTGACCGGAAACTGATCGGCAGCCAATGCATCTGCTCATTTGACCTCCAAATTCAACATGTATTAGTAAAATTTGCCTGCTTTCCCCCCCCCTACCACTCCACCCCCAGACTCATGCATAAAATTAGGAATAATTATGGAACTGTTTTTTATGGTGTTCAGCCTGAATCTGCATAATCCTAGGCATTTCGATTTATCAACTTATCGTTGTACCGTATTTGACTTTCGTGTTTGTGTTAACCCCTGAGATATTGGAACACTGCTATTGTGTCTCCCCTGGTCAATGAAGCGATGCCAAAATTTTTACTACCACATTTTGAGCGTGGTTTATGCAGGACACCCTGCATTTTCTTTCAACATCTTTCAGTGCAAATTGGGTGCTCTGGGGTGGAGCTCCATTTTCGCTACCCCACTGCGTTCTATCCTGTCTGGGCAGTAACTCACCCCTGCCCCTGGTTCTTCTTTCCATTAAACTAGACATACCTAGTTCCTGCAAACATTCTTCATATGTTTTAGCCTTTCTTTCTTTCTTTCTTTCTTTCTTTCTTTCTTTCTTTCTTTCTTTCTTTCTTTCTTTCTTTCTTTCTTTCTTTCTTTCTTTCTTTCTTCTTCCTTCCTTCCTTCCCTCCCTCCCTCCCTCCCTCCCTCCCTCCTTCCTTCCCTCCCTCCCTCCCTCCTTTCCTCCTTCCCTCCCTCCCTCCCTTCCTTCCTTACTCCTTCCCTCCCTGCCAGCCTATAATCTTACCACTTAATTGATTCCACTTAATACATAGTACGGGGAGCCAGAAATAACTCCCTCCCCCCATTTCCATAGTTTTTAAATATAGAGATGAAGTCTGATCGTTGTGATATTTATTTATTGTGGTGTATTTATTTATTACATTTATATACTGCCCACCTTGGGTAGGTTAGTATGGAGAATAGACTGTATCAGAGCTTGAGACCATGGTTTTTCGAGACTGAAGGATGCCAATGCATACTGCCCATCTCACTGTTTGAGGTGACTAAAATAAACTACTGAATGAAGTATTTGAAACAAATCGCTGCATATGCATGCAAAACAAAATAGTAAGCAAAGGAATAATGAAATAACCCCCGTAATCTGCAAATGTGCACACAATAGAATTAGCAGAGGCAGCCCTATTAATAATGAGTTATATTGCTCCATCAATTACCTGTCACAGTTTGCCACTGAAGAATGGAGTCTAATAAATTCTATTTCCTACTGTTCTAGAGCATTCACCATTCATTCACAGGGAGCTTTTAATTTACAGGGATGTGAAATTACATTGGACCCAACATTTATTAAAGAAAAGGCAATGGCAGAGACAGGTCTATTTTTAAAAAAAACAAAAAAAACAAAACAACTTCAGACAAATAATCATAAAAATCAAGAGTTGTCCTTGATCCTTGAAATTTTGAATTTTTTAGATTAACAATGGTCCAAGGAGCAAATATATACAGCCTGAAACACAAAGTGGCTATGCACTTGAACCACTGTTAGATGCACTTTCCCTCCAGTATTTTTGAAGGCAGCAAACTACAATAAACCTTCATGAAAAAGAGAGGTTCAAAGTTTCATTCAATTAAAAAGTTTACTTTTTACAGTAGCTCTTACATCGTTTGATTGATGCAAAGACTTGCATGAGAAATGCCATGGTTTGTCCCACATCACAAGAATGATTTACACTTGTCTGCCACTCTTCCCTTCCATCAACTTTAATAAATTAAAAAAAAATGACATGAGAATTGGGTGCTTTGATTTTCATGGGCATCTGTTGGAAAGGGCAAGGAAGGTGAAATTTTAAAAAGTGCTGGTTCGAGCTTCTTTTACACCAAAAAGCATGTGTGTGTGTGTGTATTGAGTATTGTGACACTGTACACACAAATGCAAGAGGTAGAAGTTGGACAATATTGTAATTTCATCATTCTCGTGACCTTCTCAGTCTCTGGAAATGCCATTCAATGGAAAGAATAGAGAGCGCCTCAGTGGCGCAGTGGTTAGAGTGCAGTACTGCAAGCTAGTTCTACTGATCACTGGCTGCTAGCAGTTTGGCAGATAGAATCTCAGTAGGCTCAAGCTTGACTCAGCCTTCCATCCTTCCAAGGTCGGTAAAATGAGGATCCAGATTGTTGGGGGCAATATGCTTACTCTCTGTAAATTGCTTAGAAATGGCTTCTTTTCTTCCTTCCTTCCTTCCTTCCTTCCTTCCTTCCTTCCTTCCTTCCTTCCTTCCCTCCCTCCCTCCCTTCCTTCCTCTCTCCCTCCTTGGAACCTGGCGGTTACCATGACAAGTATCTGTGAGCCCATTCATACTCTTGATCATCATATTGCCTGTGCCTAATAAAAATATCCAATTAGGTGTTTAAATCTTAGAGTTGTGGTGGCACAGTGGTTAGAATGTTCCAGGCTAATGCTGCCCAATGCCAGGGGTTTGATCCTGACTGGCTCAAGTTAACTCAGCCTTCCACCCTCTGAGATCAGTAAAATGAGGACCAGATTGTTGGGGGTAATATGCTGACCCATTTAGAGAGGACTGAAAAGCACTATGGAGTGATACGCATGTCTAAGTGTTATTACTATGGCTAAATCTAGAGTTAAGAGCATCAAAATGAACAACTATTTATTCACATGAAGCAGGAATTTAGTTCTTGTTGAACCATAAATCATGCCCAATTTTTTCTTCAACACATGTTAGCAGAATTTCCTCTTTGGGAGAAATATATATTTCTAAGACTTTTTCTGTTTTATGATGTGCAATGTGGAAAGAAGAGATAAAGGAAATCTTTTAGTTAGTTCTCAGTTGTATATAAAGCTTTCTCCCTTAAAAAAAAACTTTTTTAAAAAAATCAGTCTGTAACATCCTATCTACAGTACCCACCTACCAAGCTTGCTATTTATTTACTGATCATGCTTTGCTTGGTGCTCCATTGCACATTGCTTATATTTCACACATAGTCCAAAATTGGAATGACAGCACTGCACTTCTGTTTTCCTGTTATATCCCAAGCTGCCCATCAAATATGCTGCAAAGAGCACGTATAGAGGGTACCTAACCGAATTCAGTCTTTTATGCTATTCATGGACCTTGAGGCAGAAAACTCATATTGTAAAAAGAGGTTGCCATGTATTGGACAGATTCTGTCCCTCAAGGACAGAAGAGAAAGCTGTGTAGAGGTAGAAGGTTACTGTTGTGGCCTGTTTGCCACCAATATCTGAATCAGATGAGGAAGAGGCATGGCTGGGCAGCAGGCAGGACGGGGTGGAACGCAGCTTAGCTACAAGGCCTGATGGCCCAGACCCAGGAAGGAGAGCAGGGGAAACACGAAGTAAATTGTCGCCACAGCGAGCGACACTGGTGAGGTTGTAAGTCGAGAATTTAACAGTTTACTTGAATGATGTTGATCGTTCAAGCCACTCCAACTGGTCACATGGCCTGCAATCCACTCCTACCCAGTCACATGACCGTCAAGCCACACCCACAGTGTGGCTGTAAAAATATTGGCAGGCCATTACTGGTCATAACCATTTGTTTACTTATTTAGTTACTTATTTGTTTGTTTGTTTGTTTATTTATTTATTTATTTTTATTTATTCAACTTCTATGCCGCACAATCCCAAAAGACTCAGGGCGGCTTACCAAAATATGCTATTTAATTCTATGTATATATGCTATATATGCGCGTACATATTACACATAGGCGCACAAAAATATACATTATCTACAATATAAACTGTATGTGCATGTACAATAATAATATAAATACAATATAAATAGATACAAAGCAATAAAAAGAAGTCAAAAATTATCTAAGACTAAAACCCCATAATAAAAAAGCCATTTGTTATAAAAAAGACAGTCAACAGCCCACAGGTCTGGTGGCAGATGAGGAAGAGGAGGAACAGCAGGGTCCAGTGCCTATTGCGCTAATGCACAGAAGGCAGAGGAGAGGAGAGCAATGTAAATCTATTGGCCAGTCCTTGGAACAGAGGAGCCACTCATTTACTGCGATAGGAAAAGCATACCTAGAGCCCAGAAGGGGAAAAAAAAGAAAATCTGCGTACCTGACTGTACCCGTAGGAGACCATCAATGATCAGCCTGCCTGACAGACTTGTAAGCTTGTGGTGAGACAGAGAGATAAACAGAGAGACATTTGCCAGGGCTGGCGCCCCAAATAAAGGGAACATTTGTTTAAATGCAGAAGGTTTGTCATGTTTGTCATGTTTCGGAGTCAGGGCAGAAAAATTCCCCCTTCCAAGACTCAGGGACATGAACCAGGCGTCCTCCTCGGCTTCCTTTTTAAGGAGAAGTTGGCATTCTGTTCAATGCTAGCTTCCTACATCATCTTTTTTTCTCCAGATATATTTTTGGTCCTCTATGTGCCTTATCAACTTTTTAAAAAAGCAAGGTAGAGTGGCGTTTGGATGCAATGTGTTATCCAGATAGTTAATATATCCATTGCTGAGCAAAAGAATAAAGGGAAAATGGTATAAAGAAGCAGAGCAAGATCATATGTGAAATGGATCAACAAAAAAGACTGGCTGATAGCTTTCTGGTGTTTTTCAGCTCTTTATGACCATTATAGCTGTCATATTGGAAATGGTAGCCCTCTAAAACCCATCCAAGTGCCCACAATTTGAAATATACTAAATAAATTCCAGATGTGCTCACCAGTCCAAAATGCCCTACTGAGCTATTTATTAATGTCTTACTGCTAAATGGGGGGGGGCACATTGGAGGGCTACCTTCTCTCCCTTGCATTATTTTTAAATGCCATAACCTGTCATCTTTACATAGAGGTATTCCATTTCATTATGTGCAAGATTCAAACAATATCAGGAATGAAATGTGCGTATAGAATTAGGAAAGAGTTTAATTTCATTATGCTTTTTCACTTTTGTGTGTTTCAAAAATACCAGTCTCTATATGATTTTTTTTCCCCTAAAAGATTTTGGTATGTACTTTTCCTAAATATGTCAATAGGGTATATTTAAGGGGAAAAAATTCAAATCGCTTTTAAATTATTGGAAAACTGCAGACTATGCCACACATCTTCCTTCTGTTTCTCCACTGTGCTTGAAGGATGCTTCGTATAAATATTCAGATGTCATAAATTTTACATCAATTTCTAATAGCAGCGAGGGGTAGGGGGAAAAAAAAGGACAATGATATTCTACATCAAGCTTGATATTAGCACGCTAAATTTTGTTCCAAGAAGTGCTATTTCAAGAAGCAAGATTTGCAGCTCATGGACTTCCATTGCTAGCAGATCTTGCTATATCTTGAACCTCCAAAGGTTGCTGAACTACAACCCCTTCTGTTGATTAGATCAGTGTTTCCCAACCTTGGCAACTTGAAGATATTTGGACTTCAAAAATTCTGGGAGTTGAAGTCCAGATATCTTAAGTAGCTAAGGTTGGGAAACACTGGACCAGATAGTCATAAAAACCAGATGTTTCAGTTGCAACATTCTGGCTTCCATTTTGGCTTTTTTTAAAAAAGAACATATTCTGCAGATACTCTTGACATATGGTTTTTAAAGTGCACAAAGTTTACAATGTAAGATTGCCTATTTCACTGCTGATAAACATAATTCAAGGAGGAAGTTAATGAAGAAAGCAGCTACCAAATTCTTTAAATGGGACCACATAACACCAATCTGGAAATCCCTATCCTGGCTAAGCCCACCTCAAGGAGTTAACTTGACAATATTGAAATCTTAATTTAGCAGATGTCAATACAATGGTATGCTGCACACAATGGATCGGATATCTATCCAGATTTCCACCCATCCTGTAATAACAACTTCATTGTTGTTGAACAGTTTTTCCCCGAACGCCATCACTCTACTAAACAAATAATTCCCTCAACACTGTCAGACTTTCTACTAAATCTGCACTTCTATTCTACTAGCTTTTCTCATCATTCCTATCACCCATTTCCTCCCATGTTGACTGTATGACTGTAACTTGTTGCTTATGTCCTAAGATTTTATTAATATTGCTTCTTCATTGCTTATTTGACCCCTATGACAATCATTACGTGTTGTACCACATGATTCTTGACAAATGCATATTTTATGTTATGTACACTGAGAGCATATGCACCAAGACAAATTCCTTGTGTGTTCAATCACACTTGGCCAATAAACTTCTATTCTATTCTATTCTGTTGTTAGTTACAAAGTCATATTCGACCCATTGTGACCCCAGGGACAACATTCCTCTAGGCCAGTGATGGCAAACTTTTTTCCCTCTGGTGCTGAAGGAGTGTGCATGCACATTATCGCGCATACGTGAATGCCCACACTCATAATTCAAAACAGCTTCCCCAGCCCCCTGGAGACCAGAAATTTGTTTCCCAACATCTGGAGGGCCCAGTAGGCTCATGTTTCACCCTCCCCAGGCTCCAAAGGTTTCTCTGGAGCCGGTGGAGAGTAAAAACATCCTCCCCCATCCCCCCAGAGGCTCCCTGGAAGCCCAAAATGCCCTCTCAGTGTCTCTGTGCAAGCCAAAAAGCAGCTGTATGGCATGCACATTGGAGCTGAGCTATGGCATCTTGTGTACCATTAGATATGGCTCTGCGTGCCACCTGTGGCACCTGTGCCATAGGTTCACTATCACTGCTCTAGGCTTTCCCCCAGAGTTTAAATTCCATTTAAATTCATGCTGACTGTTTCAGTGACTCCATCCATCTACCTCATTCTCTGCCATTCCCTTCTTCTTTTGCCCTCAATCGTTCCCAGCATTAGGCTCTTCTCCAGTGAGTCCTTCCTTCTCATTAGGTGGCCAAAGTATTTGAGTTTTATCTTCAGGATCTGGATTTATAAAGAGCAGTCAGGGTTGATCTCCTGTAGGACTGATCGGTTTGATTGCCCTGCAGTCCAAGGGATTTGCAGGAGTCTTCTCCAGTATTACAGTTCAAAGACCACCATTCTTCAACGCTCAGCCTTTCTTATGATCCAACTTTCACAGCCATACATTGCAACTGGGAAAACTGTAGCCCATTATCCATCCAAGGATGATATCATTAGGCAGATAATGTCAAGCATGTCATATGTGCCAGCATTGATTGTGGAGTGGCAGAAATAATGTTCTGTCTGTAAAGATGTAGACATAGGTGAAGATGTTATCATGCAAAGACATTGGATGATGTCAATTGACAGAAAGGATGGAAGTTGTGTCATTTGAAGAATGATGTCATCATGTGGAGGACATACATCACATCAATGATCTACGTTTGCATGAATGGACATTCATAAATAACCAACACCACCTTTTCCACATTTAGCAAGGATTAATTTCATGTAAAACTTCAAATAATGTAGGACTCAAATAGTCAAAACAATGCTTTCCCAATTCCATATTAACATCTGTAGATAAACAGACTTGTTGTTTGTGATCACATTTGGCGTAGAGGCTCTAAGGATAACGCCCTGCCCTTCCTATGGTACCTTTATTTCTGAAATGGTCTACTTATGAGACTGCATTTGGAATACTGTGTTCAGTTCTGGAGACCTCACCTACAAAAAGATATTGATAAAATTGAACAGATCCAAAGACGGGCTACAAAAATGGTGGAAGGTCTTAAGCATAAAATTTATCAGGAAAGACTTAATGAACTCAATCTGTATAGTCTGGAGGACAGAAAGGAAAGGGGGGACATGATCGAAACATGTAAATATGTTAAAGGGTTAAATAAGGTTCAGGGGGGGGAGTGTTTTTAATAGGAAAGTGAACACAAGAACAAGGGGGCACAATCTGAAGTTAGTTGGGGGAAAGATCAAAAGCAACATTAGAAAATGTGAGAAAATATTATTTTACTGAAAGAGTAGTAGATACTTGGAATAATAATAATAATAATAATAATAATAATAATAATAATAATAATAATAACAACAACAACAACAACAACAATTTATTAGATTTGAATGCCACCCCTCTCCGAAGACTCCAGCAGACGTGGTTGGTAAATCCACAGTCACTGAATTTAAACATGCCTGGGATAAACATATATCCATCCTAAGATAAAATACAGGAAATAGCAAAAGGGCAGATGGACCATGAGGTCTTTTTCTGCCCTCAATCTTCTATGTTTCTATGACTCTTTTATTTGTTTGTTTTGCCTTAATTGACGTTTTGTATCTCAATTTTACTGCTCTGCATTCCTCACAACATCATCACCTTCGTTTGTTGAATTTTAAACGATTCCCCTTTTTGCTTGATTTTAACAATCAGATGCAGGCTATTATACAAATGAATGTTTCTGGTACATATGCCTCTTCTCTCTGTTGCAAATCATATCAAAGGGCCAATCTAACACAATGCTTCAGTTTTCTTACTACTACAGTAGTTGATGGAATGCAGGATGGTGTTTGCATCGATTTGCCTAAAAAAAAAATAGTTTTTTTCTTTGCGAATTTAAGGTGCCCTGAATTTGAGAAAGGAAGGCGGGGTGCAAATGTTTTATGCATGGGGATTATGCCATTTGCTTCTGGCACCTGGCAAGCAAAGTCTCAGAATGAAAAGCCACAGGAAGTGCTTTTGCCTTAGCAATTCCCATGTAAGCTTATGAATTTCACAATTTCTTTTTACTCCTAACGTCAGACTCCGGGACTTGCATAATGAGCCCTGTCAAATTTACACGGAGGCATGTTTTATTCAGCATGATGACCTAGAAATTCTTCTATTATTTCTAACACCAAATGCAAAGTTGGAAAAAACTTTTTGTCAGATTTTTTTTTGGGGGGGGAGAGAATGTGTGTCTTTGTGTGTTTGTGTATGTGTAAAGAGAGAGAGAGAGAGAGAGAGAGAGAGAGAGATGGAGCAGGTGAGAGAGAGAGAGAGAGCTAAAAAATAACCTCTCTTGTTGGTATTGCTGTGCTGCTATAATTGCTATTGCCTCTTTTATTCTTGTAGAAATATTCCTGGTTTGTAAATAAACATTGGAGCAGTTACTGTACAGTACTCCAAATCCAGGATACAGTGGTACTTACGAACTTAATTCGTTCCGTGACCAGGTTCTTAAGTAGAAAAGTTTGTAAGAAGAAGCAATTTTCCCCTTAGGAATCAATGTAAAAGCATATAATGCATGCTATTGGGGAAACCACAGGGAGGATGGAGGCCCTGTTTCCTCCCAGGAGATTCCTAGAGAGGACCAACAGAGACTTCTCCCTGCCGTTTCCGGTTACAGTTTCGGAGGCTCAGGTTTGTAAGTGGAAAATGGTTTTTGAGAAGAGATTAAAAAAATCTTGAACTCCCGGTTCTTATCTAGAAAAGTTCATAAGTATGAATCCCAGCAACCGATTCAGTCCTACAGAGTTGGCCTTCTCCGGGTTCCGTCGACAAAACAATGTCGTTTGGCGGGACCCAGGGGAAGAGCCTTCTCTGTCTCGGCCCCGGTCCTCTGGAATCAACTCCCCCCAGAGATTAGGACTGCCTCCACCCTCCTTGCCTTCCGCAAAGTCTTAAAAACCCACCTATGTAGCCAGGCATGGGGAAATTGATTCCCCCGGCTGTCCCATTTTATGCATGGTTTGTTGAGTTGTGTGATTGTTTTTAATAAGGGTTTCTTAATATGTTCTCTTTTAATATTGGATTTGTAGACTTTATTGTTTGTTGGAAGCCAGTCCAAGTCCTTGGAGTGGGGTGGTATGCAAATCTAATAAATAAATAAATAAGTAAATAAGTAAGTACGTAAGTAAGTAGAAGCATTCTTAGGTAGCGGTACCACTGTACTGCATATTTTGAAAACTAAACAAATCCATTGCTGTTCAATGTCACTGCTGTGCTGCCCTTGTTCTATCCTTTTTTCACAGCCGCCACTTCACAACAACTACTACTACTACCGCTTCAATCTCTGTCACTAAGTACCAAACATCTGATGGCACACAAGCAAATTCTTTGTAATCTGCAAATATTTTTTCAGGTTTTAGTTTGGCCCTAGTACTTTATGGGTTGTGCAGTGCCTATTCTTTAGCAACTCTTAGCAACAATATTAATTGGGGATGAGTAGAACTGAATTCAATATCATCCAAGTTTTACCTACACCTATTCCATGTTCTAAATCAGCAGCAGACAAACATTTGATTGTCAAGGAATACTCTTCAAATTTGGTGTGGGTGTGTGGGTGTTTGTGGGTGTGGTGGGAGGTGCAAATGGAGTGAAAATGTCTTATATGTGGGAAAGATTGGTATTGAACAGAGATTTATGTTTTGCACTGATGTATCTGTTTTAAATCTTAGGTTGTAAATAAGTGTTTTTTGGGTGAGACCAGACCAACCCGGCAGTGAAGGGCTGCAAAAATTCTTACTACCACACTGTGGGCGTGGCTTATTTCATGGGTGTGGATTGCCAACTATGTGACCAGGGGGGAGTGGCTTGATGGTCATGCGACCGGAGGTGGCTTAAAGGTCATGTGACTGGCTTATAAGTGGCCAACTTGACGTCACTCATGTCAAGGGTTTGGGTTAGGGTGCCTGGCCTCTCACGTCAAAGGGATACAATTACCCTTACTATTATTGA
The DNA here is from genome assembly GCF_031021105.1 of Erythrolamprus reginae. Classification (NCBI taxonomy): domain Eukaryota; kingdom Metazoa; phylum Chordata; class Lepidosauria; order Squamata; family Dipsadidae; genus Erythrolamprus; species Erythrolamprus reginae. The sequence continues at coordinate 103,829,346 of NC_091954.1, forward strand.
ACATCCAAAATATACTATTTAATTCTATGTATATATGCCTTATGTGTACATACCCACAGGCACAGAAAAATATACATTATGTACAATATAAAGTGTATATACAAACACACACACACACGCACAGCTCTTCTAACATTATGCAACCTCATTTACTGCAATTAGAAAAACATACCCAGAGCCCAGAAGGGGAAAAAAAGAAAAAAAATCAATTTTTTTCTACCAGTTCTGCATACCTGACTTTACACATAGGAGGCCTTCACTGGATGGAGCAAACTGCTTCTACTTTCACCTTTCGGCCCCAATCCAGGAGCCTTCACAGGCAGTGTCTTTCATGACAAACTCTTTTTCTGTTGAATTTATATTTTACTGTCAAAGAATTAAAGGGAGGCTAGTATAGGTCCATTTCACGCTATTTCCAGTTTAGCCCTACCCTTTTCTGGGATTAGCCCAGGTTCGAATCCCAGAAAGGTTATGGCTAGCTGATGAAAGATAAATAGCTTGAAATAGATCTATACTGATTTCCCTTTATTTCTTTGTGGGTAAAACATAAATTCAAGATCTTGTCTGGAGGACAGAAGGAAAAGGGGGGACATGATCGAAACATTTAAATATGCTAAAAGGTTAAATAAGGTCCAGGAGGGAAGTGTTTTTAATAGGAAAGTGAACACAAGAACAAGGGGGCACAATCTGAAGTTAGTTGGGGGAAAGATCAAAAGCAACGTGAGAAAATATTATTTTACTGAAAGAGTAGTAGATCCTTGGAACAAACTTCCAGCAGACGTGGTTGGTAAATCCACAGTAACTGAATTTAAACATGCCTGGGATAAACATATATCCATCCTAAGATAAAACACAGAAAATAGTATAAGGGCAGACTAGATGGATCATGAGGTCTTTTTCTGCCGTCAGTCTTCTATGTTTCCATGTTTCTATCTTAGATTGTTGTTTCACTTCTCTTCCCGCCCTTCAAAATGTGAAAAATAGGATGTCAATTTTCCATAGTCAGTGGGGAATTTGAAGGCTTTGCCCCTCCTTCCTATAAAAACCCCAGGGTTCACAAGCACTTCTACCTCCACAGGTTGTCTGACTCTGCTTTAAATTATTCTAATTCTGACAGATTTGGGGAAAATTAGGAAAGTAATCTTAGACATAAGCAACAACAGATGGGACAGGAGATCATTAGAAGGTGATCTCATCACATGAGCTCAGTCTGGGCTGCCAAAAGCCCAGTAAAATATGTTTGAGTTGTTCAAAACTACTACACCTTAATGAGCTCCCTAATAAATTGAGCTGGGAGTTCCTATCTCAGTTTCCACAATCCTGTACTTTACTTCTACTCCTTGCATTAAAAATACATTAAAGAGGTCTGTGTAATTCTTTCTCCCTTCCATGTTTGTGCTCTGATTTAAGGAGCTTCACTATAAGAATCAGTTTAAAATTTATTACAGTTGCAGTTATTAAGCAGCAACCTTTGTAATTAGCCGTGGCTAGTTAGTTAGTTAGCTAGCTAGCTAGCTAGCTAGCTAGCTAGCTAGCTAGTTAGTTAGTTAGTTAGTTAGTTAGTACATTTATATACTTCTCATTTTACTATCAAGTGGCCCTGGCCGGTTTACAAGATTAAAAGAAACCCAACAATGTAAAACCTTAAAATGATAAATATAGTAGTACTCTAGATACGAGCTGCTCCACATGCGAGTATTCCAAGTTACGAGCCGCGACGCGAGTGAAATTTCTGTTCGACACCCGAGCTCAAATTCGGGATACGAGCCGAGCTTCCGCTAGGTGGCGCAAGAATCTCGTTGCTTCCAGTTATCTCGGCGTGAAAAATAAAGTCTAAAGGCATTCGTTCGAGATGCGAGTTGATCAACTTATGAGCTCGGGTCTGGAACAAATTAAACTCGTATGTCGAGGTACCACTGCAGTAACATTAAAATTAACAAAAATAAGTTCAGGGAGAAATCAGTATAGGCTGGAAGAGGTGTCTTCTTTTAATTTACTACACACTTCCAGTATGCAATGCCCCTATTATAGTCCCAAACTAAGTGGCAGGATCAGATTTTCTCCAAGCAACTTAAACAAATGCCATAAATGACTTTAAAGGTGATAGCCAGCACTTTAAGAAACAAACTGGCATCCAACACAGCTTCCACAACAGAGATGTTACAAGGGCTTTGGAATCATCTCCCCCAAAGATTTGCACTGCACTAACCCTCCCAGCCTTTGGAAGGCTCTAAAAACACACCTTTGCTGGCAGGCCTGGGATCACTGAGTTGTGACATCGTGCACCAACCAAATGGTAGGATTATGATATGAATGAGTGGCTTGAATGGTTTTAATATTAGGGTTTTTATGGTTAGTTTTAATGGGTTATAATATTTATAGGGGAGTTTTCTAATTTTTAGGATTAGCTTTTAGATTAGTTTGGATTTCTCATATTTTGTATTTTGTATTATTTTATGTTGTAAGCCGACCTGAGTCTATGGAGAAGGGCAGTCTAGAAGTCCAATTAATTAATTAATTAATTGATTGATTGATTGATTGATTGATTAATTAATTAATTAATTAATTAATTAATTAATTAATACAATGGCAAACCACTTTTGAAAAAACTTGCCAAAAAAATTGCAGGGGTTTAGCCAGTTTGTAGGCAGGAGTCAACAAGTCAACTCAAAGCCAACCTCCCCCAAAGTATCTCTGCTTTACTTATAAAAACCCTACTGATTATCCACAATATTTTCCCTTTTGAAGACCTTCTGGATTGTGACCACACAATAGTGATAGATATTGCACACAACTATTGGAAATATCTCATGGCTGAGTGCCATCTCAACATTGACAATGATGATGTTCTCCTTTCAGTCATATCTGAGTCTTGCCAATTCTGTGAGCCAGGTCTTTCTATGTCTTCTGATCTTGCACTACTTCTCTGAATTGTTCTATGCTTTGCCTAATGTCAGCTTTTACAATGTCCATCCACTGTGGTCTTTGATAGCCTAGTTTCCTTTTAAGTTTTTTTTAAAACATTAAAGTTATTTTTTTAAGTGTTGTACTGTACATTATGATTCTTGACAAATGTATATTTTCTTTTATGTACACTGAGAGCATATGCACCAAAGACAAATTCCCTGTGTGTCCAATCACACTTGGCCAATAAAGCTTTCTCCCACATGAAATGGCTAAAATAAGTTTCTAATCTTAACATTAGAAACATAAAATCAAGTGTAATGACAAGCACTTGCAGTGTCCCATTATTTTACATTTATTTTCTGGTCCAGCAAGTCTTAGATTTGCTTAATTAAGTTATATAAAACAGTTGAAGGATACAGCCTTAGTATTTTGTGTTACCTATACGTTTTTAATCTCTAGCCACCGGTGAAAATCTGCAATTATCTTAATTATGCTCTGGTAGAAATATTACTTGAAATAACTTGATAGAGACACAAATATTTTGACTGTTCTTATTAAACACAAATATGTGTTGATGCTGCAACATATGCAAATTGGAACTCTCAAAGTAAGAAAAAGAGAGAAGTGAATGTAAAAACAAAAATAAAGAGTTAAAAGGGGAGAAAATGTAAAATCATATCCTTCCAGTAGTTGCATGCATTCAAAATCAATACAGATCCTTGGCATGTGGCTCTTTGATCCCTGGGATAGCTATAATAAAATATTCAGGCACGAATTTGACAATTTTTAATAAGCTACTATTAAGACGTATTCTATATTGTAAGAGATGGCACCCACAGAGTGTGAGCTGGTGCAATGAATTACAGGAAAGGAAGAAGCACATTCCAGAAAGTGGTAGGAGACAAGAGACAATATAGCCTGGAGCTGGACAGAAGAAGAGAGTTTAGATAGCAACTCCCTAGAATCTGCCAGGGTATATTCATTAGGCTGAGAGTAGCAAACATTTAATTTTGGCAAGATTCTGTCTTTTGTGTGTAAACAATTAAGAAGTAGCGACTGCGAAAGAGACCTCGGAGTCTTGGTGGACAATCAACTAAACATGAGCCAACAATGTGCAGCAGCAGCTAAAAAAGCCAACACAATCCTAAGCTGCATCAACAGGGGAATACACTCCAAGACCAGGGAAGTCTTAATACCACTCTACTACGCCCTGGTCCGACCACACCTGGAGGACTGTATTCAGTTCTGGTCACCACACTTCAAAAGAGACATTGAAACTCTGGAGAAGGTGCAAAAAACAGCAACCAAGATGATTAAGGGATTGGAAACCAAGACCTACGAAGAGAGACTGAGGGAACTGGTCAGGGATAGCCTAGAGAAAAGGAGGGCCAGAGCGGACATAATAGCAGTCTACAAGTATACGAGGGGATATCACAGAAAGGAGGGGATCACTTTATTCTCCAGGGCACCAGAGGGCCGGACGAGGAACAATGGCTGGAAGCTGGCCAAGGAAAGATTCAACATGGAGATAAGGAGGAACTTCCTGATGGTCAGAGCGATCAACCAATGGAACAACCTACCAGCGGACGTTGTGAACTCCAACACTCTGGACATTTTTAAGAGAAGATTGAACTGCCACTTGACTGGTGTGCTATAGGGTTCCTGCTTGGGCAGGGGGTTGAACTTGATGGCCTTCATGGTCCCTTTCAACTCTAACAATAAATAAATAAATAAATAAATAAATAAATAAATACAGGTATCATAAGCTTATCGTCATTAAATTCCTACAAACAATCTAAATCTGCCCTTGCTTGAATTCTGCTTTTTGGTGTGAATTTAGCAGGGAAATTTAATTACTAGATTTCTTGTATATAGACTTGAACAATAAGTTATATTGGGGCATGTTGGAGAGGGTGTCAGCTAGAAAGTTCCTCCCCCTTCGGATGTGCTTTAGTATGAAGTTGAAACAGCATTGAACCCAAGGGACTTGTTTGTGGGGTCTTGAGGGCCTCCAGATTTTTGTGGTCAGTCCAGACTTTGAATGGTTTCTGGCCCCCTTCCACCAGGTGCCGCCAGGTTAGCAGTGCCCATCTTACAACAAACCAGGGATAGGCTCCTACGGGTATAGTCAGGTACGCTCAACCGGTAGAAAAAGTTTGAATTTTGTTATTTTTTTCCCTTCTGGGCTCTGGGTATGTTTTTCCTATCACAGTAAATGAGGTTGAATGTGTATAATTTTAGAAGAGCTGTGTGTGTGTGTACATACACATATAGTTTGTATAGTAGATAATGTATATTTTTGTGTGCCTGTGTGTAATATGTACGTACACATATGGCATATATACATAGAATGAAATAGTATGTTTTGGATGTTCAGTAACAGTAAATAGATAGGGGAAATTGTATCTCTTTGAGGCAAGGAGAGGCCAGGCACCCTAACCCAAACCCTTGACATGAGTGACATCAAGTTGTCCACCTTTAAGCCAGTCATATAAGCCACTCCCCGGCCACATGATTGTCAAGCCACCTCCACATGGCCGGCAAGCCACACCCACAAAATAAGCCACACCCACAGTGTGGTAGTAAAAATTTTTGCAGCCCTTCACTGGGTATGCACAAGCAGAAAAATGATGATGCTTAGAAACAAGTTACGCAGAACAATTTGCAAATGAAGTAAGAGTTCTCTCTTCTGCCTAATATTACATCGCCTTAAACAGGACAGATTCAGATGTTTAATAATTCATTCACAATCAATACAAGTAGCACATTTGATTATGAAAGTGCAAGCAAAGGTAATGAATGCACAATGGCACACAGTGTGGGACAGAAGCTGGACCACATGACCTTTACGCTACCCCTGGTCCCATAATCATCAAGCCACTCCCACCTGGTCACATGGTCAGCAAGCCACATCCACAAAATAAGCCAAGCCCACAGTGTGGTAGTAAAAATTTTTGCAGCCCTTCACTGTATCAAACGCCTCTTTTTCCCATACGTCTCCCTGTGTCCCATCGTCTCCCTGTGTCCATGAGCTTGATCATGGCTTGTAGCCTGCCATTGACTTTTATGGCCACTCAGAACCACTCGGAGAGTCCGTTTGGGATGTCCCAGTAAGCAGTTACCTGGGTGATTTGCTTGTCCAGGATTGTTCTGAAAAAAGCCAGTCTGGTTCCTTGGTGCAGTGTTTCCCAACCTTGGCAACTTAAAGATATTTGGACTTCAACTCCCAGAATTCCCCAGCCAGAGAATGCTGGCTGGGGAATTCTGGGAGTTGAAGTCCAGTTATCTTCAAGTTGCCAAGGTTGGGAAATACTGCCTTAGTGTATATGCTGGCTCTGTTAAAAAATGCTATTTCTAACATGTTGTAAGCCGTCCTGAGTCTAAGGAGAAGGGCAGCATAAAAAAATGAATAAAATAAATAAAGATTCTGTTTTCATTATCATCTCCCATTTACGGTGTTCCAACAATGCAATGGACTAAAGTCTTAAATATTGCAGTGGAAGTTAGGAAGAAGTAGTGTTCACTAACCTAACATATATGTTTCTTTGAGTGTTCCTGTTACTCTGATGGGCACATGTCAGGGGCTTGGCAGGGGGTTAAAAGAGCATCATTTATATTAAAAATTCCTTTCATCCTTTTATGATCAACCCTCATTATAAAATTTCAATAAATACAGACAGGAAGGCAAGGTTCAAATAAAGGTAAATATTTCTCTTTCAGAAAGTATATTTCTGCCATAAAAGGAGGATATCCTAGGATCCTCGAAATCTTCCTCTTTGACCCTTAGGATTGAAGCCTTAGTTTTGTATGTGTCTTAGAAAGCACTGCAGGAAATAAAAAAATACAAAGCAGATTTATGCATTTTTATTGGGTGGCATAACTATCTGTCACTGCAGAGGGATAAGTAAGTGAAGACTCAACAAATCTAGCTCAGAGATTGACAGGTAGCTATTTACCATAAGCATTTGTTTGCCGGCACAGAAAATCCAGGGATAAAGTTGCCCTCAATTAGCTACCGGTAATATTTTGTACCAAGTTGTTTCTAAGAATCATCTAGTTAGTTTCTAACATATACACTGTGAACATATAAATTTAATGGTACAATACTGGTTTCAATTTTTGTGTGTCACGGTGTGTTCAGCTTTTTTTGTTAACCGAAACTATATAACCACACACATATCTCCAAATCTTTTACATATTTCCAAATGTAAAATAATGCACTTGGGGAAAAGGAATCCTCAATCTGAATATTGCATTGGCAGTTCTGTTTTAGCAAAAACTTCAAAAGAGAAGGATTTAGGGGTAGTGATTTCTGACCGTCTCAAAATGGGTGAGCAGTGTGGTCGGGCAGTAGGAAAAGCAAGTAGGATGCTTGTCTGCATAGCTAGAGGTATAACAAGAGGGAGATTGTGATCCCCTTATATAGAGCGCTGGTGAGACCAAACCTACAAAAAGATATAGACAAAATTGAACGGGTCCAAAGACGGGCTACAAGAATAGTGGAAGGTCTTCAGCATAAAACGTATCAGGAAAGACTTAATGAACTCAATCTGTATAGTCTGGAGGACAGAAGGAAAAGGGGGGACATGATCGAAACATTTAAATATGCTAAAGGGTTAAATAAGGTTCAGGAGGGAAGTGTTTTTAATAGGAAAGTGAACACAAGAACAAGGGGACACAATCTGAAGTTAGTTGGGGGAAAGATCAAAAACAACGTGAGAAAATATTATTTTACTGAAAGAGTAGTAGATCCTTGGAACAAACCTCCAGCAGACGTGGTTGGTAAATCCACAGTAACTGAATTTAAACATGCCTGGGATAAACATATATCCATTGTAAGATAAAATACAGGAAATAGTATAAGGGCAGACGAGATGGACCATGAGGTCTTTTTCTGCCATCAGTCTTCTATGTTTCTATGTTTCTATCTACAGTGATCCCTCAATTTTTGCGATCTCGTTCTTCGCGAAACGCTATATCGCGATTTTTCCCACCCGATGACGTCACTCTCTTCCTTCCTTTCTCATCTTTCTTTCTCTCTCTCTTTATCTTGCTTCTTCCTCTCTCACACTCTCTTCCTCCCTCTCTCATCTCTTTCTTTCCTTCTCTCTCTTTCTCTATCTCTCCCCCTCTTGCTGGCGAGCGGCGGGCGGGGCGGGCGGGCGAGCGGGGCATCAGCGAGGAAGACCCAGGAAAGGTTCCTTCGGCCGCCCAGCAGCTGATCTGCTCGGCAGCGCGGCAGCAGCGAGGAGCCGAATCGGGGTTTCCCCTTTGCGTGGGCGGCGGGGAAACCCCGATCTTCGTCTGCTCGCTGCTGCTGCGCTGCCGAGCAGATCAGCTGCTGGGCGGCCGAAGGAACCTTCCCTGGGTCTTCCCCGCCGCCCACGCAAACTCCACCATCTGCGCATGCACGGCCATGAAAAAAGGGCGAGCATGCACAGATGGTGTTTTTACTTCCGCAACCGTACATCGCGAAAAATCGATTATCGTGAGGGGTCTTGGAACGGAACCCTCGCGATAATCGAGGGATCACTGTATTGTGTTGATGGATATGCTGACGTTTCGCAATAATGTTGGCAATAAGTAGGGGAAAAATACACTTGTATAACTGTTCACTGCATCTTCACTCATAAGTGTCTGAATGTTCAGATTTTGTCTGTGAGATTTGTCCCATAACACTGCAGACAGGCTAATCAAATGGCATGCTGGATAGTGAGAGGCAGTAAAATACTCGTACAGAAACACTCAAATCTAAAAGTGATTAAAATTGACTTGAAACTTCAATATCAAGAAATTCTATATTGCACACAAGAGGGGACAGGTGAGGGAAAAAATAAGTAAAGGTTAATATATCTAAGGAAGTAGTTCTCAGTGGCAGGATTTAAAGATAGGGAGGTAAAGCATTCTGAAATATTAGCTAGAAACACGATTCCTAGCGGACATTGTGGCCTTATGGAATTCACAACACTTGGCTTTTTCACTTTTTCCAGGCTCATACTGTGGTACACATCACTGTTTTTGAATCCTGAGAAGATTATCTCTGCCAGGGAGTGCTGCTTAGGTTCATAGAGTGAGGAACAGAGGTGAGACCTGTAAAATACAAAGATATTACGGTAGATGCTTCTGCTTAAACCCCTACTATATCTCTCCCACTGAGGAATAAGGCATGAAGAACAACAACAACTTGAGGCCAACATGATAGTAACTTACTCTTAGCCGACACTATATCAGGACTGATCATTAAATCAATGATAGTTTTCATTTTATTCATTATTTAGATTTACAAGCCTTACAAAATAAATCCAAACTGGCCAGCTATTATATTCACCTGAAATTGCATCCACATCCTTCTTTTAAAGTAGCAGTTCCTTTCTCTTAAATGCTCTTGATCTCATTAATGATGCTGTTTATTTTCCAGGCAACTAAATCATCAAAATTAAGGACTTGGACGAGAGACGCTTTCTAATTGGCTGGTTGCTTGAGCTAGCAGAATAATTGATTGGCACCACAATCACTTATATATGGTTAAGGGAAATATATGGTGATTATTCGGTTTTGTGCTGGCATACTAGTTAAATCTAGAAAGGAGTCTGAGGTTTAAAAAGTAACTAATTGGATGTGTTAGATGGTAAACTTATTTACAGGTAGTCTTTGACTTATGATCACAACTGAACCCAAAATTTCTGTTGCTGCGAGACATTTGTTAAATCAGTTTTGTTCTATTTCAGGAGGGAAGTGTTTTTAATAGGAAAGTGAACACAAGAACAAGGGGACACAATCTGAAGTTAGTTGGGGGAAAGATCAAAAGCAACGTGATAAAATATTATTTTACTGAAAGAGTAGTAGATCCTTGGAACAAACTTCCAGCAGACGTGGTTGATAAATCCACAGTAACCGAATTTAAACATTCCTGGGATAAACATATATCCATCCTAAGATAAAATACAGGAAATAGTATAAGGGCAGACTAGATGGACCATGAGGTCTTTTTCTGCCGTCAGTCTTCTATGTTTCTATGTTTCTATTTTATGACTTTTTTTTTACCATAGTTGTTACTGCAGATGTTAAATTAGTAACAACATTTGTTAAGTGAATCTACAGTAGCTTCCCCATTGAATTTGCTTGTCAGTAGATGGCAAAAGGGGATTACATAACCTTAGGACATTGCAAGTGTCATGAATTTGAGTCAATTGTCACCTGTCTGAATTTTGATCCCATGGACTATGGGGATGCTGAACACGGCACACAAAATTTTCACATGTGTAAAAAATGGCCATGAGTCACTTTTTTCAGTGTCGCTTGTGGTTTTGAATGCAGAATAGAACAGAACAGAATAAAATAGAATAGAATAGAATAGAATTCTTTATTCAAGAAATTTGTCATTGGTGCATAAAAGAAAAGATACATTTGTCCAGAATCATGAGATACAGCATGTAGTAATAGTCATAGGGTTCAAATAAGCAATCAGGAAATAATCAATATTAGTATAAATCGTAAGGATACAAGCAACAAGTTACAATCATACAGTCATAAGTAGGAGGAGATGGGTGATAGGAATGATGAGACGACTAATAGTGGTAATGTAGCCTTAGTGAATAGTTTCACAGTGGTGAGAGAATTATTTGATGGTGCTTGTGAAAAAACTGTCTTGGTGTGCAGTTCTCTGTAGTGACGTTTTGAGGGTAGGAGTTGAAACAATCGGCCGCTGGGATTTGTGTAGCAGAAGACGGTCCCAGAGGTATTCTGGTCCGATGCCAATAATAATTAAAGGATAGCAGAATAACCAATAATAATTAAAGGATAGCAGAATAACCAATAATAATTAAAGGATAGCAGAATAAACCATCATGACTATACACCAGATCTGTGATGGCGAACCTATGGCACCTATGCCACAAGTGGCACGCAGAGCTTTATCGGTGGGCATGCATGCTCAGTTATGGCACATATGTGCAAACCAGCCAGCTGATTTTTTAGCGTTCTGAGCGCATGGGAGTTGGAAAACAGCCTTTTTTCAGCCTCTGGAGGGGGTTGAGAAGTCCTGTTTTTTGCTCTCCCAAAGCTCCAGCGCCTTTCCAGGAGCCTGAGCATATGTGTGAAAAACAGGCATGCCATTGTGTTCCCGAAGCAAGGGGGGTGACATGTATGGGGGTGTCCACAAGAAGGGCAGTAGAGAAGAAGCTGGAAACTACAGGCCAGTTAGCTTGACATCAGTTGTAGTTAAAATGATGGAGACTCTACTCAAAAAGAGGATAAATCAGCATCTAAAAAACAATAACTTATTGGACCCAAATCAGCATGGCTTTACTGAAGGCAAATCGTGTCAGACTAATCTCATAGAGTTCTTTGACTATGTCACAAAGGTGTTGGATCAAGGTGGTGCCGTGGATATTGCCTATCTGGACTTCAGCAAAGCCTTTGATACGGTTCCACATAAAGAGCTGATAGATAAATTAGTGAAGATTGGACTTAATCCCTGGATAGTTCAGTGGATTTCAAGCTGGCTGAAGCATAGACATCAGAGAGTTATTGTTAATGGCGAGTATTCTGAGCAGAGACAGGTTACAAGCGGTGTGCCACAAGGGTCTGTTCTGGGTCCTATTCTTTTTAATATGTTTGTGAGTGACATAGGGGAAGGTTTGGTAGGGAAGGTTTGCCTATTTGCCGATGACTCTAAAGTGTGCAATAGGGTTGATATTCCTGGAGGGGTCTGTAATATGGTAAATGATTTAGCGTTACTAGATAAATGGTCAAAGCAATGGAAACTGCAGTTTAATGTTTCCAGATGTAAAATAGTGCACTTGGGGAAAAGGAATCCTAAATCTGAGTATTGCATTGGCAGTTCTGTGTTAGCAAAAACTTCAGAAGAGAAGGATTTAGGGGTAGTGATTTCTGACAGTCTCAAAATGGGTGAGCAGTGTGGTCGGGCAGTAGGAAAGGCAAGTAGGATGCTTGGCTGCATAGCTAGAGGTATAACAAGCAGGAAGAGGGAGATTGTGATCCCCTTATATAGAGCGCTGGTGAGACCACATTTGGAGTACTGTGTTCAGTTCTGGAGACCTCACCTACAAAAAGATATTGACAAAATTGAACGGGTCCAAAGACGGGCTACAAGAATGGTGGAAGGTCTGAAGTATAAAACGTATCAGGAAAGACTTAATGAACTCAATCTGTATAGTCTGGAAGACAGAAGGAAAAGGGGGGGACATGATCGAAACATTTAAATATGTTAAAGGGTTAAATAGGGTTCAGGAGGGAAGTGTTTTTAACAGGAAAGTGAACACAAGAACAAGGGGACACAATCTGAAGTTAGTTGGGGGAAAGATCAAAGGCAACATGAGAAAGTATTATTTTACTGAAAGAGTAGTAGATCCTTGGAACAAACTTCCAGCAGACGTGGTTGGTAAATCCACAGTAACCGAATTTAAACATGCCTGGGATAAACATATATCCATTGTAAGATAAAATACAGGAAATAGTAAAAGGGCAGACTAGATGGACCATGGGGTCTTTTTCTGCCGTCAGTCTTCTATGTTTCTATGTTTCTATGTGTTTGCATGGAATTATGGGTGTGGGCACACACACTTATGACCTCCCACGCCCCCCTTTGGGCATGCAAACCCCAAAATGTTCATCAACCCTGCAGTAGATCATGAAAATGTTGAAATCATATCTTCAGCTATGAATATGACAAAGCACCATGTTAATTAGCAAGCTATTTAAGGAAGGTGTGGGTAACATGATAATTAGGTGGATTTAATGGGCTCAAAACTATACTTACCAGATGTTTAATGTTTTCTCCATTAAAAGTAGAATTAAGTAAGACCTTGGATCTAAATTTTCCACTCTTCCACTCTTGGATGAAAAGATGGAGAAAATGCATATTTGCATTTGCAGATTATACAATATTAAGTGGTATAGTTAATATCTTAGAAAAATAAAATAAAATTCAAAATGCTCTTGTTAATTTAGGGAAATGGACTGAAAATAACAAAGTGAAATTTAATGAAGACAATCACTAAGTATTTTACTTAGGAAATGAAAATCAAAAGAAGAAATGCGGGAATGGTAATAGTTGGTTTGGTCATGGTACTTATAAAAACATCTTAAAGTAGTAATTGATTGCCAACTGAATAAGAGCCAATAGTGTGATCTTAAAGCAAAAGAGACAAAAATAGCCTTTAACTTACATAAATATAATTTTTGAATTGTTTGAAACAATCTAATAAGAAAAATAATTTAATAATGTACCAATTGGTCAGAGCAATGATTGCCTCCTTTTTACTGAATATACTCAAGAAGATGCTATATTGTCATTAGATCACTGTTCAGCTGCTCCTATATTTTACAGTCTGATGAATATAATATTGCCAGGATCATCTGTTAATAAGTGATACTTGGAGTTCTGTTAAACTCATACTTGTATTACTAGTGATTGTATCAGTCCATCTTTTCTTTGGCAAATTTCTTTTCTGATTGCAGTAGAAGTTACAGGTTCTTCTGAACTCTTTTGTTTTCTGTTTCCAAAATATTCAATAGTCTGCACCTCTATAGCTGTCTGGTTTGGTGCTGCAACCTAACAGGACAGAAACAGACTTCAGAGGATAATCAGAACTGCAGAAAAAACAATTGCTGCCAACCTGCCTTCCATTGAGGACCTGTATACTGCACAAGTCAAAAAGAGGGCAGGGAAAATATTTACTGACCCCTCACATCCTGGACACAAATTGTTTCAACTCCTACCCTCAAAACCTCGCTACAGAGCACTGCACACCAAGACAACTAGACATAAGAACAGTTTTTTTCCAAACGCCATCACTCTATTAAACAAATAATTCCCTCAACACTGTCAGACTTTCTACTAAATCTGCACTTCTATTCTACTAGTTTTTCTCACCATTCCTATCACCCATTTCCTCCCATGTTGACTGTATGACTGTAACTTGTTGCTTATATCCTAAGATTTTTATTAATATTGCTTCTTCATTGCTTATTTGACCCCTGTGACAATCATTAAGTGTTGTATCACATGATTCTTGACAAATGTATATCTTATTTTATGGACGCCGAGAGCATATGCACCAAGACAAATTCCTAGTGTGTCACACTTGGCCAATAAAAATTCTATTCTATTCTATTCTATTCTTCAAAAGTCTTAGTGCTTTTAATGAATATTTCTGAATTGAGCTTTCTATCCCCATTAAGCATTCTTAAACCTCACTGAGCTGTTCTGATACTTTTTAAAAAAAAAATTAAATATATATTGTTCGACTAATAGCTTTGTTGAACCTACCTGCAATTTACCTTTTGAACAGTGTCATTTAGGGGGATGAAACTTTGCAATTGAAGAATTGGGCTGTTTTGTTTAAGAAAGTGGCCTGGATTTTAAGAAAATTATTCCTTTCTGTCTAAGAATATGAATTGTAATAACACATTGACTCAGTGGACAGTTAGAAACAGACTGTTCCGATCTACCTCATTATCTGACCTTAATTTACTTAGGGACATAATTTTATCATGCCTGAATATATTTAAAACTAAAATATCTTATAACATTTTTAAAAATACATGCAAGAATTTTGAAACATTAATGGAAAACTGGTGGCTTCATTAGCATAGCATAGAACATGGAATTTCTTAATAACAACAGAATTACAGAGTTGGAAAGTACTTTGTAAATCATCTAATCCAACTCCCTGCCCAAGCATCATTTCTGACAGATGTCAGTCCAGTCTCTTCTTGAAGGATTCCAGTGAAGAAGCTCCCACAATTTCTGAAGGCGAGCTGTTCCAGTGGTTGATTGTTCTCACTATGAAAAAATTTCCCTTAGTCCTTGGTTGAATCTCTCCTTGATCAGTTTCCATCCAGTATTCCTTCTCTGGCTTTCAGGTACTTTGGAAAATAGGTCAATCCCCTCCTCTCTATGAAAGCCCCTGAAATATTGGAACACTGCTATCAGTTCACTCTTGGTCCTTCTCTTCACTAGATTAGTCATGCCCACTTCCTGTAATTGTTCTTTATATGTTTTAGCCTCCATGCTATTAATCATCTTTGTTGCTCTTCTCTGCACTATTTATTTATTTTGTCCAATACACAATGAGGGTTTTAGTGGATATATATCTATATACATATATTAAAATACATGATGAATGTTATAGAGGAGATACTCATAGTAAAATATATCTAAGAAATAATAGAAAAGAAGATATAGTAATAGAACATATCAATGAAAGAATAGAAGAAGAGATATAGGAATAGAAGAAAGGTATAGGAGATATAGGACAGCAATAGGACAGGGGACGGAAGGCACTCTAGTGCACTTGTACTCGCCCCTTACTGACCTCTTAGGAATCTGGATAGGTCAACCGGAGATAATCTAAGGGTAAAGTGTTGGGGGGTTGGGGATGACACTGTGGAGTCCAGTAATGAATTCCATGCTTCGACAACTCGGTTACTGAAGTCATATTTTTTACAGTCAAGTTTGGAGCGGTTAATATTAAGTTTAAATCTGTTGTGTGCTCTTGTATTGTTGTGGTTGAAGCTGAAGTAGTCGCCGAAAGGCAGGACGTTGCAGCATATGATCTTGTGGGCAATACTTAGATCTTGTTTAAGGCGTCTTAGTTCTAAACTTTCTAGGCCCAGGATTGAAAGTCTAGTCTCGTAGGGTATTCTATTTCGAGTGGAGGAGTGAAGGGCTCTTCTGGTGAAGTATCTTTGGACATTTTCAAGGGTGTTAATGTCTGAGATGCGATATGGGTTCCAAACAGATGAGCTGTATTCGAGGATGGGTCTGGCAAAAGTTTTGTAAGCTCTGGTAAGTAGTGTGAGATTGCCAGAGCAGAAGCTACGTAGGATTAGGTTTACAACTCTTGAAGCCTTCTTGGCTATATTGTTGCAGTGGGCTTTGGCACTTAAATCTTTTGTTATTAGTATACCAAGGTCTTTAACCGAGTGGGGATTATCTGTGATAATTTGATTATTCAGTTCGTATTTGGACTCTTTCTAGAGTCTCAACATCTTTTTATAACGTGGTGACCCAAAACTGGATGTTTTATTCTAGGTGTGGTCTTACTAAGGATTTATAGAGTGGCATTGGTAGCTCACATGATCTTGGCAACAATATGACAGTGGTTTGACCTTGTTATCTCCAAAGGCTTTTATTTTCAGTCTGGTCTACAACTTAGCGGTTTCTCCAATTAGATAGGGCTTTTTCTGAGATCAACTAAGATCAACGGGATTCTTTCACCTAGATGGTCATTTCATATATGGCATCATTGAAAAACTACTCTCTCTCTATTTTTTGCTCTTCAGTTTCTGGAAAGTGATATGTTGTCCTCTTTCATTCCCCAAAAGTGAAAGTTTTAGAGTGGTAGTGGTTGTGCCATTAATTCTACAGTGAACCATCCTGACAGTCTTGGATATTTTTTGTGTATTTCTTCCCTTGAAGAAGGAGGCACAAAGACGGATCTATGTATGAATAAAGTGAATGAGTTATGTCAGTAGCAGTTTATCTTGGTTGTCAACCATAGATTGATGTTACAGGTATGGAGCAATTGTCTATGCAATTGGCGACTTGATTAATCGCACAGCCCAGGATAGATATAACAATATAGAAGTCTTGAGATAATGACATTTTGATTTCCGACAGACATTAGTAAACATTCCATAGCTGCGCCAGCTGCAAAATGAATTTGTAATCTTGACTATTTCATATAGCAACATTTCTTATTAATTTCACTACGTGGCAAGAACAAACCGAAGACATTTTGTAGATAAGTGTTTAGCAAATTACACCGTTTGCTTCTGGCACCTGCCTTTGTATCTTGTTCAGGATATATGCCTTTGAGGTTAAAATCCGATTCTCAGTTGGAAGAAACTGCCATGGATCTGAATATATGTGCACAGGATTGTTGCTTTCTCATCTTATTTTCCCTCTCTCAAAAATATTTAGCATTGTTTTCCAGCAATTGAAATATTATTTAGGCGTGAAAAAATACCATGGATTGTCCCTTCCCTTCTGGAGATTTCATGATTATGCTTGAATGGCATTTGGCTTTTATATACAGTGGTACCTCTGCCTTATGAACTTTTCTAGATAAGAACCAGGTGTTAAATTTTTTTTTGCCTCTTCTCAAGAACCATTTTCCACTTACAAACCCGAAACTGTAACTGGAAAAGGCAGGAAGAAGCCTCCATGGGGCCTGTCTAGGAAAATCCTGGGATGAAACAGGGCCGGAAAAGGTGGGGAGAAGCGACTGTGGGGCCTCTCTAGGAATCTCCTGGGAGGAAACAGGGCCTCCACCCTCCCTGTGGTTTCCACAGTCACACACAATATTTGCTTTTATATTGATTACTATGGGAAAAATTGCCTCTTCTTACAAACTTTTCTACTTAAGAACTTGGTCACGGAACGAATTAAGTTCGTAAGTAGAGGTACCACTGTAGATAATAATTTATAAGAATTTATTAGATTTGTATGCCGCCCCTCTCCGAAGACTTGGAGCAGAGATAGGACCAAAATGTTTGAGCAGTACAGTGGCCTACAGGTGGAGCTGTCACCTCACTATCAAGAGGTTGTGAGTTCAATCCTGGCTAGCGGCAGATATTTATCTCTTTGGGTGCAATGAGTAATTGCAAACTCCTCATGGGCACCGGTCTCCATTCAGTTGCTATGACTCCACCCTGATACAAGGGATTACAGAATCGTTAAAAGGGGGGGGGGACTAACTAGCTTGAGAAGAAGATTGTGCTACACAGATTTATATATCTGTGGTGTAAAGCTAAAACAGGGATACCCAAGCACTTTATTAGGATTTTTCCAAATGAATGATCTCAGGTATCACAAATATGCAGATTTATTTTTATTTTTATTTTTGCATTGCGACCCTACATGCCCCTCTATCACAGTGATGGTGAACTTATTTTCTCTCAGGTAACAAAAAAACTTGGGTGCATGCTATTACGCATGTGTGAGTGCCCACACCCATAATTCAATGCCTGGGGAGGGCGAAAACAGCTTCCCCCACCCCCCCACAGGCTCTCTGAAGGCCGGAAATGGCCTGTTTTCCAACCTCTGGTGGGCCCAGTAGGCTCGTGTTTCACCCTCCCCAGGCTCCAAAGGCTTTCCTGGAGCCAGGGGAGGTTAAAAATGCCCTCCCCCACCCCCCGGAGGCTCTCTGGAAGCCAATGACGCCCTTTCAGAGCCTCTGTGCGAGCCAAAAATCAGCTGGTGGGCACACACATGCACATTGGAATTGAGCTAGGGCAATGGCTCACATGCCAGCAGATATGGCTCCATGTGCCGCCCGTGGCACCCATTCCATAAGTTTGCCTTCACTGCTCTATCAGTTCCATTATCATAAAGCAAGTCCTTGAAATATGTTTGTCAATAACTTTGGAGATAAAATACTCAGTGGTGAATAAGTTATGTGGACATAAGACCAGTCATACTTCATTAAATCTTCTTCAGTCAACTTTGTCAAAGACTTCCTTAAGTATCATGTTATAATCTCAAGTCATGAGATGCAGTCTGCATGAAGATACAGTCTTGTTTTCCTGTAAAGTAGAGATACTGCTTTAAGTTAAGCTGTCATGCTGCTTCTCAAATTCTACTCATACAAGGCTTTAAAGGATTGCAAACTGAATTGATGGGACGGAAAGGAACAAGGTAGCAATTTCAGTCCCCAAGGCAGTTCTGAGGTTCAGAACGAGGTGTTAAAATGGGTTTTTTGCCAACTTGCTCAGCCAAATTAATGGAAGCGTTTATGAGTAATAAACAGTATAAATCCATTGTATGCAGGTGTACACATTTGAATAAAAAAACAAAACAAAGGGACATGCTTTAACAACCACTCGCAGAATAAATATAGACAACTGAAATTCTTAAAAAAAAAAAAAATCTTTATTGAATATTCACATTTAAAACAACAGAAACAAAGACCAAAAAAACATTCCAACAAAAACATAACATACAAAAGCATACTACTTTATAATATATAGGTTACTTTGGTATCAGAACTTAAGCATCTAACAATTAATATATGTGCCAACTGTTCTGCTGACCCTTGTTCCTTACAGCCTATCTATATTTTATTGTATTTCGTGTTCTAACTTCATTGTAAACTTCGCTTTATAAATTACATGGTTTATATCTCTTTGTGTTTCTTTTTCTGGGTCACATTATTTCTCATTACTGTGAATTGGTATTTCGATGATGATGATGATGATGATAATAATAATAATAATAATAATAATAATAATAATAATAATAATTTATTAGATTTGTATGCCGCCCCTCTCCGAAGACTCGGGGCAGCTCACAACAATGATAAAAAACAATATTATAATGGCACAAATCTAATGTTAAAAAAACTAAAAACCCTATCATAATTAAAAACCAAACAGCACATACATACCAAACATAAATTATAATAAGCCTGGGGAAAAGATGTCTCAAATCCCCCATGCCTGGCGGTATAGGTGGGTCTTAAGTAGTTTATGGAAGACAAGGAGGGTGGGAGCAGTTCTAATCTCCGGGGGGAGTTGATTCCAGAGGGCCGGGGCCACCACAGAGAAGGCTCTTCCCCTGGGGCCCGCCAGACGACATTGTTTAGTCGACGGGACCTGGAGAAGGCCAACTCTGTGGGACCTTATCGGCCGATAGGAGTCAATGAATGAGTTTAGCAACAGTTTGTCTGCTTCTTTAGCTGACCACAGTTAAAAGGATTTATACAATGTTAAAGTTTCAAATATTTTTTTGTCTTAACCATGCATACCACCTATCCCAAGTGTTTTAAAATTCTGTATTGTCTTTTTCCTGAAGTTCCAATGTTAACTCAAGTTCTTAAGATTCTCCTTCTTCCATTTCTACTTGACCTAGCATAAACTATAATTACTTTAACTATTCTTATTTAAATCCTCTTTATTCAACCAGTTCATTATCATAATATCCCTTCACATCCTCTCTTAAGCATGCAAATGCTTGTTTGCTTCACATAATCATGATTCAATGGAGTTACATGCACATGCAGATTCTTATCTTTCTTGATAAGTCACTCTCCGGGTTTATAATTATGTTAATTGCTCTTCTCTTCTTCTCTACAATTTATGAAACACTTTCTAACATTAAAATAAGCAGGAATGAATACTTTATCCCAGATGCAATTATACACTCTTTATTAAGAGGGACTACCGCTTTCCCAAATCTGTAATATAATAATTGCATTTTAAAACAATTGCAAGACAATGAATGTAAACAGAAAACACAGACACTGTTCAACTAAATTTTGTTCTCAAAGTCTATTTATCTTACTCTTCTCCGCAAGGGCTGTTTCCTTCATGTTTGTGACCAAAGAGAGGCAATTAAAATTAATGGTGATACAGTTTAATGGGACAAAAGCATCTCTAATCCCTGTGGATAAATGATTTCTCGTTGCAATTTATCTTCCCGCATGTTTCTTGTTAAAATATGTAAATAAGCACAGAACACCCTGCAGTCATTTTCATTAGCTTTTCTAGTGTCACTGGAAATATGTTAGCATTTGGGATGATGAGTGACCCCTCGTGAGGTGTAGAGGTAGCCCAGTGATAATTGTGCATTGAAATCTATGGTGGTAGCTGTAGCGGTAGGTCGGTTCATCAGCAAACAAATGTTGTTATTCTCCCACTAATTTAAAGAAGGGAAATGCTTAATGGCAGCATCTTTGAATATAAAGGCTATACTTCATAGCTGCTGTCCAGGGTGTGCTATAAGTGAACATTAAGCAAAGGCAATTTGGGTGGGTTTATATATGCGTTTGTGAAAGCAATCTTTTTTTTCTCATTATAGTAATAGCCTGAAGAATCAGATTAAGAATGGAGTTGGAAGGGACCTTGAAAGTTTCTAGCGCAACCCCTTGCTCAAGCAAAAGACCCTATACCTTTTCAGACAAGATCAGTGATGGCTAACCTTTTTTCTCCTGGGTGCCAATAGAATGTGCCTGAAGAGGGCGAAAACAGCTTCCCCGGTCCCCCAGAGTCCCTTTGGAGGCCAGAAATGGCCTCTTTCCCAAGTTCTGGTGGGCCCAGTAGGCTCGTTTTCCACCCTCCCCAGGCTCCAAAGACTTTCCTGGAGCAAGGGGAGGGTAAAAATGCCCTCCGTCATGCCCTCCGGAAGCTCTCTGGAAGCCAAAAATGCCCTCCCAGAGCCTCTGTGCGAGCCAAAAATCAACTGGCTGGTGCATACATGCATACTGGAGTTGAGCTAGAGTAACAGCTCTCATGCCAGCAGATATGGCTCCGCGTGCCACCTATAGCTCCCGTGCCATAGATTCGCTTTCATTGGACAAGAGGCTATCCAGGCTTTAGTTAAAAACCTACAGTGATGAAGCACCCACAATTACTGAAGGCAAGCTGTTCCACTGGTTAATTGTCCTCGCTGTTAGGAAACTTCTCTTTAATTCCAGGTAGCTTCTCTCCTACATTAGTCTCCATCCATTATTTGTCCTGCTTTCTGATGCTTTCTATGACTGTAACTTGTTGCTTGTACCTTTACGATGTATACCAATATTGATTGTTTCCTGATTTATTATTATTATTATTATTATTATTATTATTATTATTATTATTATTATTATTATTATTATCACTACAACAGAGTTGGAAGGGACCTTCTAGTCCAACCCCCAGCTTCGGCAAAAAACCCTACATTACTTCAGACATTTGTACCCAGGTTTAGGCAGCAAGTGGAACGGCATGGAACGCCATTCCACTGGCGGAAATGGAGCTGCATGTACAGCTCCATCACTGCTGCCCATGCACATGCATGCACGCACCGTCCACACGAGTTTTGGCTTCTGCGCATGTGCAGCAGTCGAATCTCACCACCCAGCCAGCAGCCCCAGCCAGCTGCCCTGTGGCCACTGGCAGCTGACCGCTGGCCATAGGGCTGGGTCTTGTGAAGTGTGGCAGTGGTCAGTCCCGGCCGGGGGCCACCAGTTTGAAGAAATCCTCCAAGAAGGAGCGCAGGTTATCGGGAAATGCAGGCGATAGGGGAGCGAAGTGGAGAATTTCTTCCCGCTGGTGGCTCCCGGGCAGGATTGACCAGGGCGCCTCTGCCGTTGCTGCTGCTGCAGCCGGCTGGCGGTAGCAGAAGTCAATTATCCAGGAAGAAGAGCAGCTCACAGTCACTCATGCCCTCATCACCTCGAGGTTCGACTACTGTAACGCTCTCTACATGGGGCTACCTTTGAAAAGTGTTTGGAAACTCCATTCGTGCAGAATGCAGCTGCGAGAACAATCATGGGCTTCCCTAAATATGCCCATGTTACACCAACACTCCGCAGTCTGCATTGGTTGCCGATCAATTTCCGGTCACAATTCAAAGTGTTGGTTATGACCTTTAAAGCCCTTCATGGCATCGGACCAGAATATCTCCGAGACCGCCTTCTGCCGCACGAATCCCAGCATCCGATTAGGTCCCACAGAGTGGGCCTTCTCCGGGTCCCGTCAACCAAACAATGTTGGTTGGCGGGCCCCAAGGGAAGAGCCTTCTCTGTGATGGCCCCAACTCTCTGGAACCAGCTCCCCCCAGAGATTGGAACTGCCGCTACCCTCCTTGCCTTTCGTGAACTCTTTAAAACCCACCTTTATCGTCAGGCATGGGGGAACTGAGACATCTCCCCCGGGCCTATTCAATTCAATTTATGTACGGTATGCTTGTATGTATGTTTGCTTAAATAATGGGGTTTTTTAATATTTTAAATTGTAAATTATTAGATTTGTCGTGAACTGTTTTATTGTGTTGTGAGCCGCCCCGAGTCTACGGAAAAGGGCGGCATACAAATCTAATAAATAATAATAATAATAATCATCATCATCATCATCATCTCGTCGGGGAAACTCTGGCAAATGGGCAATGGGGGAGCAACATCTCCTTCCTGGAAGATTTCTTTCCCCTGGTGGCTCCTGGGTGGAACTGCTTCGGGCTGATTCTGTGCATGTGCAGGAAGCTGAAGGGTGGGTGCGCACTCCCCCCCCCCCGGAGCATTCCAGTAGGGCTACAAATGGCTGCCTTTACTGTTTGTACCCTATGACTATCATTAAGGATTGTACCTCATGATTCTTGACCAATGTATCTTTTCTTTTATGTACACTGAGAGCATATGCACCAATGACAATTTCCTTGTGTGTCCAATCACACTTGGCCAATAAAGAATTCTATTCTTTGGGAAATAAATTGATTCCCTCTTCTTTGCGACAGCCCATCAGATACTGGAATACTGCTATCATGTCCCCCCTAGTCCTTCTTTTCTCTATTCTAGCCATGCCCTAATCCTGCAATCATTCTTCATATGGACTGGACTGCTATTGGACTAGTGTGATGTAGAGTCTTCAGCACCAGCAGGGGGTTGGACTAGATGACCTGCAAGGTCCCTTCCAACTCTAATAATAAATAAATATGTTTTAGAAAAAAAAGGATTTGACCCAATCTGTTTTTAGCAAGGATCAATGCATCCAAATCACTTTTCTCTATGTGAAGTTTTGTTGCCTTGTTATCTTTCATGACTCTTAGCTGACACAATGCCATTTTTTACTGTCACATGGCAATAACTTTGCAACCTATGGAAGAAGCTTTCTATGGGGCTTTCTATGGATACAGTGATACATCGTCTTACAAACCCCTCATCATACAAACTTTTCGAGATACAAACCCGGGGTTTAAGATTTTTTTGCCTCTTCTTCCAAACTATTTTCACCTTACAAATCCAAGCCGGCTCCACTGGGATGCCCTGCCTCTGGACATCTGCTGCCAGTGCAGCACCTGTTTTTGTGCTGCTGGGATTCCCCTGAGGCTCCCCTCCATGGGGAAACACCACCTCCGGACTTCCATGTTTTTGCGATGCTGCAGGGAGATCCCAGCAGTGCCAAAATGGGCACTTCGCTGGCAACGGAAGTCTGGAGGTGGGGTTTCCCAGCGACGGGAGCCTCAGCGAAATCGCAGCATCACAAAAACACAAAAGTTTTGAGGACTTCCGTGTTTTTGTGATGCTGCAATTTCGCTGAGGCTCCCCTCATTGGGAAACCCCACCTCCGGACTTCCATTGCCAGTGAAGCACCCGTTTTTGCACTGCTGGGATTCCCCTGCAGCATCACAAAAACACGGAAGTCCGGAGGTGGGGTTTTCCATGGAGGGGAGCCTCAGGGGTATCCCAGCAGTGCAAAAATGGGCGCTTCAGCTGGCAAAAGGGGTGAGTTTTCGGCTTGCACGCATTAATTGCTTTTCCATTGATTCCTATGGGAAACATTTTTTCGTCTTACAAACCTTGTCCCGGAACAAATTAAGTTCGTAAGACGAGATATCACTGTACTTTGAATATATGAACATTAAGTGTTCTTCTAGATACTTAAGACCTGGGTTTTTCTTTAAAGTGCACAGAGTGGAATTATAGTAAAGTTGAAATACAGTATTAAGAAGTGCTTTTACTCACATACAGCTGCACCAACCTGTTACTTTTGCTGCCGTCTTACCAAGAAGCTATTTGGAGATAAGAATTCCTAACAAAGATATTGTCTAGTCTTGCAAACTGATCATAAATGCCTACCCAGGAATCTTGATGGAAGAACCAAATAAGCACTTGTGACAAATAAGTTGTTTTCTCTGTCCAAATCACTAAGATTCTTTGTTTTGTAACTGCTTCTTCTTTTTTACTAGGGAATCTTTCTGATCCCCCCATCCCCTTAAATACCTTTTTTTTTAAAAAAAAAGATGTCATTTCAATTTTCCCTTTAACTGCTGTAAGACTTTTTGGTCAATAGATGGAGTAGCAGATCATAAACCTATCAGTTTTCCCACTGTGGCATCCTCTATTGACACTGAGAATGAGGGGGAGGAAAAAATATTGTGACCTGGCCATTGAAACTCCAAGGCTATGGATGAAACATGTAAGAGTGATACCCATTGTTATCAGGGTATCATTTCCATGAATTTCATAAAACACATCAAGAAATTGCAGCTTCCTGTAATAACACCAGTGGAACTGCAAAAAACTGTGCTACTCGGAACATCATATATTTTAAGAAGATACTTGGTTGATACCTATGACACTTTATTTATTTACTTATTTATTTATTTATTTAGTTAGTTAGTTAGTTAGTTAGTTAGTTAGTTAGTCCAATACACAATACATATTGAAGAGGATAGACATGAAGTATTATGTATAAAGAAAAGATATAAAAGTAGAGAAGAACATATATGAAAGGAAGAAAAGATATATGATATGTGAGATAAGGAGAGACAATTGGACAGGGGTCGAAAGGCAGGCTAGTGCACTTATGTACGCCCCTTACTGACCTCTTAGGAACCTGGAGAGGTCAATCGTGGATAGTCTAAGGGAGAAATGTTGGGGTTAGGGGTTGACACTACTGAGTCTGGTAATGAGTTCCACGCTTCGACAACTCAATTGCTAAAGTCATATTTTTTTACAGTCAAGCTTGGAGCGATTAATATTAAGTTTGAATTTGTTGTTGCGGTTAAAGCTGGCAGCAACCTGTATCAACCATTAACACCAATCAATGTTATTTGTGATGCATTAAATGTTCAGTTGACTGAGTTTCACATAGGAATAAAAGACAACATCAGCAGCAGCAGCAGCAACAACAACAACAACAACAACAACAACAACAATAGATATCCAGATATTCCAAAAACATATTTTTCCCATTGCTCACTTATTAATGCTTGCTTTATAGTAGATAACTATTTTTTTTACAGAATGTTCTCCATAAACCCAGCAAAACAATTATTTCGCCAGGACTGAATATTTATTGGTGTCAAAATTTGGGGGGGGGGGGGGAACGCTGAATATTTATCAACAAGAATGCCTTTAGCATGCAGAGCAATGCAGTGACTTAACAATTGCTGACTTCACAATTGCTGAGTAACAAAGCATAAGGCATCTCCTCTGGGAGATTTTGGCTTGCTTGGGTTCATCTACTTTTTAGAGCATGGGTCCTCAAATTATGGCCCAGGGGTTGCATGTGAATGAATGTTACTAGAAGGGTTATTAATTGTTTTTATATTTTATTTGATATTATAACTTTTATAGTGTTTTTATGTGTTGTTAGCCACCCAGAGTACACTGGAGTTGGGCAGCATACAAATCTTGTTAAATAAGATTTGTAGTTAATGCAGTTTAATGTTTCCAAATGTATAATAATGCACTTGGGCAAAAGGAATTGGCAGTTCTGTGTTAGCAAAAACTTCAGAAGAGAAGGATTATAGGGTGGTGATTTCTGACAGTCTCAAAATGGGTGAACAGTGCAGTCAGGCAGTAGGGAAAGCAAGTAGAATGCTTGGCTGCATTGAAACGGTCCAAAGACGGGCTACAAAAATGGTAGAAGGTCTTAAGCATAAAACTTATCAGGAAAGACTTCATGAACTTAATCTGTATACTCTGGAGGACAGAAGGAAAAGGGGAGACATGATCGAAACATCTAATTATGTTAAAGGGTTAAATAAGGTTCAGTAGGGGAATGTTTTCAATATGAAAGTAGACACAAGAACAAGGGAGCACAATCTGAGGTTACTTGGGAGAAAGATTAGAAGTAACATGAGAAAATATTATTTTACTGAAAGAGTAGTAGATGCTTGGAACAAGCTTCCAGCAGACGTGGTTGGTAAATACACAGTAACTGGATTTAAACATGCCTGGGATAAACATATATCCATCCTAAGATAAAATACAAGAAACAGTATAAAAACAGACTAGAGGGACCATGAGGTATTTTTCTGCCATCAATCTTCTATGTTTCTCTATTTCTATAAGTAAGTAAGTAAGTAAGCAAGTAAATAAGGCTTGCCAAAGCCATTAATCCAGCCCATGCAGGACCACCAGGATGCCCTCACCATATCACCCTACCTACTCTTTGGCCCAGAACAGGACGTACCTTTGTGAGCCCTGGGAGTGGAACTGAATGGAAATTCCAACAATTTTGACCTGCAGAGATGCTCTGGAGGCTGGGGAGATGAAGAACTGGGCACACAGATACTCCAGGAGGCAAAAAAATAGGTGAAAATGCCCCATATTACAAAAATAAATGGGCCATTTTGGCCTGCAGAGTGCTTCTGGAGACGGGACGAAGTGAAAAATGTGGGGCACAAATGCCCCAGGAGGCCAAAAACAGGCGAAAACTGCCTCCCCCACCACCTCCAGGAGACAGAGAGAGGGAGGGGGACGGAGAAGAATTGCTGTAAAACTGAATTTCCTGAAGTGAACCAATAGACTCCTAAACAACTGAAAAAATGAACTAGTCCAAAAAAAACGTCAACCAAAAGAGCAACATGTAAACAAAAGCAAATAAAACACCCCGTGGGCAAAACAAATTAAAGTGTGCATTGTTTAATGGACTTTTAAATTGGCCATTTAGATTATATTGGCTGGGCCATGTGTCCATCTGGTCACATGGCTTCGCTACACCCACCCAGTCACATGACCACTTAGCCACGCCCAGCCAACTAGTCCAGTCCCCCACAGCCTAAAAGACTGTGAATGGGCCCCCTATTTAAAAAGTTTGAGGACCCCTGTTTTTGAGTAAGAAATGGTCTAGCTTCTGATAACTTGGACTGTTCCAACAGTATAAATATTTTGCTTAGTGTACTGTAATGAAAAATACTTTGGAAAGATGCTTGTTCGGCAGTGCCTGCTTGATTAAATCTTAAGTACATGAAAAGGCTCTTATGTTAATCTCTAACATGAAATCAAGAGCTAGCAAGTCAGTCTAGTAATTAACAGCCAAACACATCAATTAGTATCTACTAAAACGCAGCTTCTTTACTGTTTTAATTACGTGTTGCCCCTGTCTCTGCTTTCTTTTTGTATTAAAGATGCTCTCATTATTTATCCTGAAGTCTGGGGTGATACAATGCTAGCTTATTTAAGTCATAATTTATCCTAAGATAACATCTCTTGCCCTCATTTCAACCTTTGATCTGTTTACACATTCACAGGGATAAGTGACATGTTGACATGAACAGGAGGGGAATTACAGTTTAGAATTTAAAATTTAGAGGGGGGTTTCCATCCATGTAGACATTATCACAAAACCCATGACAAGCTCTTATCTATAGTTTCTCTTTTTCTCTGGAGAAACATAGTGTTTGTTAAAGTCTTCAGGCTGGTCATTGAAACACTTGAGAATCTTTTATTCCTGGCCACAAAGGAAGTGTTGCTAATTTGGGACACTGACCACAAGATAACATTGCACAGTACAATCCTAAGCATAGCTATTCAGAGTGTGGAACGATTGGGTTTATACTACTAAATGACTCAGAAAATATCACAGCACTACAATATAATATACAATATACAGCACTACGAGTCTACGGAGAGGGGCGGCATACAAATGTAAATAATAATAATAATAATAATAATAATAATTAATAATAATAATAATAAATCTTATTTGAGGTTAACTTATTATTCACCACTAATGGAAAATCTTGAGGCAGGCATTTGACAGCTAACCTTGTAGTCTAAGGCATTGGTTTTTCTTTTAAATTATGGATATACAATTTTTATCTTTTCCAATTTGACTTGGTTTCCTTTATTTTAGTTTTGAATTAGTCTGAATCTTCCTCCTTTTTCAGTGGGACGGTAGGATTTTTAGGATGTTCAGTGACTAATATTAAGGTAACTAAATTCAATTTGCACCCTCAGATTCCATGCCTAAAACAGTGTTACCTCTACTTACGAACCTAATTCATTCCATGAGCAGGTTCTTAAGTGGAAAAGTTTGTAAAAAGAAACATTTCTTCTCATAGGAATCAATGTAAAAGCAAATAATGCATGCGATTGGGGAAACCACAGGGAGGGTGGAGGCCGTTTCCTCCCAGGTGATTCCTAGAGAGGCCCCACGGAGGCTTCTCCCCACCTTTTCCAGTTACGGTTTCGGAAGCTCAGGTTTTTAAGTGGAAAATGGTTCTTGAGAAGAGGCAAAAAAATCTTGAACACCCGGTTCTTATCTAGAAAAGTTCATAGGTAGAGGCATTCTTAGGTAGAGGTACCTATAGAGGTACCAGCCAAATGCCATTCAAGTACCCATAATCTATAGCAGTGTTTCCCAACCTTTTTTGAGCCGCGGCACATTATTCATGTTTTCAAAATTCTGGGGAACACTGAAGGGGGGGCGGGGGGGCTAAAGAAAAGTTTGGACAAAAAAAATATCTCTTCCTCCATTTCACTCTATTTCTCCCTCCCTCTTTCTCTCTCTTCCTTCCTTCCCTTCTTTCTCTCCATCCCTCTTTCTTTCTTCCTCTCTTTTTTGCTCTCTTTCTCTCTCCCTCCTTCCCTCCCTCTATGTCTTTCCCTCTCCCTCCTTCCCCCTTTCTTTCTCTCTCTCTCTTGCTTTCTTTCCCTCTCTTTCTCTTGCTTTCTTTCTCTCATTCTCTCTCCCCTCCTTTTTCTCTCTCTCTCTCTTTCTCTCTCGTTCACCACGCCAGCAACAGAGAGAAAAAGAAAGAGCGAGAGAGAGCCGGAGAGAGAGTGGAGTGCGCAGCAGCCATCAGCCTCCTCGCCCTCTCAGACATCCCCAGCGCCCGGCCTCGCGCCGCCTCCCGTTAGCCCGGCCGAAAGCCACACAGTCCCAGACTCCCGGATTGCTCGCTTCTCCGGCCAGCGCGGCGCTTTCCTGGGCAGATGGCTTTGCTGACCGGAGAAGCGAGCGATCCGGGAGTCCGGGACTGTGTGGCTTTGCGCCATGAAGAGAAAACGGCAGCAGGGAAAAGTCGGCCGTTTTCTCTTCATTGCGCAAAGCCACACAGTCCCGGACTCCCGGATTGCTCGCCCCAAGGCAGGAGGCAGCGGCGGAGGAGAGTGGACGGATCGGGCGGGCAATGGGGCAGGGCGGAGAAGCCAGGGGCGCGTTTGGCCAGAGGCACCGTGGGGAGGCAGGGGCAGGGAGGTGCGGCAGTAGGTGCCTCCGGCCAAACGCGCCCCTGGCTTCTCCGCCCTGCCCCATTGCCCGCCCGATCCACCCACTCTCCTCCGCCGCCTCTCACAGCGGCACAGCTGACGGTGTCTCGCGGCACACTAGTGTGCCGCGGCACACCGGTTGGGAAACGCTGATCTATAGCACGAGGAGGTAAACTGATGTTCTCCAGCTATTGGAACAATATTCCCAACAATGCCTTTGGATTTAATGAAGACTGTGGTTCATATTCTTTTGACTGAAGACTAAAACATCTAGAAGACACCAAAACACCTATTATTGACCTATTGATTTTCTAAGATGCCCAACTGTAGATAGTTTTGGTCAGCCTACAAAAAAATAGCAACTACATAAATAACACACATTTATTTAATCTACCAATTAAACTGTAATTCGAGGATATAAGATTAAGACTCCCAGGGAAAGATCCTATTTATGAAGACCAGGGCTAAATAGTAACAAAACTACTATAGAAAACAGTACTATTAAATTCTTGTCAAACATCCAGGGAAGAACCTAAAAATACTTTCCTGTTAATTTCATAATTGCCTGCAAAAATATGTTAGTAAATGTTATTAAACATTTTACCTTCAGATTGAAGGTACTTTGCAGGTTAGTGCAACTGCCATATTCTGGGAAAGCTAGAACACATATATAAAGTACAATCACATAAAGAGAAACAGCTGCTCA
Organism: Erythrolamprus reginae; assembly: GCF_031021105.1. Lineage (NCBI taxonomy): Eukaryota > Metazoa > Chordata > Lepidosauria > Squamata > Dipsadidae > Erythrolamprus > Erythrolamprus reginae. Next base: position 103,859,907 of record NC_091954.1, read on the forward strand.
TGATAGCTAGATAGATAGCTAGATAAATAGATAGCTGGTTGGATGGATGGATGGATGGATGGATGGATGGGCAGATTTCATAGATTGATTGATAGATAGACTTTCAGTACAGTTGAAGACCAAGTGGCTTTGTTTATATATTAAGCCCGAGGGTGATGTAATGGGTTGGTTTGGGATCTTCTTGTGGTTCAATGCTCACACAGCAATTTTTTGATTAGGTTATAATGCAGTCTGTGGTGTAACCCAGCAACGGGCTAATTCAATAATTATTTAATCAAGTAGTGCAAACATGACCATTATCTCCCTGGCTTTGGGTGGTGGTGGGGGAAGAATCTGGCGGCTAGAACATGAATCATTCCCAAGCATTTATTTAATAATTTTTTTTTAAGGATAGTGCAATAATAATAATAATAATAATAATAATAATAATAATAATAATAATAATAATAATTCATTAGATTTGTATGCTGCCCCTCTCCGAAGACTCAGGGTGGCTCACAACAATAATAATAACAGTATACAATATAACAAATCTAATATTAAGAATGATCTAAAACCCATCATTTAAAAAATCATACAACACAAGCATACCATACATAAACTATATAAGCCCGGGGGAGATGTCTCAATTCCCCCATGCCTGGCGATATAGGTGGGTCTTGAGCAATTTACAAAAGGCAAGGAGGGTGGGGGCAATTCTGATCTCTGGGGGGAGTTGGTTCCAGAGGACCAGGGCCGCCACAGAGAAGGCTATTCCCCTGGGGCCCGTCAGACGACATTGTTTAGTCGACGGGACCCAGAGAAGGGCAACTCTGTGGGACCTTATCAGGCGCTGGGATTCGTGCAGCAGAAGACGATCCCAGAGATATTCTGGTCCGATGCCATGAAGGGCTTTATAGGTCATTACCAACACTTTGAATTGTGACCGGAAACTGATCGGCAGCCAGTGCAAGCCATGGAGTGTTGAAGAAACGTGGGCAAACCTAGCTAACCCCACAATGGCTCTCGCGGCCGCATTCTGCACGATCTGAAGTTTCCGAAAAACTTTTCAAAGGTAGCCCCATGTAGAGATATAATTTGCAAAATAATTATTTTGCAAGTCTGGAGAAGTGACTATAAACTTGACTTGATCTTCCTTCTTTCTGCTGTTTTCACAGGCTCTAATGAACTTCTTTCTTTTCTTGTCGGTCATTCTAAACTGTTTCTCTTTGTCTGTCTTTGTCTTTCCTACTATTGTTTAGAAGAAATCACTGACAACAGATGACTAAAAGGAATCCAATGGAAAGAGAATATAGGTAGGGAGACCTTGTGACCTTTTGAGCTGGGTCGTTTGCTATTAGATGTTTCATTACTCAAGTTGGTAACATCACTCAAAGAGCACCAAGAACTTCACATTTGCAAGGAATGTAGCATGATTGTAATGGTAGACCACTGAACTAGAGTCTGGGCTTGGACTAGAAGATGATATTGAGGATATTTCAGCTCTTATAGCTATGGTAGTGATAAATTCTATGCATAATAAACAAAAAACTTCATTTTTCAGGCCTTGGCATCTCTCAGTAAACATGCAGGGTTGCTGCCACTTAATGTGAACTATAAAATATAGTTCTCTGAATTAGTACAAGACAATTTTCTAAGTTTGAATGTTAACCTTATTATCATTTATTCATGAAAAAATGCTTGAATTTCACAAAAGCTTTATGGAGCTTTTGTTGTATGAAGCTTTCTTGGTTTTTCTTAAAAAAAATACAGTAGTTGGAATGCTTCTGAAACTCAAATCAATATAAACTTCTCAATAAAGTAGGAGTGAACTGGCCACTTTGATTTATCTCAATGCATATTATTATATGTACTCTTATACCTATTTTCTTTTGGAGGTCTAGAAGCAAAAATTGATTTCTTGGATATCTGTTCCCAAGAAATTATTCTGCTTTTTGATTATTAGGTTTCTGCTTCAGTTTTTTCCCAGCAAAAAGCCCATAAAAGGTTTTCATTTCCTTATAAAAGCTTACCATCTTATCTCTGACTAAACAGGTTAGTTTTGTCAACTTTGCTAGTTCTACCATCTTGACAATCAATTCCTCTGTTGTGCATATTTCTCCAACTTTGTGCTCATAATAGTCTTGTAATCTCTGTAGTCATAATAGTCTTGCTGCAATTGCAATATATAAAATAAGACTTTTCTAATTGACTACTTATAATTTCCAATGTATCTTCTTCTGTGGCTTTTTTACAAGTCACCATGTATGGTAAAATGCTTTCACATCTCCAGCAAATATTGCACAAGTATTTTGGAATGACAGAGTTGGAAGTTACTTTGGAGGTCTTCTAATCTAATTAGAACATCATCTTTCGGCTGTGGCGAGGGGGACGTTTGCCGGGTCCGCCTGGTGCACCAGTTGCGGCCCTATCTGGACTGGGAGTCACTGATCACGGTCGCTCATGCCCTTATCTACTCAAGGTTCGACTACTGCAATGCTACATGGGGCTACCCTTGAAGAGTGTTCGGAAACTTCAGCTCGTCCAAAATGCAGCCGTGCGAGCAGTCTTGGGCTTTCCAAGAAATGTCCATATCTCACCATCACTCCACGGACTGCATTGGCTACCAATTTGTTTCCGAACACAATTCAAAGTGTTGGTTATGACCTATAAAGCCCTATATGGCATAGGACCAGATTATCTCCGAGACCGCCTTCTGCCGCACGAATCCCAGCGACCTGTGAGGTCCCACAGAGTTGGTCTCCTTAGGGTCCCGTCGGCCAAACAATGTCAGCTGGCAGGACCTAAGGGAAGAGCCTTCTCTGTGGGGGCCCCGACCCTCTGGAATCAGCTCCCCCCAGAGATTTGTACTGCCCCCACCCTCCTTGCCTTCCGAAAAAGTTTAAAAACTCATCTTTGCCGCCAGGCCTGGGGTTCCTTAGACCTTCCCCCCTGGCCGATGAATGCTTAGTTTGACTGCTGAGTGAATGATATTGATAGTTTTTGATTAGAATTTTAACATTGTTTTGTAAGGTATAATTGGATTGTTATTATTGTTTCCTGTTTTTCTGTACATTCTGTGAGACGCCCCGAGTCCTCGGAGAGGGGCGGCATATAAATCCAATTAAATAAATAAATAAATAATCCAAATCCCTGCTCAAATAGGAGAGTTTAACTCATTGACATCAACATTGATTAAAAGTACCTTTATACATCTTAGATAATTTCTTTGGTGACATATGCCAGTCGTACCTAGTTTTGTTAGTGTTCTCTAATAAACAAATATACATATACAAATCCCAAACAAAATAGAGGAGTTTATATAAGTAGGAGGCCATCAATGAAAATCACTTTTCCTAAGTTATATAGTTTACATCTAACAATGAAAGCATAAGAGTGGGGTCTTGTTCAAAGCTTTCAAAACATAGCCTTGCTCAGAAGGCGGCCACTGCCTTAAATAATTGATCCCAAGACGTTTAAGAGTTTAAGCTTAAATGTCATTCCTTTCAGCGAGCTAATATGTAATAAAGCATAATTTCTTGTTAGACTCCTGTTGTATATGTGTATTAAAATGATTCAACGTCAATGTGAGGTCTAACTAATCAAAATAAAATTGGCAGATTGCAAAAGCTTTCAGCCCAGATTCTTGATTATCCATTCTTGAGTTGTGAATTGGCTCAGCTAAGGTTACTGTACAATGCAACTAATGTTAACACTGACATTAAACCATGAGTAGCAATTTTAGTGTGAGAATCAAAAGCCAGCTTGCTGGTGGGAAAGCGCTAAGCCCCTCGAGACAAGGACAATGGATGAGGAGATGAAAGACTTAAAATAAGAGGAAATAATTAGGGTTTAAAATATCAGTAGCCTTGTAAGGCTTACTCAGAAAAACACCAGGTTCTTAGAAATCTGCAAATCATCTAAGAGACAACAAAGAACACAATCAGAAGCAAAGGATCATGCATGGATATACCATAATCTTGTTATGGAAGACCTAGAACATAAGAACATAAGAAGAGCCATGCTGAATCAGGCCAAAGCCCACTGAGTCCAGCATTCTGCGTCACGCAGTGGCCCACCAATCATCCATGGGGATCTTGAGCAGAAAGAGAAGGCAAAACTCTCCCTTTCCCCTGACTCCCAACTGTTCTGTCTGGGTCACCCCAGACGCCAGCACCAACCAAAAAGAGTAGCCAGACACACTGGTAAAAAGCAAAGGCAGTTTATATAATTCAAAGCAAACGCAGGTAACAAAAACTGTTGTTACAGACAGGAATGCTATGAAGCTTCACAGAGGTTTCACGAAGGCCAGGCAATAAAACAGGATTCTTGCTGGCAAAAACAACGCTGGAGATAATAAAACCCACACCTCCCCCAAGTCTTCCAGACTTCTATGCCACAAGCCAAGATCAGAGACGCCGAGGATCGAAGCAAGGTCACAGGACTCCCAATTGTAAGGGCGGGCCTGCCTTTTCAACCCTGCTGAGGAGAACCACACCCAAACCCAGCTGTTGACAATTCAGGGATGGAAATACCTTTCTAATTGGCCCCGTCTTTGAGCTGCTCGTCGCTGCCTCATGTCTATTATAGCCTGTGCGTCTTCATCCAATGAATCCAGGCTACTAGCTGGGGAGAGCCCCCCCCCGGGGGTCTCAGGCTGCTCTCCATCCTCCTCTTCCTGACGTTCCTCTCCCCCGTCTGCCTGGTCCTGTTCCTCTCCCCCTCCTGTTCACTGTCCTCCTCCTCTGGGCATGGATCCGGCAGAGATCCAGCCGGTCCCTGAGGAGCCTCAGGCTGAATCACAACACCAACAAATGGTACAAATGGACCTGCTATGAATGGGTAAGATGATATGTCCGGATGAAGAGGAAGAATGGAGAAACCAACTCAGAGTGTTATGAGAAAAGGAAACAACCAATTTTTTTTTTAAGTATGCATCAAAATCATAATCCCAGCTGAACAATTTTTTTAAAAAAAGAGCAATACGGCACAGAACAGAACTTACTGTCTACTTCAGTCTATGTAATTAGGCTGGTATACAAAATAGACAAATAAACAATAAAGTATAAACTTTAGTAATATAGATACAGGCAGTCATGGGCTCCTCCCCCCATGGCCAGTGGAATGGCACGGGAATGGTATAACCAATAGCTTTCGGCCTGGGAATGGCACTATGAACAGATTCCCAGTGAAAATCGACAGTTTTTTATTTCTGGGCATGCGCGGAAGCAAAAATCTCGGCAAAAATAGCCAAATCCCAAAGCAAATTCTGCATGTGCAGAAGCCAAATCTCGCACAGGGCATGCAAGTGCATGTGTTGGGACCATGCGCTCCCTTGCCAGCCGATGACAACCGTCCAGTTAGGGTACAATTAACATTGTTGTTAATCTGAAATCCTACAGAGGAACAAGCTCTGAATAACTTTTCTAACAGACAATACTCTGTCTAGCTGTATTCCAAAACCATCCGTGATGCCGACTCAATTCCCGCCCTTTTGATTTCTTGCATACAAAAATAAAAATAAAATAAGAATGGAAATATTAAACTATCATTATATGAAACAAACTGCCTCTGCAAATGTGTCCATATATCTTAGAAAAGAACGTAATTTGCATTTACAACCCATCATGCACTTAATTAGGAAACACACCCATATATCTTGAAAAGAACAAAAGTAAGATGTAATAATAACTTTTTCTCAATGGAAAAGAAGGCTGATGGATAAATTTGCATTCTTGTAGTTGATCATGCCTCATAAAGACAACCATTATTTCATTGAGAAGCTCTTTTCCCTGAAAGCCATTTTATTAGAGAACTCGCACTATGCTCTCAATATTCAAACATTTGCATCTGTTAAATAAAACCCAAACCACATTGTTGGTAACATTAAGCTAATGATAAAATACTCTCTTTTATTCAAGGATAAAATATGGTCATAGGCCATGGAAAGTCAAACATTGGAGGCAGAATTAAATGAACATGGTTAGAAAAGCTGAAAAAATGGCTGGGTTGACTGGGAAGAATCCTTCCATGTTACAATATCTTGATATAGTTCTCTCTTGCAATTGTACAATTATCCTTTCTATCCTTGCTTTTTAATTTAATTCACAGGACATAGAATAATATAGTTGGAAGGGACCTTGGAGATCTTATAGTCCAATCTGCTGCTCCAATGATGGAGAACCTTTTTTGGTTCGCGGGGGAGATAATGAGGAGGACATGTACATGCCCAGTCATAATTCCATGTGCCCCCATTTCACACACACACACACACACACACACACACACACACGCTCCTGGTACCCAATGGCACACCCTTTTTTGCTCTCCCCAGGCTTCGGAGCATGGGGAGGGTGAAAACGGCCCTCCCAATACCCACTGAAGGTCCTCCAGAGGCAGAAAATGGCCCATCTACCAACTTCTGCTTAAAACGGATGGCCCGTTTTTTTGCTCTTCCCAAGTTCCAAAGCCTTTCTAGGAGCCTAGAGAGGGCAAAAACAGCCTCCCTCCCCCAGAGGTCCTCCAGAGGCTGGAAACATTCATTCATTCATTCATTCATTCATTCATTCATTCATTCATTCATTCATTCATTCATTCATTCATTTTTAATTGGACTTGTATGCTGCCCCTCTCCCTGGACTCAGCTCGGCTCACAACATATCAATGAAAAATACAATATATAAAATACATCTAAATCCAATTAACATAAATAGCTTAAAATATTCTAAAAAGTTAAACATTTAAAAATCGTTCATTCAAATGCACATTGCAGACATCCTACACAGTCAATGGCCAGAGGCTGGGGTCTAGTCTTACAAAAGACGAGGGTGGGAACAGTGCGAATCCCTGTGGGGCTCAGAGGACTGGGCCCCCCACAGAAAAGGCTCTTCCCCTAGGACGCGCCAAGTGACATTCCTTTTGCTGACTTCCGGTTGGACTGGAAGTTCCATTCTTTTGCTTTCTCAAGACTACATAGCCTTTCTAGGAGCCTGGGGAGGGTGAAAACAGCCTCCCACCCCCAAGGCCATCCAGAGGCCAGAAATGATCCTTTTCAAGAGACTTGTGCTCGCCTGCCTACTGATATAGCTCCACATGCCACTTGTATGCCATAGGTTAATGTGTGCCATAGATTCACACGTGGCATGTGTGACATAACCCTACACCATTTCAGATAATCAGTTGTCCAGTCTCTTTTTGATAGCGTCCAGTGATGGAAAACCCACAACTTCTGAAGACAAGCTGTTCCATTGGTTGATTGCTCTCACCATTAGGAATATGTTCAGAATGGAAGAAACTAGAATTAAAAGTGTAAGTTGGGAGGACTGAGAAATTACTGTGACAAAGGATTTAGGAAATGCCCTACATGGCATTGGACCAGATTACCTCCGGAACTGCCTGCTACCGCACGAATCCCAGCGACTGATAAGGTCCCACAGAGTTGGCCTTCTCAGGGTCCCGTCAACTAAACAATGTCATTTGGCAGGCCCCAGGGGAAGAGCCTTATCTGTGGCGGTCCCGACCCTCTGGAAACAACTCCCCCCGGAGATTAGAATTGCTCCCACCCTCCCTGTCTTTCGTAAACTACTCAAGACTCATTTATACCGCCAGGCATGGGGGAGTTGAGATATTCCTTCTCCCTAGGCCATTACAAGTTATGCATGGTATGTTTGTGTGTATGTTTGGTTTTATTATAAGGGTTTTTAGTTGTTTTATTATTGGATTGTCACATGCTGTTTTTATTATTGTTGTTAGCCGCCCCGAGTCTACGGAGACGGGCGGCATACAAATCCAATAAATTATTATTATTATTATTATTATTATTATTATTATTATTATTATTATTATATGGGACAGGGTTCAGCTTATTCATCGTTTTTCATTTTTATACCTAAGCAATATTGAGTTTAATTATTTTCCTCTCCCCATCACTTGAAGATAGCAATCTACTATGCATCTAGGTAGGAGTAAATCCTTTTTAAAAGGAGCAGAATTATTTATGTGTACAGTATTGTGCTGTTAGTACTAGGTGACTTAAATTATCATGATGGCGAGTCCCCTGAGAGCAGAAATGTGCAGTGTCGGTGGCAAAAACAGTTCTAATCCCCTGGGATAGAACAGTTTGTAAATTGAATTAAATTATTCAAATAATTGAATCATCTGTTCAGATGTACTTTGGATATACAATTTAATTATTCTGTTATGAGTTTGTAAAGCATTTAAATGTAGGTGCTTTTATTTTATTTTTCCTGCTTGGCCCAGGTTAAAATAGCTGATTTTCCAGTAATAATGTATAGTTTTAAGACTGGACCACAAGGAAGTCTGAGTGCTGAAGAATTGATGGTTTTGAATTGTGCAAAATCTCCTTGGCTTGCAAGGAGATCAAATCAGTCAACCCTAAAGGAAATCAACCCTGACTCTTCTTTGTAAGTAAAGATACTGAAGCTGAAGCTCAAATGCTTTGGCCAGCCAATGAGAAAATAGGACACATTATGAGAAATCCTGATATAGGGAGAGATTGAAGGCAAAAGAAGAAGAGGATGGCTGAGGATGATGAGTTGGCTAGATAGTGTCATAAACACAATGAACATGAATTTGGGCAAACTCTGGAAGACAGTGGAAGATAAAGGAATCTGGTGTGCATGAGATAGCAAAGACTTAATAACTGAATAGGAAGAGCAGGAAGAGGAAAGAGGGAAATTATGGCCCAGGTGAGACCACATTTGGAGTACTGTGTTCAGTTCTGGAGACCTCACGTACGAAAAGATATTGACAAAATTGAACGGGTCCAAAGATGGGCTACAAAAATGGTGGAAGGTCTTGAGCATAAAACTTATCAGGAAAGACTTAATGAACCCAATCTGTATAGTGTGGAGGACAGAAGGGAATGGGGGGACATGATAGAAACATTTAAATATGTTAAAAGGGTTAAATAAGGTCCAGGAGGGAAGTGTTTTTAATAGGAAAGTGAACACAAGAACAAGGGGACTCAATTTGAAGTTAGTTGGGGGAAAGATCAAAAGCAACGTGAGAAAATATTATTTTACTGAAAGAGTAGTTCATGCTTGAAACAAACTTCCAGCAGACATGGTTGGTAAATCCACAGTAAATGAATTTAAACATGCCTGGGATAAACATATATCCATCCCAAGATAAAATACAGGAAATAGAGTAAGGACAGACAAGATGGACCATGAGGTCTTTTTCTGCCGTCAATCTTCTATGTTTCTATGAATAAAAATAACAACAAAAACAGAAATAGCAGAGGGATGATAGGCAAAAAATTGGGAAATCATGGTATTGCATTATGTTTATAGCTGACAAATTAGTAGATATAGGATACATAATATCTTTTGATCACAGTTAGCCTTTTCAGACCACAAATTGGTTAACAGGACCCCCTGAAATTCAGTAAGCATCTTTTAACCTGATGGCTTGCCTCTGCTCACTTTCATTTGTACATTGGTTTTTTCCCCCCACAAGCATTAAGTATAGTTGTATAAACCAGTGGTTCTCAACCTTTCTAATGCCACGACCCCTTAATGCAGTTTCTCATGTTGTGGTGACCCTCAATCATATGTCTAGCACCAATTCTTCCAACAGAGCTTTCAGATGATTGGCAGGAAGGTAAGAGGGACACACCCACTGTAAATGCCTGATTGATTGCATTGTAAAACATATACAGTATTCCAAGGTGCCAGAATAGAAGCTTTAGTTCCTAACCCCATGAGAAATTTGTCTTTTCCTATGGACTTGGGCAACCCCTGTGAAACAGTTGTTCAACTGTTGGGGGTTGACACCACGGAGTCTGGGATTGAGTTCCACGCTTCAACAAGGGGTCCCAACCCCCAGGTTGAGAACCATTGGTCTATTTTTATTATTTATTTATTTATTTTTGTCCAATACGAATTGAAAGTTAAAGAGAATAAAAACATGTAGTAGTAAACATCAGGGAAGGGATAGAAGAAGAGATATGAGAATAGAATACATCAATGAAGAGTAGAAGAAGGATATATGGATGGGAGAAAAGATATATAAAATATAGGAGAGACAATTGGACAGGGGACGGAAGACACACTAGTGCACTTATGCTCGCCCCTTACTGACCTCTAAGGAATCTGGAGAAGTCAACCATGGAAAGTCTAAGGGAAAAATGTTGGGGGTTGGGGGTTGACACCACGGAGTCTGGTATTGAGTTCCACGCTTCAACAACTCGATTGCTAAAGTCATATTTTTTACAGTCAAGTTTGGAGCGGTTGATAGTAAGTTTGAACCTGTTGTGTGCTCTTGTGTTATTGCGGTTGAAGCTGAAGTAGTTGTTGACAGGCAGGATGTTGCAGCATGTGATCTTGTGGGCTAAACCCTGTCTATGCAGTCAGAAAACCTGTTATATGTATTCCTGGGAGTCCTATATTGCTGAAGGAAGAACACATAGAAGTTGGTATTTTTCACAATTTAATTTTGCAATGGTATGAGCAAATGACCTTGGGATGGTGGGAGTGAGTGATGTGACGCTTCCTAGGGGATGATCAGATAAGAGCAGATAATATCTGTATAATGGGCAAGGAGAAAATTCAGAATGGGACTTTTCTAAGCTCCATGAGAACTTCTGCTGTAAAAAAAAAGAGATAGTGGGAGTTTTGTACTATTAGACTTGCAAGATTCCTTAAATGTAGCCTTATAATAAAGTAGAGTTATCTCATCTATCTGATCTATCTGGGAAAGTTGACATCAGTCTTGCAAGTACAGATCTCATGCCATCTTTTTTACAGTCTGAAAATGGAAGAAAAGTTCTCTTTCAGGTTTCTTTGGACGTTTTGGGCTATCTCCTCTCTTCTCTTATTGTTCCTTGTGCAGCATCATTTCTTATGTCTCTCCCAGCATCGTTCCTGTTGGTATGTCTCGGTATAGCTAGGCTATGAGACCTTTGACATATACTGAGCAGAGAATTTTAACAGAGTGTGGATATGTGGTAAAGCCAAAGAAAATGACACAGACTTAGTTATCCTTAATAATTACTATTTACATATATACAAAATAGAAACAATCCATAACAAGCACTAAGCAAATACACTCTAATAAACACTAAGCAAATACACTCCCCCCTCAAGGCAAAGCAAAAGCGAATGAGCGATAAAGCATCATTGAGGGAAAGGAGTACTGGCGCCCTCTTATGGCGAACCAGCCTAAAATATTTAAAGTGATAGTACAAGAGACTACAATAGGTAGCTTACAATGGCAAACCCTAACAACCATGTACCTTGTACTAACAGTTCCATCTAGTAATACACATTCTGAATTGCCTGTATACATTTTGCCCATGGGAACATGGTTCATAACAAGTTTATACCGCATTCTGCCTCAAGGAACCAACATCTATGAATTAGGTTGGATTAATATCCTGCTAAAAACAGGACTAATTCAAGAATTCACCTGAAATCTAATTAGTAAGCCATTTGCCCGCTCTGGTCTTTTCCCAAGATATATTTTGATGTGAACTTCTGTATTCATCACATCTTTCCAGTAGCAGACCAGTTTTACATCTTGTTAAGCATATATTAATTTCTAAATATTGGAGAGGGGATACTACTGACCGAAATTTCAACCCATGAAATCTGTGTTTTTGAGATATCTATTTCAGCTGATTATGCTTTCAAATTAAAAGGCCATTACTTGTTACTGGAGTAAATTAACAATTTTATAGATGGTAATTAACGTTGTTGTTAATTGATTCCTCACGAACAAAATAGTAAGAGAAAATACACACTAGAAACACACACAATTTTAAATGTATGTGTATTTGTAACAGTAGGTTTCCTATAAAAATACTATTTATTGGCAGAAGCAATAACTGAAAAGGCTTCACAATCTGTTTGAAAATCTGCAGCACCCTTTATTAAATCGCATTTATGTATGCAGTACTTCTAAAAATAAATAAATCCCTTCTTCAAATGATTATCGAAAAACAATAAGAAAGTGTTGAATAAGAAAGGAACTAGATAGAAATTTTATAAAAGGCCTGATGTGCAGAAGGACATTTTTCATGAACTTCAGTTCACAATTCTAGAACTGAGATTGAATGGGGATTTAGAAGAACACAGCAGCCATTCATCCTCAAGAGATTAAGAATAGTAATACTGAACATAATATTGCCTTGTACGTCAACGATAAATGTGATAAAAATTTATAACTACACATTCAAAGAAGTATTGATTCTTGGTAAAAAAAAATACTTCAAAGACTGCAGAATGCTGCACCAATGGTTTTGCCAATCTCTATGTTTTCCTTACTCTTTATAAAATAGATTTTACATCTTTTATGTTTTTTTAAGTTTTCTTTTAAAATAGGTTTTTCATTCTTCTGTAAACGTAATTCATTATTCAATGAGCCTATTTCTAATTAATCTGGGACAGAAGTGGGTTCCTTCTGGTTTGGACCGGTTCTATAGAACTGGGGGTAACTTGGAGGCTTCGGTTGCTGGAACCAGGTCTGCCATGCCCCTGAGCCAGTTCTCTCTGTGGTACCATTTGATTTTTATCACTGTGTGTCCCTGAGCGAACTGGCAGTGAATAAAAGCAGAACCCACCCCTGATATGGGGCTGTAAGAAATCATATAAATAGATTCTGGTTATTATGATAAAGATGAGATAGATGGATGGATGGATGGATGGATGGATGGATGGATGGATGGATGGATGGATAGGATAGGATAGGTTAGGTTAGGTTGTTGGTTGGTTGGTGGGGTGGGTGGGTGGGTTTTGGTTGGTAGGTAGGTAGGTAGGCAGGTAGGTAGGTACAGAGGTAGACTGCTAGGGTGTAACAGTGACATGTGCTTGCCCCCATGGCTCTGAGTGCTAGCGAAGTCCAGTGCAATTAACAAAATCACACGCGGACACGCAGGTGCGCCCAGGTGTAGTAGCAGAATTGTGTTGGAATTATGGATAGATAGGAGTGTGAGAGAGGTGGGGACAGAAAGAGAAAGACAGACAGACAGACAGACAGACAGACAGATATTATATTGTGTTGATTTGTAGAAGTTTTATGCTAGGCAATTTGCAGGGAGTTAAACCCAGTTCCACATTCACTTACATTGTCTTATGCCAAGGAAACATGTTTGATTAATTTGCCTTAAGCCTGGTGCAAGCATATTTTTATTTTTAGAAGTGATGTGCTTTAAGGATGAGTAATAACTTTGTTTTGTTTCTTTTTTCAGAAGTACCCATCAAAGCTTGCAAATGTCTCTAAATAGGAAGGAAAGAACGTACGGGGTTCTCCCCCCCCCCTCAATTAATGGAGTGGGAGAGAGTAAAAATGAGGACTCAATCTGTTCATATAGGAGCCTGTAAATGTTTAGCCCCTAAAGTATGGGTTAATCCCAGTTTAATTACTATTCAGTCACAACTGGTGTATATAATTATATTTTCCTCTTTTCTTTCTTTCTTTTTTTCTTCCTTCCTTCCTTCCTTCCTTCCTTCCTTCCTTTCTTTCTTTCTTTCTTTCTTTCTTTCTTTCTTACTAACTACTACATTGCAAGCAGTAGAACATAGTCCTATCTGTAAAGCAAATGGCTGTAGTTAATGAATTTGGCTGGTATGCATGAATGGGAATTACAGTTCTTTTTTAAAAAGCAAAACAAGCAAAAATCGTTGGCAGAGTTTAGATATTTATTACAAATGGGATGGAGAGAAACAAACAAGCGAGAATATGGGAGAGAAAGTGAAACTAATAGATTTAGTTCTTTTTGCATGCTTTAAACTTGTCTGCGCCTTATGCCTTGCGTACATTTTTGTGTGTACCAGTGATCCCCCGGTTATTGCGTTCCCGATCATTGCGAACGGGCTAATTTGCGATTTTGCAACCCGGAAGTAAAAACACCATCTGCGCATGCGCGCCCTTTTTTCTATGGGCACGCATGCGTAGATGGCGCCGGGCAGATCAGCTGCTGGGCGGCTTCCCTAGGTCTTCCCCCTCTTGCTGGCGGGAGGGCGAGCAGCGGGCATCAGCAAGGAGTTTCCCCACCGCCCACGCAAACTCCTCGCTGCCGCCCGCCCTTCGCCCGCCCACGCCGTTCATTCTCGCCGCTTCCCAGCTGAGTCCTGAAGCGAATTCGCTTCAGGACTCAACTGGAAAGCGGCGAGAGCGAGCGCGAGCGAACGGCTTGTCCGCCGCCCGCTCGCGCATCGCCCGCCCACGCCGTTCATTCTCGCCGCTTCCCAGCTGAGTCCTGAAGCGAATTCGCTTCAGGACTCAGCTGGAAAGCGGCGAGAGCGAGCGCGAGCGAATGGCTTGTCCACCGCCAGCTCGCGCATCGCCCGCCCACGCATCGCCCGCCCACGCCGTTCATTCTCGCCACTTCCCAGCTGAGTCCTGAAGCAAATTCGATTCAGGACTCAGCTGGAAAGCGGCGAGAGCAAGCGCGAGCGAACGGCTTGTCCGCCGCCTGCCTGCCCGCTAACGAGGAGCCAAAGATTGGGGGCGGCGCGGCTGTTTTAAAACATCGCCGCCGGCATGGGGGGCTTGCCAGCACCCCCCGGACCCCCAACCCGGGTTTGGGGGGCTGCTAGGAAGCCCCCCATGCTGGCGGCGACATTTTAAAACAGCCGCGCGGCTTCCCAATGAGTCCCGAAGACAAACGTGGAAGACAAAAGTAGCGCTGCGGAAGTAAAAACACCATCTGCGCATGCGCAGATGGTGTTTTTACTTCCGCAGCGCTACTTCGCGAAAACCCGCTCATTGCGGGGGGTCCTGGAACGGAACCCTCGCAATGATCGGGGGATCACTGTAATGGAGATCTTTTCGTTGCTACCATAAAAGAATAATAATAAATATTGCACTTTGTATTCATATTTATATCTTGGGGGGATATAAGTATAAATAAATATTGCTATTTAGGTAATGTTCAATTCTCTTCCCAGAGGCTTAGGAGTCGTTCTATGACAGAGAAGGGTGGTCTCTAAATATGGTTTGAGAGAGCCAGTCTAGTGACTAAGGCAGGAGTGTCAAACTTGTGTCGTCATTTTGTTCTCACGTGACATATTGTAACTTTCCCCTTTGCTAAATCAGAAGTGAGTGTGGCCAGTTCATGACCATCCAGCCTGTGGGCCGCAAGTTCTTGGCAACAACATAGGCAAGAAGGCTTCAAGAGTTGTAAACCTAATCCTACATAGCTTCTGCTCTGGCAATCTCACACTACTTACCAGAGTTTACAAAACTTTTGCCAGACCCATCCTCGAATACAGCTCATCTGTTTGGAACCCATATCACATCTCAGACATCAACACCCTTGAAAATGTCCAAAGATATTTCACCAGAAGAGCCCTTCACTCCTCCACTCGAAATAGAATACCCTACGAGACTAGACTTTCAACCCTGGGTCTAGAAAGCTTAGAACTAAGACGCCTTAAACAAGATCTAAGTATTGCCCACAAGATCATATGCTGCAACGTCCTGCCTGTCGGCGACTACTCCAGCTTCAACCACAACAACACAAGAGCACACAACAGATTTAAACTTAATATTAACCGCTCCAAACTTGACTGTAAAAAATATTACTTCAGTAACCGAGTTGTCGAAGCATGGAACTCATTACCGGACTCCATAGTGTCATCCCCAAACCCCCAACACTTTACCCTTAGATTATCTACGGTTGACCTATCCAGATTCCTAAGAGGTCAGTAAGGGGCGAGTACAAGTGCACTAGAGTGCCTTCCGTCCCCTGTCCTATTGCTCTCCTATATCTCCTATACCTTTCGTCTATTCCTATATCTCTTCTTCTATTCTTTCATTGATATGTTCTATTACTATACCTTCTTTTCTATTATTTCTTAGATATATTTTACTATGAGTATCTCCTCTATAACCTTCATCATGTATTTTACTGTGTATATAGATATATACCCACTAAAACCCTCATTGTGTATTGGACAAAATAAATAAATAAATAAAAATAAATAAATGGTTTGGGAGAATGCAGTATGTCTGGACAACAAAATAGACTGATTTCCTTTTGGTTTCTCTTTCCCAAAGCTGCAGGATATTCAGACACATTAAAATAAATGATACAATTAAAGTTAAGTAGCTGATGCTATTTATTTTCAGCAGATTTGTTATTCGGAAGGCTTTCCAGTCAGATAGCAATTGCATGGATTTTTCTCTTTTATTAATGTAATATATTATTTGCTTAATTATTGTTATGAAAATATTTGAAGGTGTTGAAAACTCACAACACAATCCTTACATCATAAGGATTGTTTTTCTCAGTAGAGGCTGCTAACAGAATGTTGCCAAGGGTAACCGGGGGAAAAACTAATTCTGGTTTGAATGCGTAAGAGTGCCTGTATAAATGTTTGTTTTTGTATTATGCTTCAGTCAACATACAGATAGTCGTCAATGTATAACCTCAATTGAGCCTTGCAATTTCCACTGCCAAGCAAGACTGTTGTTGAGTTTTGCCCCATTTTACATTTTTTGCCACAGTTGTTAAGTGAATCGTTGCAGTTGCTAAGCCAGTAACCCAGTTCCAAGGTGAACCCAGCTTCCCCATTGAAATTACTTATCAGAAGACTGTGGTTGGAAGGAAAATATAGAATTGTGCTGGACTCTGCTAGCGCTAAGAGCCACGGGGAAAGCACACGTCACCGTTCCAACTTAGCAGCCCACTTCTGATGACAGAGGTAGGTAGGTAGATAGATGAGTAGGTAGGTAGACATGTAGATGATAGACAGACAGACAGACAGGCACATACATACAGTGGTATCTCTACTTAAGAACGCCTCTACTTAAGAAGCTTTCTGTTGTGGTTAGCGCTGCCCCAGCTCCTGCCCCAAGGACTGTGGATGTGGGGGAGACATCCACATGCTGCAGGCCTGTTTTGCCCCCAGTGGAATCTGCTGATGAAGGCTCCTCTGACCAAGACATGAGTGACAGGGAAGAGGAGAGTGTGGCAGACAGCTCAGAAGGAGATCAATTATCTAGCTCCTCCTTGGATTCAGAACAAGAGTTAATGATACAGCCACGCATGCGGAGAGCGATGCATGGGCAACAACAACTAAGAGATTATTATCAAAGAAAATGAGGCCACCTGTGGTTGGGTGGGGCTGTGGTAATTAGTGAGGCTGCTATAAATAGCAGCCTGTTGGTTTGGCCATTGTGGAGGATTATCTGATCATTGTGTTTCGTGCCTGCTTTGCTGACTGTGACCTTTTGTGTGCTGATTTTTCCCGGCTTTGAAACTAAACCAGAGCAAAGTGTGTTTCACTTTGTGAAAGAAGAAAGACTGTGAATTGCCTCACAGCTGCAAGCTAAGTATCACAGAACTGTAAGGGACTTGTACAAATTACCAGTTTGTTTGGAGACGAGTGCTCTTTGCTATACAAAAAGAGGGCTTAGTTTAAGTGAATTTTCATTATAAAGAACATTGTTTTGAATTTTCAAACGTGTGTGTGTCTGAAATTTGTACCTGTGAATTTTTGGGAGGAGTCTACCAGAGAACCCGGCAGAACACTTTCTAGATAAGAACTGGGTGTTCAGGATTTTTTTGCCTCTTCTTAAGAACCATTTTCTACTTAAGAACCCGAGCCCGGAAAAATTGCCCAGGAAATTTGAGAGTGGCACGAAGGCCTGGCCAGTTTCCTGCCATTCCCCCTTTAATCCCTACCATCTGGGCTGCCAGAGGAGCCTTTTGGTGGCGCTTAAGGAGGCTTTGGCAGTCCAGAGCAAATGAAGCATTGTCCTTTTTCTGGGCGCTTGGACGGGGAATAAACCTCTGTCAGCGCCCAGAGAAAAGAAATGTTCCCTTCATTCTGTGCAGCCGAGGAGTCACCATAGTCACTGGAAAGGCGCCACCTACAAAGCGAGCGAGGAAGAGGAGAGGGGAGCCCTTCAGCATGGGAAGGAAGAGGCAGTAGGTAGCAGCAGCAGCAGCCAGTATATGGGAGGCAGCCACCCCGAGTCTACGGAGAGGGGTGGCATACAAATCTAATAAATAATAATAATAATAATAATAATAATAATAATAATGATGATGATAATAATAATAATGGGAGGCGCGTGCTCCTCCTCGCTGCCATAGAGTCCCTCTTTTTTTTTAAGCCTTAAAGGTTTGAATTTTTTTTATTCCCCTCACCTCACTTTATTCCTTCAGCAGTGACTGTCCTCCTCTACTTCCTTCTCCTCCTCCTCCTCCCACCCAAATTCCGAGCTTTTATTTCTTTCCTAATGGGTTTGCACGCTTTGATTCCTATGGGAAAAATTGCTTCTACTTAAGAACGTTTCTACTTAGGAACCTGGTCACGGAACGAATTAAGTTCTTAAGTAGAGGTACCACTGTATATATTTATTTGCAACTCCTAGCCAGATCCAGCTCACATTTGAACCCAGTCCTTTTCCCTCCAAACCAATTGTTCTGTTTCTAGTTCTGTTTCATTTTCAGAGTATTATTTTTGCCAATGGGTAAAGAGACAGACAGATGGTCAGAAGACTAATCTCCTTTAGGTAATTTATTTTTAATGTTCTTTCTAGCGGGAAAGAATAAAAAGAAAAAAAAATCCATAGTAACATGAGACCAGTGGCAATATCTTCACTCTTAATAATGTTGTATTTTGCCTGAAGGCTGTCACGAGTATTGCAAATAAGATTCCTAAATTGTGATCTTATTTCATAAGTTTCGTAAGGTGGCTATTTTCATCCTGAAATCTATGCTATTTGCTGCAATCACCTGATGTGTAAGTTCAGACTGCCACACACATTCCTTACTCTGTGTCCTCGAAACATACAATGGTTTCCCATTCTTTGAACTGAATACAGAAACAGTTTTGCAATAGTAGTGATATATTAATTCATTCCCATATTAATAAAGCATTGTGGCTTATTAAGCACAGAGAAAGAAGCCTCAAGTTCAAGAGTGAAAGTCATACGAAATATATATGATGCAATATATCTAGTTTGGAATGTTTAGAATTTTAGATTATTGAATATGGTCCAACCATTGTATTCCAGTTGCATCAGGGCTCTTTTTAAATATGAGACGGACTGTAATGCAATAAAAAACCATGGTGGCCCAGTGGTTAGAACACAGATTATAGGCTGACTCTGCCCACTTACAGGAGCTCCATCATAACTGCTTCAAGGTTGACTCAGCCTTCCATCTTTCCAAGGTGAGTAAAATGAGGACCCAGATTGTTGAGGGTCATATGCTGACTCTGTAAACTGCTTAGAACAGTGTTTCCCAACCTTGGCAACTTGAAGATATTTGGACTTCAAAACCCAGAATGCTGGCTGGGGAATTCTGGGAGTTGAAGTCCAGATATCTTCAAGTTGCCAAGGTTGGGAAACACTGGCTTAGAACATAAGAACATAAGAAGAGCCATGCTGAATCAAGCCAAAGTCCATCAAGTCCAGCATTCTGTGTCACACAGTGGCCCACTAACTGTACATGAGGCTCTTGAGCAGAAAGAGAAGGCAAGACCTTCCCTTTCCCCTGACCCCCAACAAATGGTACCCAAGGGAATCCTGCCTGCCTCAACCAACATAGAGGCGGCACTTGGACATCCATTTCAATAACCACCGATACACTTGGCACCCATGAATCTGTCTAATCCTGCCTTGAAGTTATCAAGGCTGACCTCTTATGGAAGTGAATTCCATAAACTAATGACCCTCTGGGTGAATAAATATCTCATTTTATTTGTCCTCACTTTTTTACCTAGGAGTTTTAGGGTGTGACCCCTCGTCCTAATATTGTGTGATAGAGAGAAAAAAATCTCTATCCACCTTTTCTATCCCATGCATGATTTTATACGTTTCAATCAAGTCACCAATTAAACACCATCTTTCAAGGCTGAAGAGACCAAGGCTGGCTGTGAAGTACTAGAGAGGGCTGTAAAGTACTATGAAGCAGTATAGTAGTCTAAATGCTATTGCTATTAATGCTATTGGCATGCAGTCAGGTAACTTCATATCATAGGATCTCATGTTTTTGATGAGAATACTAAATAGCTATACTGTCTCTTGATGTGAATTATCCTTCTAATACTTCATTAATATTATATGCCTAGACTTACTTGTTCTAATACAGGGATGTCAAACTTGATTTCATGGAGAGTTGTACCAGGGTTGTGTTTGGCCATTGAGGGCAAGGGTGGGTCTGGCCAGCTCACCATCAGTAGCTGTGGGGGCCCGAGTGCTCGGACAGCGAAAACAGGCTCCCAAGCTCTATTTTTGGCTGACAGCCTCCTGAAACCCTTTGCTGCAGAAGCACCACTGACCAGTCCTTCACTATTTCCAGGGTAGCCCTGGTGGCCAGATCTAGCCCCTGGGCCTTGAGTTTGACACCACTGTTCTAATCGGAGCAGCTTTTAGCAATAACAATAGCATTTAGATTTATATACCGCTTCACAGTGCTTGACAGCCTTCTCTAAGCGGTTTACAGAGAGTAAACATATTGCCCCCAACAATCTGGGTCCTCATTGTACCGACCTTGGAAGGATGGAAGGCTGAGTCAACCTTGAGCCTTATGAGATTCGATCTGCCAAACCCCTGGCAGCCGGTGATCAGCAGAAGTAGCTTGCAGTACTGCACTCTAACCACGGCACTACTGAAGCTCTTTTGTTATTTATTGATTATAGCTTAAACTCTACTTGAATCACAGGCACATTAATATTATTTTCTTTTTACTTGCAACTCTACAAACTGATTGAGATATTATATAAGCTGATTAACGAGCATTGGTGTTTGGCCCACTTTACTCAAAACAATCATTTATAACAAAGCAGGGCAGAGATTTTCCAACATAGAAAATTTGTCACAGTACTGAAATGCATAAAGCAAAACAAGTTCTCATCTCATGCTTTAGAATTTCACAACACTGTCCGTAGGCTTAATTAGAGGGTTAAAAGATTTGGTTTATTAGTTTGTTTAGCAAACGAAAATGGCTTTGTATTTCAAAATTTGAAGGGAAATGTAACAGGTCAGCGCTGAAAAGAAAGAAAGTGTTTCGTTATTATTTCCTTCTTGGAAAAAGAAAGAGCTAAAATAGAAGCATGGCATCAATTTATTACTCCTGCAGCTGGAAACCAGTGTTTCTCTGCAGGAGATCTCAGCACCATTGCAGGTGGAACAGACAGGACATTACCCCATGTGGTTCACTATTGATGACATCATAGTCTTTTATTGATGATAGGGTCATTTGTAGTGAACGACCACAAAGTTTCACTAGTTTCCCACTCTGAGAATTAACAGGAGCTGCAAAAAATTCTTCCTTTGCACCCATTATTCATTATTATGTTATCTAAGAACTGAATACAGTGGTTCCTCTACCTAAGAATGCCTCTACTTACGAACTTCTCTAGATAAGAACCGGGTGTTCAAGATTTTTTTGCCTCTTCTCAAAACCATTTCCCACTTACAAACCCGAGCCTCTGAAACTATAACTGGAAACGGCAGGGAGAAGCCTCCATGGGGCCTCTCTAGGAATCTCCTGGGAGGAAACGGGGCCTCCACCCTCCCTGTGGTTTCCCCAATTGCACACATTCTTTGGTTGTACATTGATTCCAATGGGAAAAATTGCTTCTTCTTACAAACTTTTCTACTTAAGAACCTGGTCACGGAACGAATTAAGTTCGTAAATAGAGGTACCACTGATAGAGATTCACTGAGCATTACATGAATTGCTTGGGTCTTGTAAAGGAGGAGTTACCTATGAGCCATTAAATCTCTCATGCTGGACACCGTGTCTTTTTTTGCCTTGGCATATTTTTAAAGGCCCAACTCTGGCTTTAAAAATGACTTGTGTAATCATTGATTTATTTTCGAGAGTGTGCATGCATGTGTTTTTTATAGGGAGATTATTTTATTTTAAAGATGAATGCAGTGCCATTACTTAATGGCTGGCCATTTTAAATAGCCCCCTCCCTCCATTTTGGGGGGGGCTTAATGATGCTTAATCACTTCATTATTATCCTGTTATTCCATTGTTATTCTACAATTTCAAACCCTACCCAAAGTATTGTGTTTGTAGGCTAATGTTCTGCAGTTTCCTTGCTCTTTGTGTTCACACACACACAAACACACACACACACACACATGCCCCAGTTGCTATCTTGTGTTTATTAATGTTTGAAAGAAAACTTACCAGAACATAATTGGTTTTAAATTGGTTTTAAATTGTAATTAGAAGTGAAGTAAGTCATAACTCGTATGTTTTGTATTTTTTAATCACAACAAAATTAAGTAGGGTTGATTTGACATTTAGTAATAACTCATAGATTGGCTGAGCTGTGATCTATCCAGGGGGAGAATACTAACTGTAGAGAGTCAGGAACAGAAACGACATCATCACCGTTTGATACACTTTGACCAAGAAACCTACAGACCTATTCAATGAGTAACATTCGTCAGCATATAAACATGATATTTTTCATTAGGCGTTGTCTGCCATTCTCTTGAAAGGCATATTTGCCTCTAACACCTGCACAATAAATCTTTTAGACTTTCCCATTTTTGCACATCTTTGCTGTAGTCTATTATTGATATAGTACAATCAGGAATAGCATACTGGGGATTATAAGAACCAGGCAGTTTCTAAATGCCACTGAAAGGACAAAACTTCCTTGGTTTGGTCGGATGGATGGATGGATATATAGAAGATAGATAGATAGGTAGACAGGTAGGTAGGTAGATATATTGACCCTTATAACCATTGGCATCGGACCAGGATACCTGTGAGACCGCCTTCTGCCGCATGAATCCCAGTGACTGGTTAGGTCCCACAGAATTGGCCTTCTCTGGGTCCCGTCGACTAAACAATGTCATCTGGCGGGACCCAGGGGAAGAGGGGAAGAGCCTTCTCTGTGGTGGCTCTGACCCTCTGGAACCAGCTCCTTCCAGAGATTAGGATTGCCCCCACCCTCCTTGCCTTTCGTAAACTCCTTAAAACCCACCTCTGCCATTAGGCATGGGGGAATTGAAACATCTCCCCCTTGCCCATGTAGTTTTTGTGTATGATTCGATTGTGTGCTTGTTTTTTATATATTGGGGTTTCTTTTTTTTTGGACTTTTTAACCTAAAACTGTAATTTAGATTACTAAATATTAGATTTGTTACTATGTACTGTTTTTACCATTGTTGTGAGCCGCCCCGAGTCTGTGGAGAGGGGCGGCATATAAATCCAATAAATCTAATCTAATCTAATCTAAGTTACAGCAGCACTGAAAAGGTGACACAGTCTCTCTTTGCACTGTCAACAATTGCAGTAACCCCATAGTCATGTGGTCTTAATTTGAGTGTTGGACAACCAGTGTGTAGTTAACAACAGTTGCGATTCATGGGGGGCCATGCAACCACCATTTGCAGCCTTCCCAGTGAAAGCCAATGGAGGAAGCCAGATCTCATGTTTAATTAACATGAGATTCACATCACAAACTTGCAGCTATTCATTTAACAACCATGGCAAACAAGCTTGTAAAATCAGATGCAACTAATTTACCAACACCTTGCTTAGCAACGAAAATCCTGGCTCCAATTCTGATTATAAGTCAAGGTCTAACTGTATTAGAAAGTTTCTGTTGAATTTTAGTTAAAATCTCCTTCCTTGCAATTTCTTCTTGCTTGGAACAACCCGGATTCTGCCCTATCTTCTTCAAAATAGCATTTAAGAGATATAAAGAAACCTGTCCTAACTCACCACCATTTTCTCTTCTTCAGGCTAATTATACCCAATATTCCTTTTATTATTTTTCTTCTGGGCATCCTGACATGCCCCAGTTCACCAATGTCCTTTCTAAGGGACAATAGTAAATTCAATATTCTGGATGTGATCTGAGCAGAACAGGAAAAAAAAAAGGACAATGATTTCTTTTGATCTTGATACTGTACTTGAAGCAGCCTAAGATTACATTTATTTATTTATTTTGCAGCTGCATCATATACTGGGGTCCTGTCCAGTTTGTAATGGACTATACACAGTTCTGTCCATTACAAACTGGACAGGACCTCAGTAAATGATGATTTTTCTGATTTTTATCTTACTAAAATGTAGGGCAGTTTGTTGTATCCAAGTTTATTCCCCTATTTAAAATATCTGGATTCTATGCTATGAGGTATTGAGTGAGATTCCCAGATCCCTCTATTTTATTAGTAGCCTCTTTTATGCAAAATGACACTCATCTCTATTTTGCAAAAAACCTTCCATGTTTTGACATAGGTAAGGTCTATTCCATTCCATTTTTGTCCATTTTAATCAAACCACTGATAAAACACAGCATAATGAGGTTCATTTCTTCAGCCTCCAACTTTACAAGTACAATTTAAAGCCATCTAATTCAGTGATGGATTCTAAATTGGATTGCCACTGGTTTGCACGCACATGGCCAACATTTTATTAATTTATTAATTTATTTATTAATCACATTTATAAGCCGACCAACACCTTTGGGACTCTGGATGGCATACAACATGTAAAAACATTATAAAGACAGTCTAAAACCCATTAACCCAGAAGCAACCCACCGCTGATCTAATTGCTCTGCACATCTCTGTGAAAAAGTATCTTCCTTCTTCCAAAAGTACTGTACTGTATTTTTCGGAGTATAAGACTTACCTTTTTCCTCCCTAAAAGAGGCTGATAATTTGGGTGCGTCTTATACTCTGAATGTAGCTTTTCTTTCCCCCAGCCCTAACTAGCTGTTAACAATCTTCCCAGCTCTTACCTTGTAGGCTCTTTCATTGTTTCTCTCTGCAAAGAATGTTTTCCAAGCTCTAAGTCTTTGCAGGGTTTTTTTTCATTGCTCTAACTTGCTCTGAATAAGTTTTTTTCCAGCCCTAACCAGATGCTATGATGTTCCCAGCTCTTATCGGCTTGCAAGCTCTTTCATTGTTACTCTCTGCAAAGAAACTTTTCCAAACCATGTCTTTGTAGGGTTTTTTGCCATTCTCTACTTGCTCTGAATATGTTTCTTTCCAGCCCTAACCAGGTGCTAATAATGTTCCCAGCTCTTACCAGCTTGCAAGCTTTTTCATTGTTACTCTCTCCAAATAAAGTTTTTTTAAGCCCTAAAAAGGGGATAAAATAATGTGCTAGCAAGATGAATACCTGGTAAGCAGATTCTTTTCCTTATATTCCTTCCCCAAAACTAAGGTGCGTCTTATACTCTGAAAAATACGGTATCTTTTGGAGAAGATAGCTGTTTTGAAAATGCAAATGAGACCATGTTTTTTCCCCCTGCTCCTCCATATTCTTACTGTCAGGGTTCCAAATATCATCCAAAATTAAATCAGAATCCAAGTCATAGTATTCCTGAAAGTCCCAATTTATTGATAGAGCCATATTGGTACATCTGGGTGAAACCCGAATCTGAAGTCCTCCGGGTTTCACCACCCAGTTGAAAGTTCAAGTCCTTGTCCCCACACCCACAAATTAACCACATTGTCCAATTGTTGCATATGGTCTCAGTGTACATAAATACAAGGCAAAGGTTGCAGGTTCAAGTCCCAGTGAGGGTATGGCTAGCTGATTATATATATTAAGACAATTCAGACAAATTTACTTATTATTTGAAAATATGGTTTGTAGCCTGGATGCCCCCTGAAGTGGGACTGAAAGGCAAAAGGAAGCAATATGCTCCTCCCAAATTAATCATAAAAACTGTGACAGTGCTGAAAGTTTGCAGATGTAAGTGGTTAAAATATGGATGATGTTTACTTATGGATTAGTTCTATAACTTATTAAAGAGAGTGCATCTGTTTCTGATGATAGGAAGAATATGATTATTGTTATCTTGTACAAAAGTAAAGGTAGCAAGAGTAAATGCAAAAACTATAGCAGAATTAGTTGTGCATGGGAAACGTCTGATAGAATTTTGATTGAGAGGGTTACAAATGATAATGGTGAGGGAACTTTGTCCATGCATCTATTTTTGTTTGCAATTAATGCTACTTAGTTGGCTGAGAATCTGAAGGATTTGCGACCTGTGTTGAACAGATTATACGATGCGGCAGAGTACATAGATCTGAAAATAAATATTTTAAAGACCAGCAGTTGAAATGAAAAATTAAGCTATACAGAAATGGTGATAAACTACAGCAATTAGAAGAAGAGAATTAAAAGAATTTGTGTGGAGCACTTCCTAAGGATGGAAAGAAGAAATGTTATACAGTATACAAATTAGTAGAATAAGAACAAGATGCTATACCAGTGATAGCGGACCTGTTTCTCCTCAGGTGCCAAAATTGTGGGCATGCAAGGTATTTCCACTACCAATTCTACAGAACCTGTCAGAACCTGCTGGAATATGCCCCCCCCCCCTTACAAAAGTATTGTATACATGGTTGACTTGCAAAGATAGACATACTGTATATGGAAGGTTACAGTGAATATATATTTATATTTATATATATTTATTGGATTTGTATGCCGCCCCTCTCCGTAGACTCGGGGCAGCTAACAACAATGATAAAAACAGCATGTAACAATCCAATTAATAAAACAACTAAAAACCCTTATTATAAAACCAAACATACACACAAACATACCATGCATAACTTGTAATGGCCTACGGGGAAGGAATATTTTAACTCCCCCCTGCCTGGCGGCATAAGTGAGTCTTGAGTAGTTTGCGAAAGACAGGGAGGGTGGGGGCAGTTCTAATCTCCGGGGGGGGAGTTGATTCCAGAGGGTCGGGGCCGCCACAGAGAAGGCTCTTCCCCTGGGGCCCATCAAACGACATTGTTTAGTCGACGGGACCCGGAGAAGGCCAACTCTGTGGGACCTTATCGGTCGCTGGGATTCGTGCGGTAGCAGGCGGTTACAGAGGTTCATGATAACCTTTAACATTTTTCACCCAAAAAAGAAAGGTGTCTTGGTTACACATCCCCGATTTTTTGCAATGGAATATTCAGAACAAAATAAGGCACTGAAAATTGAAACGACACGTGTTGAAAAAAATCTGTGAACAAGGATTATATGAGAAAAATGCTTAAGAAGCATATACTGGATTAAGATATACATATTAGTATAAATTGACATAACACACATGGACATTTTTATGTCAACTTTAAAAAAAAAAATACAGACAGATTTAAAAAAATAAAAAATAAGTAAAAGCTAATTTAATTCTTCCTTCCCTGCCATCCAAAGTGAATTTTAGTGTAGGGAAGAAAGGAATTGAGTCTATGTGCAGTCTTCCACTCATATAACATTTAGATAAAATTCATAAGGATGAGATATAAATGCAACACATAAAGCATAAATCAATATGGAGTAGGTCATCATATTTTGGAATACCAAGATAACATAATGACATTCATCTAATCACATAAATGAAAATACATTTAAAATAAACTTTACATTTGCAAAGATTTCCTGTCTATTGTGATATTTTAAATATAGGATATTGTGTCATATCTTTCTATTAGCCCTCTTGTTCTACCACCTCTTACAATTATCAAAGTAGAGACCTTTTAAGTTTCTAGGTTCTATAATAGTATAATAGTAGTCACCTCGAGAAGGGCGGCATAGAAATCTAATAAATAAATAAAATAAAATAAATAAATAAATATCTCCAGACTTAAAATTCACACCCAACTTCAAAAATGTAATCAAAAAAGCACAACAAACTGCACCAACTCAGAATGCGTAGATTGTCAAAAGAGCTGCTGATATAGTTCTACAATTATTGAGTCTGTAATTTGCATCTCTATAACTGTCTGGTTTGTTACCCCAACCAAACAAGACACAGACTTCAATTGAGAGTTAGAACTGCAGAAAAGGCACTTGCTACCAACTTACCTTCCATTCAGGACCTGTATACTGCACTAGCCAGAAAGAGGGCTGTGAAAATATCTACAGACCCTTCAAATTATGGACATAAACTGGTTCAACTTCTTCCTTCAAGGTGAAATTATAGGGCATTCCGTGCCCAAACAAATACAGTGATACCTCGTCTTACAAACCCCTTGTCATACAAACTTTTCGAGATACAAACCCGGGGTTTAAGATTTTTTTGCCTCTTCTTCCAAACTATTTTCACCTTACAAACACAAGCTGCCGCCACTGGGATGCCCCACCTCCGGACCTCTGTTACCAGCAAAGCGCCCGTTTTTGCGCTGCTGGGATTCCCCTGAGACTCCCCTCCATGGGAAACACCACCTCCAGACTTCCGTGTTTTTGCGATGCTGCAGGGGAATCCCAGCAGCACAAAAATGGCTAATTCGCTGGCAACAGAAGTCCAGAGGTGGGGTTTCCCATGGAGGGGAGTCTCAGGGAAATCACAGCAGCGCAAAAACAGGCGTTTCGAGGACTTCCATGTTTTTGCAATGCTGCAATTTTGCTAAGGCTCCCCTCACTGGGAAACCCCACCTCTGGACTTCCATTGCCAGCGAAGCACCTGTTTTTGCACTGCTGGGATTCCCATGCTGGGATTCCCCTACAGCATCACAAAAACATGGAAGTCCAGAGGTGGGGTTTCCCATGGAGGGGAGCCTCAGGGAAATCTCAGCAGTGCAAAAACGGGTGCTTCGGCTGGCAAAAGGTGTAAGTTTTGGACTTACACGCATTAATCGCTTTTCCATTTGATTCCTATGGGAAACATTGTTTCATCTTACAAACTTTTCACCTTACAAACCTCGTCCCGGAACCAATTAAGTTCGTAAGATGAGATATCACTGTAGATGCAAGGACAGGGGTTTTTTTTCCCCCTTGTCATCATTCAGCTAAAATACTAATTCCTACAACACTGTCAACTACATAGTAGATTATCTACAGTTGACCTATCCAGATTCCTAAGAGGTCAGTAAGGGGCAAGTACAAGTGCACTAGAGTGCCTTCCGTCCCCTGTCCTATTGCTCTCCTATATCTCCTATACCTTTCTTCTATTCCTATATCTCTTCTTCTATTCTTTCATTGATATGTTCTATTACTATATCTTCTTTTCTATTCTTTCATAGATATATAGATATATTTTACTATGAGTATCTCCTCTATAACCTTCATCATGTATTTTACTATGTGTATATCCACTAAAACTCTCATTGTGTATTGGACAAAATAAATAAATAAATAAATAAATAAATAAATAAATAAATAAATAAATAAATAAAAATAAATAAATACTGAGAACTTATGCACTGGAGACAAATTCCTTGCATGTCCAAACATACTTGGCCAATAAAGAATTCTATTCTGTTCTGTCCGTTCCATCCTGTCCCATCCATTCCATTATGGTGATTAAACAACTCATTCAAGTTATATAGAATTGGGACTTCACATCTTCTTTTGAAAATATTTGCTCTTTAGTTCAATCAATGTACCAGAAACATGAATGTAATGCAGTTTGTAAGAGTTTGAACAAAACAAACATGATTATGTGTCTTTTTACATGCGTATTGTACGACAGAAATGATGGAGGAATACTCATTACATACAGAGCTAAGCAATAAAATATGGTTTGAAAATAACATATTCAAAATCCCTAAAAATCCAATTTCAAATCAGTGAATGTTATTAAACATGAATCATAGAAATCAGCTACCAAGTAATTATTTTAGCCACAGCCTAGTCTTTTCTTCCTGTCCTCATCAAACTTAACTTGTAATCATGACTGTAAAATGAAGGAAATGTAATACAAACTTAAGTACCTAACACATTCATTTGTATGTCCATTGATTTGAATGTTCCCATCCAAGTTCTATTATCTTTCTGTCATTCAGACAATTCTCTTAGATTGCATTGCAAGTGCATTCATTAACTCTTGATATATATATATATGCAAAAAAAAATCCCATTTTCTGTTCCAGAAATGGAGTTACTCTATTAAAGATGGCCATGCAATGACATCCTAAAAATTCCCTTTTTCCCCACTCTCCTATTTTGCATCAATGGCTATGGGAATCGTTTGCTAATGCAACAGTTTTATTCTTCCACCCAGCTGTGATACGTCTTTAAATGAAGTCCCACTGCTGTTTTACTAATGCTTCAAAAGTTCTCGCCTTGGATCTGCTGTGACCTTGGTGTTGTGTGCCATTTGTGCATCATTAAAAGGTGGTAATGAAGTTCTGCTGCGGCGCAGATTGTAAAAGGTCAAGCAGAAAGTTGAGAGCCAATGAGGATGAGAAGAGAAATTGTGCTGGCGGCAGAGGTTGAGGGATTCATTATATTGATGTGGTGGGGTTTTCAGGAGAGTAATAACTGGCCTTGCAGAAGAATGTAAATCTTCCCCGCTTCTTAGTCAAGACTCTGCTTCCTTTTGATTTGTGAGGGTATATTTTTATAGAGAGTACAGGAAAAGTCACTACTTTCTGTAGGAAATTCCTTGGAAGTTGTTAGTGTTTGGAAGGAAAGAAGCACAAAACATAGAAGCATAGAAGATTGACAGCAGAAAAAGACATCCTGGTCCATCATTTTTTTTTAATTTATTCATTCATTCATTCATTCATTCATTCATTCATTCATTCATTCATTCATTCATTCATTCATTGGATTTGTATGCCGCCCCTCTCCGCAGACTCAGGGCGGCTAACAACAGTAATAAAACAGCATATGATAATAATCCAATACTAAAAACAGTTAAAAACCAATTATTATAAAAACCAAACATACATACAGACATACCATGCATAAAATTGTAAAGGCCTAGGGGGAAAGAGTTTCCTCAATTCCCCCATGCCTGGCGGCAGAGGTGGGTTTTAAGCAGCTTACAAAAGGCAAGGAGGGTGGGGGCAATTCTAATCTCTGAGGGGAGTTGGTTCCAGAGGGCCGGGGCTGCCACAGAGAAGGCTCTTCCCCTGGGTCCCGCCAAGCGACATTGTTTAATTGATGGGACCCAGAGAAGACCCACTCTGTTGGACCATCTATTCTGCACTTATACTATTTCCTGTATTTTATCTTAGGATGTATCTATGTTTATCCCAGGCATGTGTAGATTCAGTTACTGTGGATTTACCAACCACGTCTGCTGAAAGTTTGTTCCAAGCATCTACTAGTCATTCAGTCAAATAATATTTTCTCAAGTTGCTTCCCCCAAGTAACCTCAGTTTGTGCCCCCTTGCTCTTGTGTTCACTTTCCTATTAAAAACACTTCCCTCCTGAACCTTATTTAACCCTTTAACATATTTTAATGTTTCGATCATGTCCCCCCTTTTCCTTCTGTCCTCCAGACTATAGAGATTGAGTTCATTAAGTATTTCCTGATACGTTTTATGCTTAAGACCTTCCACTATTCTTGTAGCCGGTCTTTGGACCCGTTCAATTTTGTCAATATCTTTTTGTAGGTGAGGTCTCCAGAACTGAACACAGTATTCCAAATGTGGTCTCACCAGCGCTCTATATAAGGGGATCACAATCTCCCTCTTCCTGCTTGTTATACCTCTAGCTATGCAGCCAAGCATCCTACTTGCTTTTCCTACCGCCCGACCACACTGTTCACCCATTTTGAGACTGTCAGAAATCACTACCCCTAAATCCTTCTCTTCTGAAGTTTTTGCTAACACAGAACTGCCAATGCAATACTCAGATTGAGGATTCCTTTTCCCCAAGTGCATTATTTTACATTTGGAAACATTAAACTGCAGTTTCCATTGCTTTGACCATTAATCTAGTAAAGCTAAATCATTTACCATATTACAGACCCCTCCAGGAACATCAACCCTATTGCACACTTTAGAGTCATCGGCAAATAGGCAAACCTTCGCTACCAAACCTTCCCCTATGTCACTCACAAACATATTAAAAATAATATTATTGAATCATTGAATCATTGAGTCATTGAATTGAGTCATTGAATTCTGAATGATTCCAAAACTGATGGTTAGGTTGGTAAGTGTTGTGTATTCCTCCAAAAATCTGTAGCTGCACAGAGGAAATTTTCTTTTGACCTTGCAGGATTTTGTTGCATACGCCAATAAATAAGGCAATTCAGCTCTCCCAAGACTGCTCAGTTAGACAGCGTATTAATATCAAGGAATTAGTGCTTGTAAAATGCAAAGTGACACACTCTTAAAATGGCTTTCAAGTATAAATACATCACAGCTGCTCTTCCAGTGACACAATATCTATACCCATCACTCAAATCCCTACACTTAGCACACAAAGGACCC
Organism: Erythrolamprus reginae; assembly: GCF_031021105.1. Classification (NCBI taxonomy): domain Eukaryota; kingdom Metazoa; phylum Chordata; class Lepidosauria; order Squamata; family Dipsadidae; genus Erythrolamprus; species Erythrolamprus reginae. The sequence continues at coordinate 103,891,968 of NC_091954.1, forward strand.
ATGTGCACAGTGAAGGCTTGAAGATATCAAAGAGAAAGCTTGCCAGAAAAGAGCACCTCATTTGCAATGCTTGAGGCACTCTCAAAGAGATGACACTCATGTCTTTCCATGATTGACAGTACTCAGGAACGCAGCTACAGACATTTCTATAAAGCCATATAAACAAAGGTGGTACAGCTGTTCACTTAACAGGTGTCCAATTACACAAAACCTGGGAACATACAAAAGTCAATTGAGGCTTCAAACCTGCTAGTAAGATGACTCAGAACAGAGAAGGTTCTTCACAGTTTTGATTGCCATGATGTAAAAAGGATGTGGCGACTCTAGAAAGAGTGCAGAGAAGAACAACAAAAATGACTAGGGGACTGGAGGCTAAAACATACGAAGAACGGTTGCAGGAACTGGGTATGTCTAGTTTAATGGAAGGAAAGACTAGGAGAGACATGATAGCAGTTTTCCAATATCTCGGGGGTTGCCACAAAGAAGAGGGAGTCAAACTATTGTCCAAAGTATCTGAGGGTAGCACAAAAAGCAGTCGGTGGAAACTAATCAAGGAGAGAAGCAACTTAGAACTAAGAAGAAAATTCCTGGCAGTTAGAACAATTAATCCGTGGAATAATTTGCCTCCCGAAGTTTTGAATGCTTAAGAAGATGCTGGATAACCATTTGTTTGAAGTGGTGTGGGGTTTCCTATCTAAACAGGGAGTTAGACTAGAACAGCGTTTCCCAACCGGTGTGCCACGGCACACTAGTGTGCCGCGAGACATGGTCAGGTGTGCCGCGAAGCTCCTAGGGAAGCTCCAGCTGAGCGGGGCGCTGGCGGTGCCTCCGACCTGGAGCTCCCACTCGCAGCTGTCCCCCGGCTCCTGCCCGATGCCGCTGCTTCCTGCGCTCTCCTGCTGGGCCCCAAAGAAGGAAGGCGGGAAAAAGGAGAGCTTCATTCTTCGCGCCTCCTTTTTCCCGCCTTCCTTCTTTGGGGCCCAGCAGGAGAGCGCCAGAAACCGCGGCATCGGGCAGGAGCCGGGGGACAGCTGCGAGTGGGAGCTCCAAGTTGGAGGCACCGCCAGCGCCCCGCCCAGCTGGAGCTTCCCTGGCGTCGGCAGCAAGTGTCCTTTGGGGCCCAGTGGGAGGGCACTGGCGGTGGGAGCGGGAGGTGCCGGCTGCAGCGGCCCCAGGCAGTCGCGGGGAGATGGCAGCGGCGAGAGGGAGCTCCAGGGTGGAGGCACTGACGGTGGCGATTGGACGTGCTGCTGGACTCCGTACATGCTGGCGCTGTGGGGCTGGCATATACGGCGTCCAGCAGCACGTCCAGCTGCCGCCGTCAGGGCTCCCGCTCGCAGTCAGCCGAGAGAGAGAGAGAGAGAGAGAAAGAAAGAGAGACATAGCAAGAGAGACAGAGAGAGAGAGAAAGAGAGACAGAGAAAGAGATAGCAAGAGAGGCAGAGAGAAAGAAAGAGACATATAGCAAGAGACAGTGAAAGAGAGAGAGAGCAAGAAAGAGAGAAAAAAGCAAGAGATAGCAAGAGAGACAGAGAGAGAGAGAGAGAGAGAGAGCAATGGAGAGAGAAAGACATAGAGGAAGGGAAGGAGGGAGAGAGAAAGAGAGCAAAAAAGAGAGGAAGAAAGAAAGAGGGATGGAGAGAGAGAAAGAAGGGAAGGAAGGAAAAGAGGGAGAAATAGAAAGGGAGGAAGAGATTTTTTTTTGTCCAAACTTTTCTTTAGCGCCCCCCCCCCCCCCGTTCAATGTTCCCCAGGATTTTGAAAATATGAATAATGTGCCACGGCTCAAAAAAGGTTGGGAAACACTGGACTAGAAGACTTCCAAAGTCCCTTACAATGCTGCTATTCTATTCTACTCTACTCTACTCCACTCCACTCCACGTTTCAGGCAAATAGAGTCCTGATATCTGTTAGTCCTTCAAAGTAAGTTTGGTTTCTACAAAAACACTGTATCAGGGTTTATATACTGCTCAAAATAATAATAATAAAGGGAACACTTAAACAACAGAATATAACTCCAAGTAAATCAAACTTCTGTAAAATCAAACTGCCCAGTTAGGAAGCAACACTGATTGACAATCAATTTCATTTAGTTGTCAGCACATTCAGCTTTGTAGGGAACAAAGTATTCAGTGAGAATATTTCATTCATTCAGATCTAGGATGTGTTATTTGAGTGTTCCCTTTATTTGTTTCAGCAGTGTACTTCGTTTTTCTATTGGGGTGATGATTAAAAAGAATGCTATAATGATAAAACCAGGGGTGAAATACTCCTGATTTGCTCATCCCTGTGGGTCATTGGAGAGCTAGTCCCAAAGGGAGCGCAAGGCTCTGCCCAATTGCCAGGATAATTAATTAATTAATTAATTAATTATTATTATTATTATTATTATTATTATTATTAATAATAATAATAATAGCAGCAACATCAGCAGCAGCAACAACAACAAAAAGAAGAAGTTGGAAGGGATCTTGGAGGTCTTCTAGTCCAACCCCCTGCTTAGGCAGGAAACCCTACACTACTTCAGACAGATGGTCATCCAACATCTCCTTTAAAACTTCCACAGTTGGAGCACTCACAACTTCTGGAGGCAAGCTGTTCCATGGATTAATTGTTCTAACTGTCAGGAAATTTTCTCCTTACTTCTAAGTTGCTTCTCTTCTTATTTAGTTTCTACCCATTGCTTCTTGTTCTACCCTCAGGTGCTTTGGAGAATAGGTTGACTCCTTCTTCTTTGTGGCAACCCCTGAGATATTGCAATACTGCTATCATGTCTTGCCTAGTCCTTCTTTTCATTAAATTAGACATACCCAATTCCTGCAACTGTTCTTCATATATTTTAGCCTCCAGTCCCCTAATCAGCTTTGTTGCTCTTCTCTCTACTTTCAAGTTTCTCAACATCCTTTTTGCATCGTGGGAACTTCTTGCATTTTTTTACCCTCTGCACATGCACAGAATGCTTTGCGCATGCAAAGAGGGTAAAGGAACCCAAATGGTGATGTCTGGGTGGGTGGGCGGAGCCTCACACCCCCTTCATGAATGGCTCTATGATGACCCACAGGCACGAAGGAACCAGGAGCATTTCACCTTTAGATAAAACCATTGTTTTGTGGCCCAGTTAAGAATAGAAAGCTCTTCTCTATATTAAACATTAAGTACTGGTGATGAGAAATTTTGCTTGTACAAGACAGGGATACCCAAACTTGGCAACTTTAAGGCTTGTGGACTTCAACTCCCAGAATTCTCCAGGCAGCAATGAAGAATTGAAGGTCCATAAGTCTTAAAGTTGTCAAGTTTGAAGACCTCTGGTGTAAGACTTTATAAATGCCTTTCATAGGCATATGTTTGTGCAGGATTTAAATACTTGGAAACAAAACCTAGCATTTGTTTGTGCTTTAAAGGTACTCAATGAAGGGAAAATTACTGGTCTGACCAAGTGTTCATCATGTTTGCAAACCTGGCTTTTAGAGGTCTCAAGTGCCATTAGTCCTAATGACATAAACAGAATAATTCAGATAATTGAGATGGTGAAAAAATAAGGCCATGCAACTAATTTAAAACTTGTTATTTATCCAAGAATTAAAAAATAAAATCCTTACTCCTGTTTTCTAAAGACCTAATCATTCAGATATATCCTCTTCTGCATTTAGTGATGGGCTGCTACGGGTACGGTCAGGTATGCAGAACCGGTAGAAAACTTTTGGTCAGGAATGCAAACCTGTAGAATTTTGATTTTTTTTTTCTTTCTTTTTTTCCCTTCTGGGCTCTGGGTATGTTTTTCCTATCACAGTAAATGAGATTGAATGTGTATAATTTTATGTACATACACATACAGTTTATATAGGAGATAATGTATATTTTTATGTACCTCTGTGTAATATGTATATACACATATGGCATATATACATAGAATTAAATAGTATATTTTGGATGTTCATAATAGTAAATAGACAAGGAAATTGTATCTCTTTGAGGCAAGGAAAGGCCAGGCACCCTAACCCTTGACATGAGTGATGTCAAGTTGGCCACTTTTAAGCCAGTCACATGACCTTTAAGCCACCCCCACTCACATGATCATCAAGTCACTCCCATTTGGTCAAATGGCCGGCAAGCCACACCCACAAAAGAAGCCACGCCCACAGCAGTAGTAAAAGTTTTGTGGGCCTTCACTGCTCTGTGCTTACCAGTGCTTCTTGTTCTCTTTAACAATTAATGTCTGTCTGTAGACATTAGTGACTAATTTTGTGGCTGCACAACTTTGAAAATATCTTTAAGATGGCCTCTTCTTCTGTGTGGCAGCCCCACAAAGATTGTTACGCCATCAATAAATTGAGGCTGGTCCCACAGTAACTTGTTTTTCTTGTACTGAATGAAAATAGCCACTTTTATTTTCAAAGTCTTTTTAATTTTTACAAATGAAGGGAATGAAAACAATACAAGTGGCAGAAAATTTATCTACCGGTAGTAGTGGTTGAACTTCTCTTCTCAACTGTGTTTACTACCCATTAGAGTCAATCTTGCTGAAAAGCAAGGAGTTTCAATCAATCCATCAGAACAAGAAAAATATATGTAGTTTTATCTCCCTTGCTTTGAGAATAGTTGGCTTCCTCTTTTGTGTGGCAATCCCTCAGTTAAGAATAGAAAGCTCTTCTCTATATTAAACATTAAGTACTGGTGATGAGAAATTTTGCTTGTACAAGACAGGGGTCCCCAAACGTGGCAACTTTAAGGCTTGTGGACTTCAACTCCCAGAATTCTCCAGGCAATCCCTCAAATACTGGACTGCTACCATTAGAGGAGGTTTAGTAGCTATCAGGAATCATGGCCCGCCATTCACCATTCAGTTCTTAACCAAATGTTTCAAGACACTGCAATTCATAGACATAAATTCAATTTACAAACATGAGTACATCTATGCTCTGAATTAATTTGTTTTATTAATTTTTAATATAATAGAGATAAAACATGAAATAAGTAAGTAAATCTCTTGTGGAGGTATGTATCAATCAATCTAATTGCCAGGGTTGGATGCATTTTTAAAAATTCTAATTTTCCACTTTCTACGAGTTTTGAGTTCTTAATGATTCTTGTCATTGGCACAAAGCACACATTGTTTGGAAAACAATTTCCCTGATCTGTGATTTCTGAAAAACAAGTTTTACATGAATAATAGTTCAGCTGCATTGAGATCCTGAGTCTTCATATTTACAATATTCAAACCAAATCAGGAAATGTGTTGTTCCAAACAAACTTTTCCACTTCTCTCTTCTTTGTCTTGGAAGTACAATGACATTCAACAACTCAGCATCTTTTGTTCTAAGACAGCTCTTATCCTCCAGACTCTACCAAGCTTGTTGTAGTGGGAATTGTTTTCCATCGCTTTCTGGGGATTGATTTGTAACTTTTCTTCAATGCATAGCTCTCCCAGAAGCTTTTAAAGACTTTCCCTGCACAGTGCTATTCTGCCAAGATTATTTTATATCTGATTCATTGCACTTTCATTGCACATTGTGCTGGTGTTGAGCCACTATCTTGGAGTCTACGGAGAGGGGCGGCATACAAATCCAATAAATAAATAAATAAAATAAAATAAATAAAACCAGCTCAGTGAAGACCTTAACTACAGTGGGTCCCTGAAGGATCTTTCAAGCTATCCTGTCACAGATCTCTTCTGTTCAAAATTCATAAAATGTTGGAATGATCATTCTACCTCTGACCTAATGTTTTCCCTCAGCAATCTAGAACATTCTTTAAGAAGCATCCAGTCTCCCTCCTGTTTTTTGTTCATTTTTTTTAAACTTTAATGGACAGGCCCAACCTCCACTGATATCTGCTAAAAATGTGGTGATTGTTAGGAGTAAATGAAGAATAAGAATGGAGGCAGCCCTTGATTTAAGACCACAATAGATCCCAATATTTCCCTAGCTAAGAAAGAGAGGTGTTAGGTGGGCTTTGCCCCATTTTATAACCTTTCTTGAGCCAGTTTTTAACTGAATCACTGCAATTGTTAAGTTGGTAGTGTGGTTGTTAAGTGAATCTGGTTTATTTATTTTATTTATTTTATTCTTTGTCCAATATACAATGCATATGGAAGAGAATAAACATTAAGTAATATATCTAAAGATAGTAAGTAAAAAAGAAGAGAAGTAGAAGAGAGGGAGAGAATATATATGATATATGAGATAAGGAAAGACAATTGGACAGGGGATGTTAGGCACACCAGTGCACTTATGTACGCCCCTTCATTGCATGTCAGAAGGTCACAAAAGGGGATCACATGAACCCAGGACCGTATAATCATCATAAGTACAGTGGTACCTCTACCTACAAAATCCCCTATGTATGAATTTTGCTAGATAAGAACTGGGTGTTCAAGATTTTTTTGCCTCTTCTCAAGAACCATTTTCCACTTACAAACCCGAGCCTCCGAAACTGTAACTGGAAAAGTCAGGGAGAAGCCTCTGTGGGGCCTCTCTAAGAATCTCCTGGGAGGAAAGAGGGCCGGAAAAGGTAGGGAGAAGCCTCTGTGGGGCCTCTCTAGGAATCTCCTGGGAGGAAACAGGGCCGGAAAAGGTAGGGAGAAGCCTCTGTGGGGCCTCTCTAGGAATCTCCTGGGAGGAAACAGGGCCTCCACCATCCCCGTGGTTTCCCCAATTACACGCATTATTTGCTTTTACATTGATTCCTATGGGAAAAATTGCTTCTTCTTACAAACGTTTCTACTTAAGAACCTGGTCAAGGAACGAATTAAGTTCACAAGTAGATGTACCACTGTACATGACAATTACACAGTGTCTGAAATTTGTTCTTGTGTGACCATGGGGATGCTGCAATAAATCATTGTAAATCAAGGAGTACTGGTGGTACCCAATTCGTACAAATGTGTAAGATTTTGATGAGGTTTCCAACAGTTACCTTTTCTTGGCAGTCTTCCATTCTACTTCTAGCTTTCAACTTTCCCTGCTGCCTAGCAAATCAATTTCAATCTTTGCCAGCTCCCTCCCTCCCTCTGTCTCTATTTCTACCTCATCTTCTTCCATTCTATATTTGTTTGTTTGTCAAGCTTAACAGATATAAGTATAAACATGATTAGGAATATAGGAAATTGATAAAAAATAAATGAGGACAATAGGACAGGGACAGTAGGCATGTTGGTGCACTTATGCACACCCCTTACAGACCTTTTAGGAATGGGGTGAGGTCAGGTTGGGCTGCTGCCCGGATGGGGGGGGAGGGGAATGCAGTGGGGCAGCAAAAATTGGAGCTCCACCCCAGAGCATCACAAAACACAGAAGTCCGGAGGTGAGGTTTCCCATGGAGGGGAGCCTCAAGGGAATCCCAGCAGCGCAAAAATAGGCGCTTCGGCTGGCAAAAGGGGTGAGTTTTGGACTTGCACGCATTAATTGCTTTGCATTGATTCCTATGGGAAACATTGTTTCGTCTTACAAACTTTTCACCTTACAAACCTCGTCCCGGAACCAATTAAGTTCGTAAGACGAGGTATCACTGTAAATACATATCTTGTAAATTAATCCTACCATTAGACATGGTAGACAAGAATGCAATTTTTATTTCAGCTCATAAGATTATGAAGTTCAGTGACAGAAAATAGGCCTGATTCTTCTACACCTGTGATTATGAACAGCACAAAATCTGCCAACTCACCTAGATAACAGGTTGGAGGCTAAAAGGCTCGGCAGAGATCATCTCTTTCATTTCCACCATGCCTTTAGAGAGCAAATTTTCGCTGCATGTGATTTCCCCCTGGTCTGTGATTCTGAATGACCTGGACTTGTTTGTAATAAGGCATCAATTTTCCGTTTTTCTGACTCTCTCTATAGTATACGTATTCTATATATGTATGCTTGCATGTATTTCTCTAGGTACTTTGTTTAGCTCTCTACACAATTTGCTGCAATTTCAAGTCAACTGGTTACTGAATCAAATGTAAGTGCACTTAATAAAACATAGGACAAGGCTGTGACAGTATCAAGTATCCTTTTAACCCTATGATTTAATCCACTTAGGTAGCCAGGATTGAATCTTCTTTAGAATAGAATAGAATAGAATAGAATAGAATAGACCTTTATTGGCCAAGTTTGATTGGACACACAAGGAATTTGTCTTGGTGCATATGCTCTCAGCGTACATAAAATAAAATATACATTTGTCAAGAATCATGTGGTACAACACTTAATGATTGTCATGGGGTCAAATAAGCAATGAAGAAGCAATATTAATAAAAATCTTAGGATATAAGCAACAAGTTACAGTCATACAGTCAACATGGGAGGAAATGGGTGAAAGGAATGATGAGAAAAACTAGTAGAATAGAAGTGCAAATTTAGTAGAAAGTCTGACAGTGTTGAGGGAATTATTTGTTTAGTAGAGTGATGGCGTTCGGGAAAAAACTGTTCTTGTGTCTAGTTGTCTTGGTGTGCAGTGCTCTGTAGCGACGTTTTGAGGGTAGGAGTTGAAACAATTTATGTCCAGGGTGTGAGGGGTCAGTAAATATTTTCCCCGCCCTCTTTTTGACTCATGCAGTATACAGGTCCTCAATGGAAGGCAGGTTGGCAGCAATTGTTTTTTCTGCAGTTCTGATTCTCCTCTGAAGTCTGTGTCGGTCCTGTTGGGTTGCAGCACCAAACCAGACAGTTATAGAGGTGCAGATGACAGACTCAATGATTCCTCTGTAGAACTGTATCAGCAGCTCCTTGGGCAGTTTGAGCTTCCTGAGCTGGCGCAGAAAGAACATTCCTTGTTGTGCTTTTTTGATGATGTTTTTGATGTTAGGTGACCATTTTAGGTCTTGAGATAGTGAAACATAGTGAAACAATAATATTTCACAAGACTGAATGGCTGTGGGTCCTTCCTCCTAAAGACAATCCCATCTGCCCATCTTTGGTCCTGGGGGGAGAAGCAATTTCCCCCTCAGATAGGGTTCGCAACTTGGGTGAATCTCAGCTGTCGCTAGAGAGGCTTTTGCACAAGTTCATCTTGTCTACCGGTTGTGGCGCTACCTCGAAAAGGAGGTCCTCTGTGCAGTCATTCATGCCTTCATCTCCTCTTGTCTTGACTATTACAATGCGCTCTACGTGGGGCTACGTGGGGCTACCCTTGAAGAGTGTTCGGAGATTTCAGCTGGTGTAAAATGCAGCGGTACTTGCAATAATGGGTGTACCAAAGTATGCCCATATTACTCCATCTTTTACATGAGCTGCATTGTTTGCCAGTCGGTCTTCAAACACAATTCAAGGTGTTGGTTATTACCTTTAAAGCCTTAAATGGCTGAGAGAGAGACTATTTACGTGACTGGCTCTTCCATATTTCATTGCGGCCAGTAAGGGCCCACAGAGTCGGCCTTCTCTAGGTCCCATCCACCAAACAATGTCAGTTGGCAGTATCTTGGGGAAGAGCCTTCTCTGTGGTGGCACCGATCCTGTGGAATCAATTGCCCCCAGAGATTCTCCTCCCTACCGGTCTTCCGGAAAACTGCTAAGACCTGGCTTTTCCGGCAGGCCCGGAATTTGATTGATTGTAATGTAGGCATGGGTTTTTAGGATATTACTGTTTTTGCTATATTGTTAATTTTATTGTTGTATTTTTATTGCTTTTTTACTATTGTTGTATTTATGACTGTTGTTAGCTGCTCTAAGTCTGTTTTGAAATGAGTGGTATATAAATACAATCAATCAATCAATCAATCAATCAATAAACAAATAAATAAACCCCAGGAAGAAATCTCAACTCTCCCCTTAAAAAAATGAAAAGAAAGAAAGAAAGAAAACAAAAATGCTCACTTCTCTTTGGGTTAAAATAATTTTCATTTGTACATTGTTTAGCACATACTACTTTTAATTTGACCATAGGGAAAATGGCTATCTTTCTGTTATTAGAAATTATGCTTCTTATTTGCAAACCCTAGTCTCTGGCTACCACAAGCTATTTCAAGTGTTCCCTTCAGAGATTCTGCTTTAGACTTCTAATTAGTTGGCATGGTTTTGGTCAGTCTTGTCAATTTTAGTTTATCCTTCTTAGTTTTAAGATGACCCTGTATGTACTTGATCCTTCACGACTTCCCGTTAGGATTTGTGCCAATAATTTTAAGATTAATTTATCTTTAATGTCATGCTCTATTTGAGTGCCTCTTAAAGCTGCTATCTGCACCTTTTGCTTAAAAAAGGCCCAATGTCATCCCTGTAAATTAATGCCTTAACTCCCTCTCCCAGACTTTTAGATTGTAGGGAATAAAGCAGTACAGTGGTACCTCTACCTACAAATGCCTCTAACTTTTCTAGATAACAAACGGGTGTTCAAGATTTTTTTGCCTCTTCTCAAGAACCATTTTCCACTTACAAACCTGAGCCTCTGAAACTGTAACCGGAAAAGGCAGCGGGAAACCTCCGTGGGGACTCTCTAGGAATCTCCTGGAAGGAAACAGGGCTGGAAAAGGCGGGGAGAAGCCTCCGTGGGGCCTCTCTAGGAATCTCCTGGGAGGAAACAGGGCCTCCACCTTCCCCGTGGTTTCCCCAATCACATGCATTATTTGTTTTTACATTGATTCTTCTTACAAACTTTACTGCTTAAGAACCTGGTCACGGAACAAATTAAGTTTGTAAAAAGAGGCACCACTGTACTTTGCCACCTATTGTTGAAAGGTCTCCCTTTTCACCTTTGCTTCTAAATTTTCTTCAGGTGTAATGATCACCTGGCTATTGAATGAATTTCAATTTAATTCAATTCAATTCAACTTATTTATTTATTTGATCGATTAATCGATTGATCGATTTCGGCGCCACCCTTTTCCTGGGACTCGGGGCAGCTCACAACAGGTAAAAATCTAAATAACGTTACTATATTACTATATTAAAATCCCCATAATTAAAAGTTAACAACACATTCATCCATCATCCATCACACATTCATTCATTGGGTGGGGCAAGGTGTTAAAATTCCAACATTGCTGATCAGATTTTAGGGACTTGTTTATGATGGGGCAAAGTTTATTTGATTTTGATCTCCTCCTTCAGTTAGAATCCTTCAACTGGAATCAGGTGAAAGTGGTTCAAAGTGAAATTTGAATTGGGTTTTTATCTTTCAAGAACCCCATTTAAAATTTATTTATTTATTTATTTATTTATTGGATTTGTATGCCGTTCCTCTCCGTAGACTCGGGGCGGCTAACAACAATGATAAAAACAGCATGTAACAATCCAATTAATAAAACAACTAAAAACCCTTATAATAAAACCAAACATACACACAAACATACCATGCATAACTTGTAATGGCCTAGGGGGAAGGAATATCTTAACTCCCCCATGCCTGGCGGCATAAATGAGTCTTGAGTAGTTTATGGAAGTCAGGGAGGGTAGGGGCAGTTCTAATCTCTGGGGGGGAGTTGGTTCCAGAGGGCCGGGGCCGCCACAGAGAAGGCTCTTCCCCTGGGGCCCGCCAAACGACATTGTTTAGTCAACGGGACCCGGAGAAGGCCAACTCTGTGGGACCTTATCAGTCGCTGGGATTCGTGCGGTAGCAGACTTTTCCAGAGGTAAAAGAGATGGAAAATACAAGTATGGTACTAAAGAGTTACATGCATGAGTTACACATCAAAAAAATTATCAGCCTAATTTCTAATTTGAAAGGGGAGCAAACTATTGTCACAGTTAGTAATAGTAGTAGTAGTAGTAGTAGTAGTAGTAGTAGAGACAACAGCAGCAATAGTAGTAATCATATAGTAGTGATAGAAAAGGGTCAGATTGGTTCAAATTTTGCAGTTTTCTACTGCTATGTTATAAAGTATTTTTGGGAAGTTCAGTAGAACCAAATGAAGATGAGAAATGAAGTTATGCGCAGTGCAGTGTGCCACTTCACTGAGCTTATAAACAAAGTTACTCCCTTGTTTTTGGTATAGTTGAGCTTGTTGGATTTAGTGACCGGAAAAAAATTCAATCCTTAGGGACAACGATTAGATCTTAGGACTGTCCTGTTTCTTCCAATTAAGCTTCCTATATGTAGGATTAGATGTTATATATTTATACCCAGGGATGTGTAAATAAAGACTGAAGAAACCTTCGTTGCATAGCAGCTCTTAGAGTCAAATTATTTATTTTATTGCAGATCACTAAACTTTTTTTTTGTTTTATGGCCTAAAATTAAATGGATGTCACTCATGGTTTGGGAATAGAATACCATACATTTATATTAAAATGTATGGTATTCCATAATATTAAAAATTCAGAAATCAATTATGTGCTGCCTAGGCACATAATTGCATCTTTTTTCCCCCTCCTGTCTTTTTCTTGTAACAGAAGCCAATGCATTTATTTAGAGTGACATCTCACTCCTTGCTTGGTTTGGCTTGGTTTGGCATGATGAGAATGATAATGATGATAATACAATTTTTTTTAAAGGCCTCTTGGCTCTTTCTTTGGAATTTCTCAATATAGAAAGATAATGAAAATACAATGTACAGTATAACATGGTCAACAGATTTGTTTTTACTAATGCAGAAAATTTGAAAGGCTGGAATGCGTAAATTAAATAGAAAAACAACATAGAAACATAGAAGACTGACGGCAGAAAAAGACCTCATGGTCCATCTAGTCTGCCCTTATACTATTTCCTGTATTTCATCTTAGGATGGATATATGTTTATCCCAGGCATGTTTAAATTCAGTTACTGTGGATTTATCCACCACGTCTGCTGGAAGTTTGTTCCAAGGATCTACTACTCTTTCAGTGAAATAATATTTTCTCACATTGCTTTTGATCTTTCCCCCAACTAACTTCAGATTGTGTCCCCTTGTTCTTGTGTTCACTTTCCTATTAAAAACACTTCCCTCCTGAACCTTATTTAACCCTTTAACATATTTAAATGTTTCGATCATGTCCCCCCTTTTCCTTCTGTCCTCCAGATTATACAGATTGAGTTCATTAAGTCTTTCCTGATACGTTTTATGGTTAAGACCTTCCACCATTCTTGTAGCCCGTCTTTGGACCCGTTCAGTTTTGTCAATATCTTTTTGTAGGTGAGGTCTCCAGAACTGAACACAGTATTCCAAATGTGACATCCCTTTGTCATTTCTCCTCTTCTCCATTACATGGGAAAATGCCCCCCCCCCCTAAAAAAAATTAAAAAGTAGACACTTGTGTTGCACATAAAAAGGTATCCATAAACATTTTCCTTCTCCTATCTAAATTACTCTTGAATTAGAATATTCAGATCAATAAAATACTTTAAAATATCTGTCAATGGTACAGAAGATTTGGGTTTTATAGGGTTATCTTGTTTTGACTTTAGTGATATAGATATTAAATTAATTGGGTTTCAGAAATCAAAAGACAGATTGCAAAAGCATTTTGATTTCCTGAAAAAAAAAGTACTTTTCAATCATTTTCCCCCCAAAGATAGCACAAAACACCAAAAGATTATTTCATTTGCCGTTCTTAGATTAATTACTTCTTGCTGGAAATAAATCTTGAACTGGCATGAGATTTGAAACTCTTTTGTAAAAACAATTATAATGCTAAAAAGGCAAGCAAAGCAAACAAACAAACAAATTGTTGAATCCATAACATGAAAACATAAAAAGTACTTTTGAATAAATTAAAAAATATATTTTGAAATGGGAAGCTCAGTTGTTAACTTCATGGATAATCATATTATAGTGACTTTGTTAGCCTTTTGACCTCAAGCTAAACTGAAGCCTGGACAGATTCCCTGATTCAACAACAACGCACATGGTTTACCTATCTATAATATCTCATATACAGTAAAAGAGATGGAAATGCTGATTTGTATTTTAGGATATCGTGATTCAAACTTATTTGTGCTGGACAGAGTACGGTAATTTACACTTTTGTATTTTCTTAATTTATTCATTTAGCAATAACAACAACATTTAGGCTTATATACTACTCCACAGTGCTTTACAGCCCTCTCTAAGGGTTTACACAGAGAGCATACTACAGTAATACCTCATCTTATGAACTTAATTGGTTCCAGGATGAGGTTCGTAAGGTGAAAAGTTCATAAGATGAAACAATGTTTCCCATAGGAATCAATGGAAAAGGCAATAATGCGTGCAAGCCGATTAGGAAAATCCAAAACATTAAGGCTTTAAAAAAAAAAGTTGCCGGCAGATGAAGCTGAGGCGAACGGAGTGGGGGGAGGGAAACCCATGGAGATCCAGAGGGGAGAATGGTGCAAGACAGGGTGGGGAAAAACGGAGGAAACCCATGGAGATCCAGAGGGGAGAATGGTGCAAGACAGGGTGGGGAAAAACGGGGGAAACCCATGGAGATCCAGAGGGGAGAATGGTGCAAGACAGGGTGGGGAAAAACGGGGGAAACCCATGGAGATCCAGAGGGGAGAATGGTGCAAGACAGGGTGGAGAAAAACGGGGGAAACCCATGGAGATCCAGAGGGGAGAATGGTGCAAGACAGGGTGGGGAAAAACAGGGGAAACCCATGGAGATCCAGAGGGGAGAATGGGGCAGGACAGGGTGGGGAAAAACGGGTGAAACCCATGGAGATCCAGAGGGGAGAATGGGGCAGGACAGGGTGGGGAAAAATGGGGGAACCCCATGGAGATCCAGAGGGGAGAATGGGGCAGGACAGGGTGGGGAAAAACAGGGGAAACCCATGGAGATCCAGAGGGGAGAATGGTGCAAGATAGGGTGGGGAAAAACGGGAGGAACTCAAGTCTGGAGGTGGGGCATCCCAGCGGCCGGCGGCAGGTTCGTAAGGTGAAAAAAGTTCATAAGAAGAGGCAAAAAAATTCCGAACCCTGGGTTCGTATTTTGAAAAGTTCGTATGACGAGGGGTTCGTATCATGAGGTACCACTGTATCACCAATAATCTGGGGCCCTCATTTTACCAACTTCAGAAGGATGGACAGCTGAGTCAACTTTGAACTGGCAGTCAGCTGAAAAAACCTGAAGTATTGCGTTCTAACCACTTTGCCATGTATTTAAGTCAAAGTAGATGGCAAGAAAGAAAGAGAGGTAGAGAGAGGGGGAAGAGGGAAGGAAGGATGGAAAGAAAGAAGAAAGGAAGGAAGGAAGGAAGGAAGGGCCAGCTAATGTGATCCAGAATAATATACAGTAATACAATGAAGAATATAGCACAGAAAACAATTAATTCAAATCTATTGCCAAGCTAAACAAAAAAATAAATAAATAAATAAATAAATAAATAAATAAATAAATAAATACTCCTATAACATGACATCCCATCTATTTGTTTTTGAAATGGTGACAGGAAAATTATCTTTTAGTTAAGGGTGTGTTCTGCCTGCGTGTTTCAGCCACCCATAATTACAGGGTAATTAGTCCAGGAAGACACACACCACACGATAAAAGGAAAATCCAAAAGTTTAAGGTAAACTATTCCAGGTTTGATTGCAGGAAATTCGACTTCAGAAACAGAGTGGTCAAGGTCTGGAATGTTGTCAGTGTTCCAACTAACATCTAAGGTTAAATCAGAGTCCAAGGCAAATACTTCCTCAAAGTTCCAATTTATTCTGAATTATCTTAGCACATTTCTGGAGAAACCTGGATCAGATTTTCCCAGGACTTCTACTTCCAGGTTACAGTTCATTCTCCTGTCCCACACTCATAGGTTTGTCCCATGGACCACTAATCTTCTGCCACCAGGTCCATACATGCCCACCTTCTTCCGGCCTGGTGCTGACCAACGATGACCTTGAAACTCTAAAAGGAATTTATTTTGTCTACCTCTAACTCCTCATGCAACCGCCCCTTACCTCTTCCCACAGCAAGAAATATTCCAAAAGAACATAGCATAATGTGACAGGCCAAAACCTCCAAGTATTCTGGCTTTGGCCTGACAAATGTGCTACCTGATTCTATGGTTTCTTCCCCAAACTCCCAAAACTTTAACCTTAGATTTATTGATTGATTTACTTATTTATTTACTTATTTACTTATCTGTCTGTCTGTCTGTCCGTCCGTCCGTCCGTCCGTCCGTCCATCCATCCATCCATCCATCCATCCATCCATTGGACTTTTATGCCGCCCCTCTCCGGGGACTCACTTTTTGACCTCACCCAGTGAAGGGCTACCAAAATTTTTACTACCACACTGTGGGCGTGGCTTATGCAGGACGCCCTGCATTTTCTTTCAACATCTTTCAGTGCAAATTGGGTGCTCTGGGGTGGAGCTCCATTTTTGCTACCCCGTCCGGGCAGTAGCCCACCCCTGCTTGCAACTCTCACAATTCCCCAGCCAACATGCAACATTAAAATTGTCAACACTACTTTTGAGGGTCACATGACATCATGACAACTTAGAACTAAGAAGAAATTTCCTGACAGTTAGAACAATTAATCAGTGGAACAGCTTGCCTCCAGAAGTTGTGAATGCTCCAACACTGGAAGTTTTTAAGATGTTGGATAACCATTTTTCTGAAGTAGTGTACGGTTTCCTGCCTAAATGGGGTTGGACTAGAAGACCTCCAAGATCCCTTCCTATTCTGTTATTATATATTATATTACATCATGTTGTTTGGTCTTGGGTTTGCGCTCATGCAAAATCTCAATAACTCCTGCTATTTCCATGGATGGGAAATTTCCAACTCTTCCTTCTGAACCTACAAAGCCCTGAAAAACAAATCTTAAAAAAAAAGGAAAAAGGAAAAAGCAATCTGGTGATTTCTAAGCTGGCTAATCTTTTCTGTTACTAGTTTGAGAGTAGGCAGGCAGTTCCAGCTGGTCTATTGCTAATTAATTCTAGTTAATTTCAGCTCCATTCATTTGCCTGGGTTAAGGTACAATTCAGTATGTTTATTTAGAAACTCAAGTAGAGGAGACAGAAATACTCCATTGCTCTTTAGAATTAAAGAAAACATAGACTTTGGTAATTTACATCTATCATGGTTTTAATTATACGACCCTATCAGGAATCTTCACATCTGAGAATATTTACAGTGGTTGTTTCTGTATTTAAATCTATTACAGTGATACCTCATCTTACAAACGCCTCGTCATACAAACTTTTCGAGATATAAACCTGGGATTTAAGATTTTTTTGCCTCTTCTTACAAACTATTTTCACCTTACAAACTCACTGCCGCCTCTGGGATGCCCCGTCTCCGGACTTATGTTGCCAGGGAAGCACCAGTTTTTGCACTGCTGGGATTCCCCTGAGGCTCCCCTCCATGGGAAACCCCACCTCCAGACTTCCGTGTTTTTGTGATGCTGCAGGGGAATCCCAGCAGGGGAATCCCAGCAGTGCAAAAACGGGCGCTTCACTGGCAACAGAAGTCCGGAGGTGGGGTTTCCCAGCAAGGGGAGCATCAGCAAAATTGCAGCATCGCAAAAACACAGAGGTCTGGAGGTGGGGTTTTGAGGACTTCGGTGTTTTTGCGATGCTTCGATTTCACTGATGCTCCCTTTGCTGGGAAATCCCACCTCCGGACTTCCGTTGCCAGCGAAGCACCCATTTTTGCGATGCTGGGATTCCCCTGCTGGAATTCCCCTGCAGCATCACAAAAACATGGAAGTCCAGAGGTGGGGTTTCACATGCAGGGGTGCCTCAGGGGAATCCCAGCAGCGCATGTCGGCTGGCAAAAGGGGTGAATGTTGGGCTTGCACGCATTAATCGCTTTTCCATTGATTCCTATGGGAAACATTGTTTCGTCTTACAAACTTTTCACCTTAAGAACCTCGTCCCGGAACCAATTAAGTTTATAAGACAAGGTATCACTGTACAGCCAGTCACTCCATTAGACTCTGGGCAGCTTAAAAAATACAGAAACTCTTAAATGCAAGCATTTTTATTCTTTTATTTGCGTCTCATATAAGTGTCTATGAGTCCTTTTTCTTTTCTTCCAATGCTTTAATTCTATATTATTTATTTATCTTCGAAAATGAATAAAACACCTGTCTCCCCCCCTCTCTCTCTCACACCCACATGGTACAACGCTTATATAGCCAAAATTCATAAAGAACTTTCTACAAGGCGATGAATGTGTTTGCTTTGACAGGCACCAAATGTTTATGATGTCATCTTAATTCCAAATATTACGGGTGCAGAAAGGAGGCAGTAATGGCGCTGCACAAAATTATGCCTTGCCAACAGATAACCCAATCCAACTTTCAATCACCAGCATGCATATCCTTTGAAGTGTAGTTGTTAAGAAATGAAAGGGCTTTTCAGATGCTAAAAATGAAAGCGTGAATAGAAATTTTGTGGGAGAGGCAGAATACACAATATATACACATATAGAGGAGAGGGTGGGAGAAATTGTCTTTCTTAAGTTTTTCATGACGAGAGAGAAGATAATTGAAGTTATTAACTGTATCTTGATCGGCTCATTGGACAGTTTAAGTGATGCAAGGAATTCAAGATAATGGATAGCTAAATTGATGATTGAAGAGTGAAGGGGAAATCTGATCTCTTTGGGGATTGAAAATCAACAATCTATTAAATTCATGGGAAGACCTGAAAGAGAGAATAGCAGATTTCTTTGTACTACTGAGGCCGCATTAATTAAACATGGCTGTTAAGATTGAGGACTGCCTGGAGAATTGTAATAGTAATGAGATTCTCTGTCTTGAAATAAATGTAGCAACCACACCATAAGGTATGCTGACAGACAATTAAATCTCTTTATCAATCCAGCTTTTTCCGTGAAAGGAAATCTCATATGGCTGCCATAAAATAAACTTAGATGGGGAAGCATAAATCTCATATCCTTGTATTGTCAGTTCAACACCCAGATTATGAGAAGCAAAGTTCTCAATATGGATATTTGTGTTCGTTTTAAAGATGCATTTTAAAGGTGTCAGTAAAGTTTAGTAAGACATCCAAAGTTGCATAAAATGTCACGACAGGGATGGGTGGACACTTGAGGCGTATTTACTCAGTAGGAATAAGAAACATTTTAAATATAACTTTATGGTTATAAACAACTCCACTCGAAATAGAATACCCTATGAGACTAGACTTTCAATCCTGGGCCTAGAAAGTTTAGAACTAAGACGCCTTAAACAAGATCTAAGTATTGCACACAAGATCATATGCTGCAACGTCCTGCCTGTCGGCGACTACTTCAGCTTCAACCACAACAACACAAGAGCACACAACAGATTTAAACTTAATATTAACCGCTCCAATCTTGACTGTAAAAAATATGACTTCAGTAACCAAGTTGTCGAAGCGTGGAACTCATTACTGGACTCCATAGTGTCATCCCCATACCCCCAACACTTTACCCTTAGATTATCTCCGGTTGACCTATCCAGATTCCTAAGAGGTCAGTAAGGGGCGAGTACAAGTGCACTAGAGTGCCTTCCGTCCCCTGTCCTATTGCTTTCCGATATCTCCTATACCTTTCTTCTATTCCTATGTCTCTTCTTCTATTCTTTCATTGATATGTTCTGTTACTATATCTTCTTTTCTATTATTTCTTAGATATATTTTACTATGAGTATCTCCTCTATAACCATCATCATGTATTTTACTATGTGTATATAGATATATACCCACTAAAAACCCTCATTGTGTATTGGACAAAATAAATAAATAAAATAATTAAAAAACTTTGCTATACCACTCTGTAAAGCCTTAGTAAAACGACACCTAGAATACTGCATCCAGTTTTGGTCCTTATAAAAAAAATGTTGAATCCTTAGAAAGAATGCAGAGAAGAGCAACAAAGATGAATAAGAGCCTGGAGGCTAAAATATGAAGAACAGTTATAAGAACCGGGCATGGATAGTCTAGTGAAGAGAAGGACAGAAGTGACAAGATAGCAGTGTTCAAATATTTGTCACAAAGAGGAGGGATACAATCTATTTTCCAAAGCACCTGAAGGTCAGGCAAGGAACAATGGGTGGAAACTGGTCAAGGAGAGATTCAACCTAGAAATAAGGACAAATTTTCTGACAGTGAGAATAATCAACCAATGGAACAGCTTGCCTTCAAAAGTTGTGGGTGCTTCTTCATTGGAGGCTTTCAAGAAGAGACTGAATAAAAAAATAAATTAAAAAAAGGGGAGCAGATGTATAGAGAAATATAGTTATACTGTCAAGTTGTTTATTTGTGTAAATATGAAACAAGTTCAATGAGAAAAGAAGAAATAAAAGCATGAGATTTACAGTATATTGAAAAAAAGAAGAAGAGACTGAATAGGCACTTGTCAGATATAGTATAGTGCAGTGATGGCAAACTTTTTTTCCCTCTGGTGCCGAAAGCGCATGCACAAGTGCTATCATGCTTGCCCACACCCATAATTCAATGTCCCCCTTGCTCCATGCCCCCTATGCAAGTATGTGTGACACACAACCCTTCCCCCACTCTTTCATTTCCCAACTTTGAGTGGGCAGAGTAGACCCATTATCGCCCACACCAGCTCCAGAGGCAGTCTTGGAGCCTGGGGAGGGCAAAAACGCCCTCCCTTGCCCCCTGGAGGCTTCTGGAGGCTGAAAATGCCCTTCCAAAGCCTCCCAAAATCAGCTGACTGTTAAGCGCATGTGCCCTGGAGGTGAGCTAGAGCATAGGTTTGCGTGCCAGCAGATATGGCTCTGCATGCCATCTGTGGCACGTGTGTCATAGGTTCACCATCACAAGTACAGTAGTACCTCTAGATACGAGTTGAATTCGTTCCAGAACCGAGCTTGTATGTCGATCAACTCGCATCTCGAACAAATGCCTTTAGACTTTGTTTTTCCCCGCCGAGATAACCAGAAGCAAGGATTCTTGCGCCACCTAATGGAAGCTCAGCTCGTATCCCGAATTTGAGCTCGGGTGTCGAACAGAAATTTCGCTCCTGTTGTGGCTCGTAACTTGGAATGCTCGCATGTGGAGCAGCTCGTATCTAGAGGTACTACTGTATAGGGACTCCTGCTTAAGCAAAGGGTTAGACTGGATAACCTACAAGGTCCCATCTAACCCTGTTATTATGTATTCTATTCTGTATTATTTATACTTATAGTCTTTTTTTATTTATATAAAATAAATTAAGACTCAGTAGTCTATAGTATTATGCCTTTATTTAGTATGTCTATTTAGTTACCATATTTTTCGGTGTACAAGACACACCTTTTTCCTCCCTAAAAGAGGCTGATAATTAGGGTGTATCTTATACTCTGAATGTAGCTTTTTTGGGGGGGGGTTCACCAGACATAATTAGCTGCTAACAATCTTCCCAGCTCTTACCTTGCAGGCTCTTTCATTGTTTCTCTCTGTGAAGAATGTTTTCCAAGCCCTAAGTCTTTGCAGGGTTTGTTTCATTACTCTAACTTGCTTTGAGTAATTTCCAGCCCTAACCAAGTGCTAACAATGTTCCCAGCTCTTACAGGCTTGCAAGCTCTTTCATTGTTACTTTCTACCAATAATATATCCCAACTCTATCCTGAATTAAGGGATTATAGGGTCATAAAAAGTCAGAATATGCATGGCTGCCAAACACTGAAACTGGACAATGAATTCTCCCCAAAACAAACAAGCTAGACAATTAAAAATTCAAATAAGCATGGGACTCAAGTTCATCCCATCCCATCCTCATCCCCTTGACACAGGAATGCCAGTTATCCTGCCCCAATAATTTGAAGGCCAAGGGTTGGGACCTGGTTTTGTACATAGGAAAGATCACTGATTATTAGTGATGGGCGAACCAAACCCGCACAATTCGGGTTCGTATCGAATTTTGCGGTGTTAAGTATGCCGAACACAAACACGAATTTTTTTTTTTCAAACTTCGGGCAAAGTTCGGGGTCGTGTTCGGCATTCGGAGCTTTGACGTCACCGGCAGGTTGCTAAGGATGCCAAGGTGATCACTTCCTGGATTCCATGGAATCCAGGAAGTGATCACCTTGGCATCCTTAGCAACCTGCTGGTGACATCAAAGCTCTGCTCCCGGAATCTCTTCATGGGAGGGATTCCCCATTCGGGTTCAAGTTTGGTTCGGCCGAATTTTGCGTAAAGTTCATCTGAACTTGCCGAACCCGAACACCGTTGGGTTCGCCCATCACTACTGATTATAACCCTTGGCTTTATGTGGATAATCATTACTGGACATTTCTTTTTCTCTGAATATATAAATATACAGTAGGTCAGATGAATTTGCATGATCACCTTAATGCAGCTTTCTTTGAAGTCACAAAAACTGTCTCGGATGGTTTCTCTTTACTTGAAACTCTCCTGTATTTTGAAAGTATTAAATTCAACTCTACTGAGCATTGCATTTTACTGGGGTTTATATCTAGAATTTCATATTTTCTTTCTACAAAACACCCACACTTACAATGAATAATCTGTCTTGCTTCCACTTCAGGCTGTAGTTCAAGCTGGGCTACATTAAAAGAGGTTACAACTTGATTTGAGGTTTATTTCTGGCTTGGTCTCTCTGCTGCTGACGGGTGTTTTAACCCTGACTCTTTTCTTTGCAGAATTTGTCATTTTATATTACACAGGGAAACAGTTGAGATAAGCCAATAAACCTAGGACACCCATTGTAGTCTCTAAGGATACCAACTCTTGACCTATAACTAGCTTTGATGAGTCTTCATAGCTACAAAGCAGGAGAAAATTTGAGCAAACATATTTTCCCATCAGATTTTTCGAACATTTCCCAGTCAGTGTGGTATAATGGATTAGAGATACTTTAATTCAACTTAACTTCACTTATACTGCAGAGCTTACAGGGTGACATAAGGCCAGTCAATCTCTCTCAGTGCAATTTACCTCACACAGTTGTTGCCGTGGTACCCTTAGAGAAAAAGGTAGAACATAAACACAATGATATTGGGATAAATACTCATCTTAGATACCTTTGGCTTTCTTGTTCATCTTGTTCAAATGTCATTTCTGATCAATTCAATGGAATTCTGAAGAATCAGGGCCAGAGGTTTATGCAGTAGATAGAGAGCAGTGAGGGGAGGGGAGCTTTTAGCTATACAATGGTACCTCATCTTACGAACGCCTCTTCTAATGAACTTTTCGAGATACGAACCCGGTGTTTAAGATTTTTTTGCCTCTTCTTCCGAACTATTTTCACCTTACGAACCCAAGCTGCTGCTGCTGGGATGAAGGGGTTTCTTTCCCCCCCCTTTTTTGAAGAAAGAAAAGGGAGGGGCGGCTTGGAGGGGGAAAGACTTTGCATTAACAAAAGTAGTAGAACAGTCTGCTTGCAGAGGCACTGAAAGCGTGTCTTTTGAAGAAAGAAAGGGGAGGGGCGGCTTGGAGGGGGAAAGAGTTTGCAGAGAACAGCGTGCTGGCAGAGGCACTGAAAGGGTGTCTTTTGAAGAAAGAAAAGGGAGGGGCGCCCCCCTTGCCTTTCCTTCTTCCCACTCATCCTTTAGCCTAGCCTTGCTTCTTCCACCCGCCCCCTTTAGTTGCTCCTCCCTGCCCTCTGTTCACCTCCCTTCTAAAGTTTGGGATTTTCCTGAAGGATTTGCACGCATTATTTGCTTTTACATTGATTCCTATGGGAAACATTGTTTCGTCTTACAATCTTTTCACCTTACGAACCTCCTCCTGGAACCAATTAAGTTCGTATCATGAGGTACCACTGTACTTTATTTATTAAAATATTTGAAGGGACAAAATAAATAACTACATGAAAGAAGAAAATAAAAAAAGAGAGACAGATTGGATAAGAGAACTTGGATTTGATCCAAAGACCACTCCCTTCTTATAACTCTAAGTAATCCTGTTCAGAAGGGTATAATTACAGATACAGTGTAATTCATTATAATGAACACATATGCACGACATTGTATTATTGTTAATGGCGAGTATTCTGAGCAGAGTCAGGTTACAAGCGGTGTGCCACAAGGATCTGTTCTGGGTCCTATTCTTTTTAATATATTTGTGAGTGACATAGGGGAAGGTTTGGTAGGGAAGGTTTGCCTATTTGCCGATGACTCTAAAGTGTGCAATAGGGTTGATATTCCTGGAGGCGTCTGTAATATGGTAAATGATTTAGCTTTACTAGATAAATGGTCTAAGCAATGGAAACTGCAGTTTAATGTTTCCAAATGTAAAATAATGCACTTGGGGAAAAGGAATCCTCAATCTGAGTATTGTATTGGCAGTTCAGTGTTGGCAAATACTTCAAAAGAAAAGGATTTAGGGGTAGTGATTTCTGACAGTCTCAAAATGGGTGAACAGTGCAGTCAGGCGGTAGGGAAAGCAAGTAGGATGGTTGGCTGCATAGCTAGAGGTATAACAAGCAGGAAGAGGGAGATTATGATCCCACTATATAGAATGCTGGTGAGACCACATTTGGAATACTGTGTTCAGTTCTGGAGACCTCACCTACAAAAAGATATTGACAAAATTGAACGGGTCCAAAGACGGGCTACAAGAATGGTGGAAGGTCTTAAGCATAAAACGTATCAGGAAAGACTTAATGAACTCAATCTGTATAGTCTGGAGGACAGAAGGAAAAGGGGGGACATGATCGAAACATTTAAATATATTAAAGGGTTAAATAAGGTCCAGGAGGGAAGTGTTTTTAATAGGAAAGTGAACACAAGAACAAGGGGACACAATCTGAAGTTAGTTGGGGGAAAGATCAAAAGCAACATGAGAAAATATTATTTTACTGAAAGAGTAGTAGATCCTTGGAACAAACTTCCAGCAGATGTGGTAGATAAATCCACAGTAACTGAATTTAAACATGCCTGGGATAAACATATATCCATCCTAAGATAAAATACAGAAAATAGTATAAGGGCAGACTAGATGGACCATGAGGTCTTTTTCTGCCGTCAGACTTCTATTATGAGCTGTGGTTGCACAGTAGTAAGAATACAGTATGGCAAGTTAATTCTGCTGATTGCCAGCAGTTCGATTCTCACCTGCTCAAGGCTGATTCAGCCTTTCACCCTTCAGAGGTCGGTAAAATGAGGACCCAGATTATTGGGGGAAATATGCTGATTCTGTAAGCCACTTAAAGTGGGCTGTAAACAGTGATGGGCTACCAAAATGTTTACTACCACACTGTGAGCGTGGCTTATGCATTTGTTTCAACATCTTTCAGTGCAAATTGGGTGCTCTGGGATTGAGCTTCAAATTTTGCTACCGGTACTGCATTCCTGACCATACCTGTAGGAGCCATTCACTAGCTGTAAAGCACCACAAAGTTGTATATAAGTGTGCTATTGTATGGTTGCAGCATTTTCAAATATTTATTCATTTCATCAGGACAGGAATATTGTGTCAACAGATATATTAGTCCTTAAAGTTAGGCTATACAGTAATCCCCCGTTTTTCGTGGGAGATGCGTTCTAAGACCACCTGTGAAAAATGAATTTCCATAAAGTAGAGGAAATATATATATATATATTTATGTATTCAACAGACTTTTTAATGGACCTTTAAAACCCACCCTTTGTCATTCTATAATGTTTCTCAGCTGGAACTACTTATGTTATCCTACCAGTTTCTTTAATAGAGTACAGTAGTGCTGTAGAAAAATTTTATGAATTTTTAATGGATTTAAAATTTTCAATGGATTTAATGGATTTAAGCCCCCTTTGAAAACCCGTAAAGTCGCGAATCCGCAAAAGATGAACCGTGAAGTAGCGAGGGATTACTGTATTCCAGTTGGAGTTCTCCTTCGTTCAAAAGGGAACAAAGGAAGAAGGAAAGAAAGAAGGAAGGAAGGAAAGAAAGAAAGAAAGAAAGAAAGAAAAAAGAAAGAAGGCAAGAAAGAAAGAAAAAAGGAAGGAAGGAAGGAAGGAAGGAAGGAAGGAAGGAAGGAAGGAAGGGGGGAGTGAATTTCTTGATCGCTCACCAAACCCAAGCTATACAATTTTCAAGACATCACCAATTTGCATAGAGAGTCATAAATTCCATCTCATTATGCTTATCAAAATGCATGTAGCCCTGAATGCCATCTATTGTGCTGCGCATCAGACACGGAGGGGCAGTGTATTGAGCTAAATCTTTGGAAGTTCTTTTGTAGGTAATGCTTAATGCAATTCCTTTTATTAGAGCTGTGGCATGTGCAGCATTCTTGAACGCTGGCAGCAATCCAGATCCATTCTGGAGAGATTTCGTCTTCTTTTCTTTTTCTGCCCTTGAATTTCACTTCAGGGTAACGCACTTGAAGAGACCGAAGGCAAACAATACCGTGAGAATCACATATATTTCTTAATGGCAAATACCATTTTAATGTCTTTGCTGCTAAGCTTTTTAAAAGCTCGTAAAATTTCATGGCGGGACAATGGTTCAGCTCCATTATTTTGGTTACTCTTTTTCCCCAAAGCACATCACACAATAGATTGTTTCATTCCCTAAACTAGGGTTGGTACGCTGCCATCTTCTTTTCTTAGCTCTGCCACGGCCAAGTAATAGATTTGGTGGGTATAGAGAAAGATTTGAAATTCACCGTCTGCTTTCCCATTTCTGCCTCATTCAACACAGTCTCCAAAAGAGAAAACTGGGAATTGCTTTTTAGATGCATTGCCCTCATCTTCTTCCAATCCAGCCAAATAGTGTGCTGGGTGAGATATCAGAAAAATTGTAGCCCTTTACAACTACAGCATTCAATCCAGCTCCCTAAAGAGGTATTGGGAAATGGCTCGTTAGGTACATACAAATGGGGCCTTCAACTTTATGTTATAATATTTTCTTCCTTTTATCATCCCATTACTTCCTCTGATTTTCTTTTCTAGAGGAATCTTAACTTTCTGGGACTACTGATCAAGTTTAAAATATATTGTCTAGGCTTACATAGCTGGCATAACCAAATTAATAATAATAATGATGATGGTGGTGGTGGTGGTGGTGATGATGATGTAATTTTGAGTCTTCAGAGAGGGGCGGCATACAAATCTAATAAATTATTATTATTATTATTATTATTATTATTATTATTATTATTATTATTATTATGTCAATACAACACAGCAAACGAGATCACTATGCTGGATTTCATATTTCATCACCAGTCGGGTGCTTCCCAAGCACCTAGGACTGCATGATGTAGCAGCAAATTATGTTTGCCAATCCCAGTAAAGTGGCCTTTTGCAATTGACAGATGGAGATTTTGTCAATTCCGATGGTTTTCAAATGTCCGCTGAGATCCTTTGGCACTGCGCCCAGCGTGCCAAGTACCACTGGGATCACTTTCACTGGCTTATGCCAGAGTCGTTGCAGCTTGATTTTTAGATCTTCGTATTTCACTAATTTCTCTAGCTGCTTCTCAATTCTGCTGTCTCCTGGGATTGCGATGTCGATGATCCATACTTTCTTTTTCTCCACAATCAGGATGTCTGGTGTGTTATGCTTCAGAATTCGGTCAGTCTGAAGTCGGAAGTCCCACAGTAGTTTTGCTTGCTCATTTTCGACCACTTTTTCGGGCTTATGATCCCACCAGTTCTTTGCTACTGGTAAATGGTAGTTCCGGCACAAGTTCCAGTGGATCATCTGTGCCACAGCATCATGTCTATGCTTGTAGTCAGTCTGTGCAATCTTTTTGCAGCAGCTGAGTATGTGATCGATTGTTTCATCTGTTTCTTTACAGAGTCTGCACTTTGGATTGTCTGTTGATTTTTCAATTCTGGCTTTGACAGCATTTGTTCTAATAGCCTATTCTTGTGCCGCCAGTATTAGTCCTTCTGTCTCCTTTTTGAGTGTTCCACTTGTAAGCCACATTATTATTATTATTATTATTATTATTATTATTATTATTATTATTATTATTTAGATTTGTATGCCGCCCCTCTGTGAGGACTCAAACTTGCATCACTTGTCATTTCCAAAGGAATAACACAATTGCAACTAAATATGAGAGAGAGAGAGAGAGAGAGAGAAGGAAAGAGACAGAAGGGGAAAGAGAAAGAAAGAAAAAAAGAAGGAGGAGGAGAAGGGAGGGAGGGAAGGAAGGAAAGAAAGAGAGAGACAGAGAGACAGAGACAGAAAGAGAGACAAGGAAAGAGAGAAGGAAAGACAGAGAGAACAGGACAAAAAAATGAAAGAAAGAGAGAGGGTCACATAGAGAATAAAAGAGAGGGAAAATAGAAAGAGAGTGAAAGAGAGAGAGATTATATATAAAAGATGTAAGTTCCTTGAAGGGCAAATATTTTTTTAAAAAACCTGGTAAAAGGATAGAAGTCGGTGCCACAATCATCCTTTCCCCATCTTTCAATACTTTCTTAGATGGTATTGCACCAATTTCTGGAGGGAGATAATTCCAGAGGGTAGGTGCTGCAAGTAAGTATATTTCCTAGGTTTTGCATTTTTTAATTGGACTTGGAACAAATGGTAGCAGATCTTTCTGATCTGACCTTGTGGTTGTGCACAGCACTTTGGCCCAATCAATTATCCGGGCAGATAAGTGAATTAAGATTTCAATACCCTCATTTTTTTTCTTCGGACATTCTTCCTGATTTCTAGTAGAACCCTCTTTTCCTCGAAAAAAAAGAGAGAGAGAGACTAACTATAACTAAAATAATACTAATATCATTAGCATTATAAATTACTATTTAAAATTAAAACTGATATCCTGTAAGTTATAATATTATCACGTTTAATAGATTAAAAGGACTATACCTTAACTTGAATTGAATCTGATCATAGCCGCAGATAAAATTAAAACGAGTGTGTGTGTTTATTAAACAAACCAAAAACCCATTCCTTTTCTTCTTTGCAGATTAAACTGCTGTCAATCACATCATATATTTCATTTTGAAGGTTTTCCAGTCCGATGTACAGTGTATGTGATTTGTTTGATGTCATCTGCATTAGCATTCTGATAAATATGCTGAATATAAAGTAGCAAGAATGATTTGAAGTCAGCACGCTACCATGGCTGTCTGTTTCATATTAAATTCTAAACTTTTCTCTCTTTTTTGGCATGTCAAAGAAAAGAGATTCTGTATAGTCTCCAGAAACAAACAAACCAAAAATCAAAGTTCTGTTAAAGAGGTATTAATCACTTAAGATTAATACTTGGACCCGAATTAAGTTTTAATGATATTAAATACCAAAAGCTTTTCAAATATTTGCTGCAACTGTAATCAACAAGAAGAGACATTTTAGTACCTTTGGTGGACATGTAAAAAAAAGTATACATTTTTAGACTTAATTAGAGCCAATAATATAGAATATTTTAAAGATTTGTATACAGTTGAAATCGGAGATTTTTCTTTTCAGATAACCAGCTGGAAAGAATTAGGAAATTTTGTTTGTTGTTTTTCTTTTTTAAATAATTTTGTTTTTATATGTGACAACTGCAGTGAAACTCTTATATGCACAACAGTGAAAACATTCAATTTTATTTAAAATGTAGGAGGAATGGATAGTGGAGGTGATGAACTGACTGAGACACTAAATTGGTTGCTTTAAATAGACATTCCCAAAAACCTCCCCATTATGCTGGAAGTGCAAAAAAGAAAGAGGCATGTTCTATCATCAATGGTGGACATGCGTACAAGCAAAAAATTTCTGGAATAAAATAACAGACTGGTTAAAAGAAATAGTAAAAACGAATTTGAAAAAACCCCAGAATTGTATCTACAGTATTGTGTATTTTTAATTTAAAAAATGGAAAAAGAGGTAAGATATTTAGTTATACACATATTAACAGCTGCCAGGATAGCATATGCCCAACAATGGAAAATGGATAAAGCACGGGAAGAAGATATAGTAATTAAAAAAATATTGGACTGTGTGGAGATGGACAGGTTATCTAAAAAACTAGCGGGAAAGGAAGATTCAGACTATTATAAAATATGGGCAAAATTTTATGACTGCTTAAAGGAAAGAGCAGCAAAGAAATAAATAAAAATTCAAGCAAAGCAACACGTCAAATAAAAGAATTAAAGAATTAATACTATGTGAAAGAAGTAAAATTCTCTGATCGAATATTCAAGAAAAAGTGGGGAAACTTTCATTTCCCAAATGTTGTATGTGTATGTTTTTGTGTATTGTTTTTTTTCTTTTTGTTATATTTGAAAACAAACAAACAAGTAAATAAAAAAGGTGCTCTTTAAACCAAATGTTTCAAGATAAAGAAGTGAGAAATCTGGAAAATAAATAAATAAATAAATAGACATAGGACATTGCCTAAGTTTCAGGATGATGGGAAACCAGATTACACCAAAAGAAAAAGAGAAAATGACTCCTGAGCTCCATTTTTGGCTGCGATGGCCTCTTGCAACCCTCTGCCAGCGAAAATGGAGCTCGGGGGGGCAACCCTCTCAAGCTCTATTTCCGCTGGCAGACGCAGTGCAGGCCAGTCCTTCCCTGTTTCTAGGGCAGCTCTGTATCCAGCCTCTGGGTTCCAGGTGATCCTGCCACACCCAAATAAAATAAAATAATAAAATAATATAAAAAGTGCTGAGGTCTAGAATAAAAATACAGTGGTATCTCTACTTAAGAACGCCTCTACTTAAGAACTTTTTCTAGATAAGAACCAGGTGTTCAAGATTTTTTTTTGCCTCTTCTTAAGAACCATTTTCTACTTAAGAACCTGAGCCCGGAAAAATTTCCCAGGAAATTTGAAAGCGGCACGAAGGCCCGGCCAGTTTCCTGCCATTCCCCCTTTAATCCCAGCATCTCGGGATTTTCTGGGCTGCCAGAGGAGCCTTTCGGTGATGCTTAAGGAGGCTTTGGCAGTCCAGAGCGAATGAAGCATTTTCCTTTCTCTTGGCGCTTGGAGAGGGAATAGACCTCTGCCAGTGCCCAGAGAAAAAAGAAACACTCCCTTCGCTCTGGGCAGTCACCTTTCAGTCAAAGGAGCGGGAGGTTTCCGCCTGCCTGGGTTTCTCTCTCTTGCGCAGTGTATGGGAGGCAGCCTCGTGGAGGGGGTATGGGAAGCGCATGCTCCTCCTCCCCACCCCAGAGCCCCTCTTTTTTTTTAAGCCTTAAAATTTTGGATTTTTTTTTATTCACCTCACCTTCTTCCTTCGGCAGCAACTGTCCTCCTCCTCCTCTTCCTCCTCCTTCTCCTCCTCCCACCCAAATTCCAAGCTTTTGTTTATTTCCTAATGAGCTTGCACACATTATTTGCTTTTACATTGATTCCTATCGAAAAAATGCTTCTACTTACAAACTTTTCTACTTAAGAACCTGGTCACGGAACAAATTAAGTTCTTAAGTAGAGGTAGAGGGGAATTGTGGGAGTTGAAGTCCAGATATCTTCAAGTTGCCAAGGTTGGGAAACACTGGTCTATATGACTATTCCATTGTAAGGACTATTGTATGTAGTAAGAACTATGTGTTCTATTTATTTTATTTTATTTTATTTTATACCAACAAACATACAAACAACATTAAACATTTATACTTATCTATATGCATAATAATTAATATTTTACAATTCTGTTTTTATTACATTATATTTCCTTAATAATAATTCCTTTTCTTGTTTTTTTTTTCTATCCAGTTATACAGTTTCTCCCACACTCTGTAGTAGTTCTTATTTTGTTTATCCTGTAATTCATACGTTAATTTACTTAATTTAGCGCAGTCTAACATTTTCTTAATCACCATCTCTTCATTTGGTGTCTTTTCTTGTTTCCAAGTTTGTGCGAATGCCAATCTTGCTGATGTTAGTATGTGTGTGTCTTCTTTGCTATTCCTAATAAATACATTTCTGGTTTTGTTTCTAATTTATATTCCAATATTTCTTCCAGCCAGTTCTAGTCCAAAATTTTCTTGCTTCCGGGCATAACCACCAGATGTGATAATATGAAGAACTATGTGTTCTAATGTTGGTCTGTATATGTGTTGAGTAAGGATTGCATTGTATTTAGAATATTGATTGCTGTATTTTGTGCATGACTAGGAGTGTTACTATGATACTTGCCTAATATCTCTGGGATATTAGCTGCATATTTTCTACCTCCACGTTTTCCTCTGTGAATCCCATGTAACTCTTAGGAGTAGCCCAGCTTACTCCTTAACACCTAACATACTGAAGCATGCAGAACAGTGTTACCTTCCTGCTTAAGTGGTGCCTATTTATCTACTTGCATTTGCATGCTTTTGACTTGCTAGATTGGCAGTAGCTGGGCCAAGAACGGCAACTAACCCCATCACATAATACTTAGGTCTTGAACTACCAGATTTCCAGTGAACAAACTCATCATCTTAACTGCTAGGCTACCGCGGCCCTGAAATAATATATATTATTTTAAAATGACATTCTCAACTTCACCAAATTACAGCAGAGGCTGATCTACTTACTACAGTGCTACCTCGACATATGAGTTTAATTCGTGCCAGAGCCGACCTCGTATGTCGATCAATTCGTATCTCGAACGAATGCATTTAGATTTGGCTTTTTGCGCTGAGATAACTGGGAAAAATGGAATTCTTGCGCCACCAAGTGGACGCTCGGCTCGTATTCCCGAATTTGAGCTCAGGTGTCGAACAGAAATTTTGCTCGCATCTCAGCTCGTAACTTGGAATACTCGTATGTGGAGCAGCTCGTATCTAGAGGTACTACTGTACTTGAATGGGAACTTATCAGAAAATGCCAGGAGAGCTGGCCAGACTGAAAAGCAAGTAATAATCCCAGAACTCCTTGGCTTCCATGTTGTTCCATTTGGAGAACGGTCAAATGCGACAAATAACTTTATTGTGATAGTTTGAAAAAGAAAAGTGGATTAACTCATTTTGTCACAACATGGAAACACTTTGGAAAAAATGTAACAATAAGTCATTTGCTCATTTCAATTTTTGCTAGTCAACTATTCTTACAGATGTGGCTAATCACAATAGATCTCCAGGCTTTCAGAATTCACTTTCTAATGTCCCTCAATGGCTTCAGAGATATAATCTCAACAATCATATGCTGATACTACTTTTATTTGGGACTCAGAATCTTGAGGATGTCTAGTTGTCACAATGCCACTAGCCAACTCTATCGAAAAAGAGGTTGAGTCCCAAATGTTGTTCTAACTTGACTACCTTGTTAGAATTTAAGATAAACTCTAGTTCTCCAGGTGGATGCTAAAGTAGTGGAGAGCATCAATCAACCTTGTAAAAAATAAACCAGTCGACACTAAAGCCTGTCAAGTGTCTAATAGGGGAACTAGCAAATAAGAACCTTAAGGACATTTTGAAAAGTCCGGAGATTGAATCCAAATTCTCTCCTTTTAAAATAAATTCAGCCAACCCTGAAGTCTGCCCCATGGGTTAAATGAAAAGTCAGTCTGCTAAAGGCTGTTTTTACTAGAAGCTAGATCATGGCAGGGAAACATAAAAATATAATACTCTCTGCTATTTCCAAAGATCCCAAAACTGATGATACTATCTTATTTCTTTTGCATAAAAATTGTTATTACAATTTTTAAATTTGTTTCATTTATTTATTTGTAGGCCGCCCTTCTCTAGCGAACTCAGGGTGGCTTACAACAATAAAAACAATTAGAAAGTTAAAATATTAACTTTGTAATAATTAAAAAACAAGTAAAAAAAATAGAACCCAATATAAACATCATATAGTCATCACTCATTCATACTATTGGCCAGAGCGGAGAACTATCACTCAATGGCCCCAGGCCTGACAGCATAAGTGTATTTTCAATGCCTTTCAGAAGGTGAGGAGGGTGGGGGCGTTACGAATCTCTGGGGGGAGTTGATCCCAGAGGACTGGGGCCATAAGAGAGAAGGCTCTTCCCCATGATCCCACCAACTGGCATTACTTGCTGACGGGACCTGGAGAAAGCCGACTGTGCATCTTAACCGTTTGCTGGGACATGCGAGGCAGAAGACAGTTCCATAAATAATCTGGTCCTATGCCATGTAGGGCTTTGTAGGTAGTAACCAATGAGTTGAATTGTGTTCGGATACTGATCAGAAGCCAGTGCAATTCGTAGAGTGCTGGACTAATATGGGTATATTTTGGTACACATTTCACATTTCATCAATTCTCCACAAGTTAGTATCCGGATGCAATTCAAGGTGTCAGTTATTATCTTTAAAGCCCTACGTGGCTCAGGGCCAGGTTATCTTTGGGACCACCTCCTACTGCATAGCTCACAATGCCCAGTAAGATCCCAGAGTTGGGCTCTTTCAAGTTCCGTTGACTAAACAATGTCAACTGGCGGGCCTGCAGGTGAGAGCCTTCTCTATGGTTGCCCCAACCCTCTAGAATTGACAGCTGAAACTGTGCGAACCGGGAAAAACCCATCTCTGGTCCTAAACCAAATGCAGCAGTTGTTAAACGAACAAATGGTTTACTGTGGGAGGAATTTTGTTGAAAACTGGAAATAAGTTCTGGTTTTTAGCAAAACCATTGTAAAACATGGTCTTATGAGTGAGCCTGACCCTCAGAACTTTGAATCCAGGTTATAAATTTGGGTTGGACTAGAAGACTTCCAAGGTCCCTTCCAACTTGGTTATTCTATTCTAAGTCACTGTTTCTTAAATTCAATCATAACCTGGAATCATCACTAAATGACTGGTTGTAAGGACTATCTGTAGTACAAAACTGGTTCACGCACAACTCTGTATCTTTCTACCCACATCCCATCAGGTTCCTTCAAAAAAGAGCATTTTTGAAATCTAGATGTACCTCCATTCCATTGTTCCTCTTTAGAAGAATTTATCTTGTCAGAATTAGAATTCATTCACCCAGGGATAGAGCTGAGAAAATGAACATTCAAAGGAATGGTGCATTTCTGTCGGTCTTGAAAGTATTGTTTATTATTATTTTTAATCTCCATGTTGATAACACTTCATTCTTTTGCGTTATAATTTCTCTCCTAAAAAGAATGAGGAAATAGAATTAATACAGTTTCTAAGATTAATCCAGAATAATTTATTGTCTGGGCTTTGTCAATGACTTTGATTTCAGTTATTATAAAGGGATATATACTGTACCTCTCAAAGCAATGCAACTTCTGTATTTTTTTTTTAACATTTCTTATGGAGAATCATGAATGTTCATGAAGAAAGGCAAGGACGATGTTTTATCAGCTGTCCTTGCTCGGTGAATGACCTAAATATTTTAAGAGAACAGTTTTGCTTCTTCAGCTAAAAGTAACACTATACCATAATATATTTAGTATGCAAATGTTGCAATGGCTTTCAACTTACCCTAATCAGAACAAGGACTAATAAACCTACAGAATGGAGACAAGATAGAGCTGATATTGAGTAGATGGTTGTAAAACTGAAAACACCTAATATACAAACTAAGGAGAGAAAAGGAAAAGGTCAGAGGATTGCTTATTAGGTACAACCCAAAATGGCAGTTAATCTGTTAATTAATCTGTTCTCGTTATCTGGTTACCCTATTGCAAAAACTATTGGTAAACCTACTTCTAAGTCTGTTTTCCATCTTTTTTCTTTATATCAATGTACTTTCAAATTTATTATTTTGTTTCTTCATTATTAATCAATTTGCGGAATACCCCATGTACTCCAATGAATATTTCTTAAAGAAAACAGAATATACTTACGAACTTAATTCGTTCCATGACCAGGTTCTTAAGTAGAAAAGTTTGTAAGAAGAAGCAATTTTTCCCATATGAATCAATGTAAAAGCAAATAATGTGTACGATTGCAGAAACCACAGGGAGGGTGGAGGCCCTGTTTCCTCCCAGGAGATTCCTAGAGAGGCCCCACGGAGGCTTCTCCCTGCCTTTTCTGGTTACAGTTTCGGAGGCTTGGGTTTGTAAGTGGAAAATAGTTCTTGAGAAGAGGCAAAAAAATCTTGAACACACACACACACACACACAAATATATATAAAATCATACATTGAAATTGATACTAGTAATATATTAAAATTAACAAATTGAATCCTAGTGAAAGAGTTGTATTTTTACAGGCAGTGCTGGATATGTTCTTTCCACCAGGGGTAGGTTCCAACTTACCTTGCCACTGGTTCTCTTCTTCCCTTGTTATGTGGAGGAACTGCGCTTGCGCAGTGCCAAAAATTCACAATTAAAAAAAAAAACCAAAGCCAAGATGGTGGCGCACACGCAGTGCCAGAAACTCAGCTTCTGTGCATGTGCAGAAGAAAAAATCAGCAAAGTCCCCAAAAAACCTTCCCCCCCCCAAAAAAAACAGCTAGGCCCAGAGTGTGGTAGTAAAAAGAAATTGTAGCCCTTCCCTGAATATAGCTAATTGAACTCTTCATATGTGGATCTGATTACTCAGGCCTGACACAGTCATGGTTATCAAAGTACAGTGGTACCTCATGATACGAATTTAATTGGTTCCAGGAGGAGGTTCGTAAGGTGAAAAGTTCATAAGACGAAACAATGTTTCCCATAGGAATCAATGTAAAAGCAAATAATGCATGCAAATCCTTCAGGAAAATCCCAAACTTTAGAAGGGAGGGGAACAGAGGGCAGGGAGAAGCAGCTAAAGGGGGTGGGTGGAAGAAGCAAGGCTAGGCTAAAGGGTGAGTGGGAAGGAAGAAAGGCAAGGGGGGCGCCCCTCCCTTTTCTT
The DNA here is from genome assembly GCF_031021105.1 of Erythrolamprus reginae. Lineage (NCBI taxonomy): Eukaryota > Metazoa > Chordata > Lepidosauria > Squamata > Dipsadidae > Erythrolamprus > Erythrolamprus reginae. Next base: position 103,928,359 of record NC_091954.1, read on the forward strand.
TCTTCAAAAGACACCCTTTCAGTGCCTGTGCAAGCACGCTGTTCTCCTATTTTTTTAAATGCAAACTCTTTCCCCCTCCAAGCCGCCCCTCCCTTTTCTTTCTTCAAAAAAGGGGGGGAAAAGAAACCCCTTCATCCCAGCAGCAGCGGCTTGGGTTCGTAAGGTGAAAATAGTTCGGAAGAAGAGGCAAAAAAATCTTAAGCACCGGGTTCGTATCTCGAAAAGTTTGTTAGAAGAGGCGTTCGTAAGATGAGGTATCACTGTATATATACTGCATATATAAATACACCTTGGTTCAAATCCCAGTAAAAGGGTATGGCTACCTGATAAAGACAAATAAGCCCGAAATAGATCTATAGTAGTCTCCCTTCCTTTTCATTATCAGCAAAAATATGTTACATATGTGTGTGTGTGTTTTTTTCTCATGACTGACAAATGCTAATCCAGGGTTAATGTGGACCAGACACTTCTAAACTATGTTTTGCCATCTTCATGGGTGTTCCGTCTTTGGAAAACATGATGACTTTACATACGGGTTGCCTATTTTCCAACAGCTTCTCTGGATTTAATATCATCTTGTTCTCCCTCATACCATTATTGAATTTCGGCAAGATTCAAGAACACCCATTGCTTTCTTGGAGTTGAATGGTGCAAAGTATAGAGATTAGTGTAATCACAATATTGATGATATCCCACCCTCATACTCCACTTATTCTCTCCTGCAGTTTCATATAGATTTTGAACAGCATGGATGGCAGGAGGAAATCTTGTGGGATATTGTTAATAGGTGACAGCAGAGCTCCCAATATCTCATCCTGTAGGACAATGGCATTGTTTATGTTACTGCAAACAAGTAAGAGGTCCAGGAGAACAAACTATCTAACCAAACAATTTTAAAGACAACCAGTTGTCAAGCACAAAAGATTAGAACCACACATGAAGTTCCAATTAAACTGATTTATTACTACTCAGACCTGGCATAGGAATCTGCTCAATTAATGTTTGATTGATTGATTGATTGATTGATTGATTGATTGGATTTATATGCCTCCTCTCTGTGGACTTGGGGCAACTTAGAATACATCAAAAGACAATATACAATATAAATATCTAAAAATCCAATTAATTAAACTTGCTCTAAAACCTGTAATAACATTTAAAAATCACTCATACCCCTTTGAACATATACAGTGGTACCTCTATTTAAGAACTTATTTCGTTCCGTGACCAGGTTCTTAAGTAGAAAAGTTTGTAAGTAGAAGCAATTTTTCCCATAGGAATCAATGCAAAAGCAAATAATGCGTGCAAACCCATTAGGAAAGAAATAAAAGCTCGGAATTTGGGTGGGAGGAAGAAGAAGAGGAGGCGGACAGTCGCTGCTGAAGGAAGAAGGTGAGGGGAATCAAAAATATCCAAAACCTAAGGCTTAAAAAAAAGAGGGACTCTGAGGCGGCGAGGAGGAGCACCGCCTCCCATACACCTGGCACAAGGCTGCCTCCCATACACTGCACCAGAGAGTAAAACCCAGGGGGAATGGCAGGAAAATGGCCTGGCCTTCGTGCCGCTCTCAAATTTCCTGGGAAATTTTTCTGGGCTTAAGAAGAGGCAAAAAATCTTGAATACCTGGTTCTTATCTAGAAAAGTTCTTAAATAGAGGCATTCTTAGGTTGAGGTAACACTGTATACAGACATACCTACATTCATTGGCCACTATTTCATTAAACTAGAAATAGTGATAGTAATAGCACTTAGACTTGTATATAGCTTCACAATGGTTTACAGCCCTTTCTAAGCAGTTTACAAAGTCTGCACATTGCCTCCAATAGTCTGGATCCACATTTTACCCACCTCAGAAGGATGAAAGGCTAAGACAACCTTGAGTCAGTGAGAATCGAACTGCGGGCCGTCAGCAAAATTAACCTGCAATACTGCATTCTAATCCAGGGATGAGTTCTAACTTACCTCACTGCCGATTCGCTTCTTCTTGTGATGCATGGGCATGCACACACTTTGCGTGCTTGCACATATGCATGCTGCCCTGAGTGGCTTTCAGAAGGGTGGCCTAGAAGTCAAACAAACAAACAAATAAATAAATAAATAAATTTGCAGTAGCAAAAAAATCAGGAAATACCCCCCCCCCCCCAAAAAAAGCTGGAAACAATATGGTGACACATGCGCTGTGCCAGAAACTCAGCTTATTTTTAAAGATGGCGGCCTCCACAATCCAGTTCTGTGATGTCATCATGATGTCACTAACCAGTTGCTACCAGTTCAGGCGAACCGGTACGAACCGAGTAGAACCTACCTTTTTTCTAACCTCTACGCCATATCCAATTCTTGCAATTGTGTGTGTATGTTTGGTTTTATAATAGGGGTTTTTAGTTGTTTTTTATTATTGGATTGTACATGTTGTGTTTATTATTGTTGTTAGCCACCCCGAGTCTACGGAGAGGGGCGGCATACAAATCCAATAAATTATTATTATTATTATTATTATTATTATTATTATTATTATTAATTCTTCAGCATATGTTTTAGCCTCCAGTCCTCTAATCATCTTTGCTACTCTTCAATGCATTATTTCCAGGGACTAAACATCTTTTTTTAATATTGTGGCAATCAAAACTTGTTGCAGTATTCCAAGTGCGACTTGTCAAGGCATTACAAACAAGACCTGGCCTTAATATACTAGTGACTACATAGTAGTTCTAGGTTGATTCTTCTTTTGATTGCACTCCCAGATTCTGTCACACCATATCCTACATCAGAACAGTTACTACTGTTATTAATTAACTAAATTAATTGAATTCATCCAACCCTCTTAGAGGTTCTTAGTACCATATACCAATTGAAATGCCAAATGCAATGTGTCTAAATAATCCAAATCATTCTGAAATTTTTTTCTTGTGAATTTTCTGGATTTCTTTGAATCTTAGAGCTGGTAGATAATGCTGTTGTAATTTATCTTATTTTATCTATTGCATTTATTATCGATTGTATTGAAGGATTGCTTGGAGACTTTTGATGCTTTTTCGCACATGGAATAAAGTTGGCTGCTTCTTTTCCTAAAAAGAGGAAAAGAAAAAAAATATTTCCCCTTGAGTTTTAATTGAGGTATGAGGATCCAAGGAAATTACATTAGTGTTAAAGATTAGATAGTATTACAGGCAAATGGAATTTAAATTGATTCTTTTCCATCAAGGTGATTCTTAAATGGATTCTGTCTTCTAAACAGGTGGAACAAGAGAGAAAGAATTTAAACTTACAATCATATTTCCCAATCAATATCTATTTAGTTTTGAGAGGTATGGACCTTTCAGTAAAACACCATATGTCGGGCCATTCTCTATTAGCAAGGCAAAATACTGCAAGGATGTATTTCTCACCAGGCAAAGGCTTTGTAAGATTTATAATAGGTACACTATGGGGTCATTATGAAGTTATTCTGCAAATTGCTGGGCATCTGATATGAGCTGTTTATATTGCAGTCAATTTCATTTTCTTTACTTCTTTTTCTTGCCTGTTCTACATGAAGGGTTAGAAGCAATTGTTTTTTAAATGGAAGATACATTTCCCACCTGTTCTTTGTTTTGATAACTGGCCTTCTAGCTGGTTGTTTACTTTTGATTGTGTCACATATTTTTATCCCCATCTTCTTTGTCATCTTTCAGATAGAAAATGGATGAAATATTTGGAGGCCTTTTTGTGCTTTCCCCCCCAAATCCAACAGGACTCCGTCTGTCTGTCTGTCTGTCTACTCTATCTATCTATCATCTATCTATCTATCATCTATCTATCTATCTATCAATCAATCATCTATCTATTTATCTATCTATCATCTATCTATCTATCTATCTATCATCTATCTATCAGCTATCTATCAGCTATCTATCTATCTATCATCTATCTATCTATCTATCATCTATCTATCTATCTATCTATCTATCATCTATCTATCTATCTATCATCTATCTGTCTATCATCTATCTATCTATCTATCTATCATCTATCTATCTATCTATCTATCATCTATCTATCATCTATCTATCTATCATCTATCTATCTATCTATCTATCATCTATTATCTATCTATCTATCATCTATCTATCATCTATCTATCTATCTATCTATCTATCTATCATCTATCTATCTATCTATCTATCATCTATCTATCTATCATCTATCTATCATCTATCTATCTATCTATCATCTATCTATCTATCATCTATCTATCTATCTATCTATCTATCTATCAATCAATCATCTATCTATTTATCTATCTATCATCTATCTATCTATCTATCTATCATCTATCTATCAGCTATCTATCTATCTATCTATCTATCATCTATCTATCTATCATCTATCTATCTATCTATCTATCTATCATCTATCTATCTATCTATCATCTATCTATCTATCATCTATCTATCTATCTATCATCTATCTATCTATCATCTATCTATCTATCTATCATCTATCTATCTATCTATCTATCATCTATCTATCTATCATCTATCTATCTATCATCTATCTATCTATCTATCATCTATTATCTATCTATCTATCATCTATCTATCTATCTATCTATCATCTATCTATCTATCATCTATCTATCATCTATCTATCTATCATCTATCTATCTATCATCTATCTATCTATCTATCATCTATCATCTATCATCTATCTATCTATCATCTATCTATATCTATCTATCTATCTATCTATCATCTATCTATCTATCATCTATCTATCTAACTATCTAACTATCTGACTATCTATCTACCTACCTACCTATTTACCTACTTACCTACCTATCTATCTATCTAATCTATCATCTATCTATCATCTATGATTTATAACTTAAAGTTTTTTTAAACTCTGAGAGCTTATTCACCTATGCATTGAAGACAAACGCCTTGTGTGTTCAATCACACTTGGCCAATAAAGAATTATGTTCTATCCTGTTCTGTTCTATCTATATCACTATTTCTGTAGATGGAAGCAACATTCCTATCATTTTCACTACAAAAGTGATATTTTTCTGCAGAGTGTCCTGTCTATAGAACAATCTATTCTCTCAAATGCTGTCCACCTGAATCCAACAATTTAAGAACATTGTATATTTCACTTGATTTAAAGAAATATCTAAAAAAAAACAATACAAAGGAGGATAATGATGTTAATGTAGGATTTTCTGGTCGTGTGATAGTAGATTAGGACTGGACTGAAAATAATTTTTAACACAGTCTATGGCAGTGTTAGGGAAGCTATGGCACGCATGCCACAGGTGGAACGTGGAGTCATATCTGAGGCCACATGTGGCGTTGCCCTATGTCAGCTACAGCGAGCTTGTGCATGCTGGCCAGCTGATTTTTGGCCTTCTTTTTGGCTGTTTTCGCTCTCCCCAGGGCTCAGGAAAGCCTCTGAAGCAAGGGGAGAGCGAAAAACAGCCCAACAGGCCTCCTGGAAGTCCAGAGGCCTGTGTGTATGTGCGGGAGGGAAGTGTGGGGTTTATGTGCAAGAATGGGGGGAGTGGGGGGTTGCGTGTGTAAAATACAGATGGGCGAATGTGGATTCAAGTAAACTGTTTATTGTAGTAATCAACACAGGACAACTCAACAACTCAAAGTCTTCGGACAGGGGCGGCATACAAATCTAATAAATTATTATTATTATTATTATTATTATTATTATTATTATTATTATTATTATTTTACCTCAGGTGACGGTTATTTATATTGAGAGCTTACTGACAGCTAGCCAATCACTTGCTGTTACTACAGCTCTCAACCAATCAGTGGCTCCTGATAGTCTCCCATTATATCTGCTGCCACCTAGGGGCCAATGAGGATAGTGCCTCTGTGGGAAGAGCATTGCATTATGGGTGTGGGCACACATAGCATGCTATCGCACGCCAAGGCACACACTCCCTTTGGTAGTCAAGCCGAAAAAGATCCACCATCACTGGTCTATGGAGATTCTTAGTCATCCAGGTTATGGTTGTCCCATAGGTGCTTTCTCAAAGTGGTAACTGGTCTTTCTGGTTTTTCTTTGAAGACATTTCGCTTGTCTTCCAAGAAGCTTCTGAAGAAACTTCTCATCCAAGAAGCTTCTAAAGAAACTTCTTGGATGAGAAGTGAAAATCTTCAAAGAAAAAACGGAAAGTCCAGTTGCCTCTTTTTTTAAAAAGCACCTTTTGGACTGAAAACATTCAAATAATAGCAGGAGAAGAGAATATATAGTACATAGCTCGGGGTTTAATTCTTGGTGCTTTCTGAGCTTGCAAATGTTTCTTTACCTAACTAGGTAAGAAATGTCTGCAAGCTAATGACCAAGCTCAGAGAGCACCAAGGACCTCGCAATCATATAATAAGGGAGTATCTTCCAAGAAAAGAATGCTTAAATCTATTCTTGGCTGTACCTTTGGCTGATAATATGGAATCAGAATGCTTTATCTTTTCTATAGTGATATGATCCTTGTCAAAATAATCCTTTGGAGAAGAGTTTTCTAGCACATGAACAATTTGCTCAAATTATATCCACTTTATCTTCTTTCCTGGTAATGGCCATCTAAGTCTGATTTAACACAAGGTGCTGTTTTTAATTGTTATAAGGTTCTCAGGGATCTTCCAAGAAATGAAACAAGGCTGTGGCAGTATTTCACCCTCTATTCCACCTTAATTTTTTTTTTAGTATTGTTTAATGTTCTTCCCATTGCTAGATCCTAACCACTTAAAATATCCTCATCCTTAACACCTCACAGTCTGTTATCTATTTCAATATATTAGGGGTTGCCACCAGAAAAGGGAGTCAAACTATTCTCCAAAGCACCTGAGGGTAGAACAAGATGCAATAGGTGGAAATTGATCAAGGAGAAATTTCCTGACAGAACATGGAACAGTTTGCCTCCAGAAGTTGTAAATGCTCCAACACTATAAGTTTTTAAGATGATGATGGTGGTGATGGTGATGATTGTTATTGTTATTGTTATTATTGTCAATACAACACAACAAACGAGATCACTATGCTGGATTTCATATTTCATCACCAGTCGGGTGATGTTTGCCGGTCCCAGTAAAGCGGCCTTTTGCAATTGGCAGGTGGAGATTTTGTCAATTCCGATGGTTTTTAAATGTGAGCGGGTGCTGCCAGAAGCATAAATGCTGCCAGCGCTGCTTCCACCCAAGCCTTCTGCTTGCACCTCAGGCAGGAGGTGGCCACGTGAGGCTGGAGGGGAGCCAGGCAGGAGAGAGAGAAGCTTGTCCGAGGCCAGGAAGGAGGAAAGAGGAAAAAAGCAAGGAGTGCAGCAGCAGCAGGGAATAAAAGGAGAGCTGGGCCAAGACCAGTAATCCAGGAAGTGACAACCGTCAATCAGCTGGATCTGTGCACACATGTTCATTTCCACCAGTGGAACTGCATTCCACCCCGTCCTGCCTGCTGCCCACCCCTGGGTGGTGCACATGCGGAGGGCACACATTGGGTGGGGCACATATACAGGAGGCAGGCACAAATATGTGGGGGTGGGGCTTGCACAGGGGGGCATGCACATTGCATTTGGGAATTCAGGAGCATGCTTCAGGCACTCAGTCCTGTAAAAGTTAGCTATCCCTATCCTATATATGACAAAATATATGACAAAGTTCAATGAAATAGGTAGATATTTGGACAACCATAATAGAGATATATTGCTCAAAAAATAAAATAAAGGGAACACTCAAATAACACATCCTAGATCTGAATGAATGAAATATTCTCATTGAATACTTGGTTCTGTACAAATTTGAATGTGCACAACAGCATGTGAAATGGATTGTCAATCAGGGTTGTTTCCTAAGTGGACAGTTTGATTTCACAGAAATCAAATTTACTTGGAAATATATTGTGTTGTTTAAGTGTTCCCTTTATTTTTTTGAGCACTGTAGATTCTATCATATCTCAAGACCTAAAATGGTCACTTGTTGTGGTTGGCTCTGGCCCAGCTCCTGCCCCAAGGAATGTGGAGGTGGATGCAGGGAAAACATCAACATGTCATAGGCCTGTTTTATTGCCGACAGAGGCAGGTAGTGCAGTTTCCTTGGACAAAGAAGAAGGTGAGGGCGACTTGGAAGAGGGGGACTTGGCACTCAACCCAGGAAGCCAATCTCCATTATCTTCGATCGATTCGAATGTGGAAGTCTTGGACCACGCAGGCGCAGAGTTATGCGTAGAAGAGACCAATTGAGGACATATTACAGGAGATAAGAGAGGCCACCTGTGTTTGGGTGGGGCTCTAGTAATTAGAGCTGCTGATACAAATAGCAGCATGTTGGTTTGGCCGTTGTGGAAGTTTATCTGATAGCAGTTCTTCAGGACCGTGTTTTGCTGTTTTCTGGACTTTGTTTGTTGATTTTTCACGCCTTTGAAACAAAAGCAGAGCAAAGTGTGTGTGTCTCACTTTGTTGGATGAAGAGGGGCTTTGACGTTTCTTCACAGCTGCTAGCTAAGTACTTAAGGACTGATTAAGGGAATTTTACAGCCTACAAGGTTGTTTTGGGACGAGTGCTCTTCGCAATAAAAAGAGGGTGCTTTGTTTCTTTTGAATTTTGTGATAAAGAACATTGTTTTGAATTTTCAAACGTGTGTGTGTCTGAAATTTGTACCCTTGAATTTTCGGGAGGCTCATATCAGAGAGCCCAGCAGAACAGTCACCTAACGTCAAAAACGTAATCAAAAGAGCACAACAAATAATGTTATTTCTATGCCAACTCAGAAAGCTCAAACTGCCCAAGGAGCTACTGATACTGATACAGACTCCAGAGGATAATCAGAACTGCAGAAAAAAAACAATTACTACTGGACTTGTAAAGTGCTCCCTTTATTTTTTTTTGAGCAGTGTATATTTGCCCTACATTTCTAGGTTAAGCTATCTTTGTCCAAGTGTTGCCTTGGATAATTCTTATGGGAAAACCAACAAAATCTTTGGATATGTCTGCATTATAAATTTAAAGCGCTTCAAATATCAGACTTTCTCTCTCTGGGGTTTTTCAGCCGCAGTTCTGTAATAGAATGGTAGAAATCTTTAAAAGCAATGTCACCAAATTCCAATTAACAGAAGTGGTTGGCAGCAAACCTCTCTTTCTTTGGGTGAATGAGGCTGGTGTGTTGGTAGCATTCTCAGAATGAGTGAATGCTGTATCTGATGATTTAATTTGGCCCCGTCAACTGGCATTGATCCCAGCAACATTATTTTCTAACTTCCAGTTGTCCCTATGTATCCTGCTCGGGAATTATTTTTTATGTCTTCCCCTAAGGGAATCATTGTACTAGTAAAGAATTGTGTTCTTGTCATTTTAATGTAAGTATCCACTGTGCTAGTATTCACTGTGCTGATACTGGGCTTCTATGTTAAACTAGGCCACTCCTGGCTGTTATGGAAATTGGTAGGGATATAAACATTAAACACCTATTGTGTGTTGGGTTTTTCCAGTGCATGGACTATCTCCTTAAAAAAGAACTTTTGATTTAAATTGAGTTTAAAAGTTAGGAAGTGTTTTGTCACTGGCATCAGTTGGAGTGTGATTTTTTTCAACTTCCTGCTCTAATCTACAACCTTCTCTGCATATTTCTTTCGGACTAAATAGATACAATCCTTAGCTTTCTCAAGAACATAACTATCAACACTGATTTTTTTTTTTAAAAAGCATTCAGTATCAATCAGCTCCAACTATGACTACCTTCTGAAAGTGCATAAAATCCTGATTTGGTGTTAAGAAGATTTTGTTTATAATTTTTCTAGTTTCATGTATTTAATATGTGGATTTTCAAACTTGTACCTAGATATTGTGTATTGTGTGTTTTAATGCTGTGAGTACTGTTGGGCGAACCGAACCTGCACAATCCGGGTCCATACTGAATTTTGCAGTGTTCGGCATGCCGGACCTGAATCTGAAATTTTAAAAAAATTCGTGCTCCGGTTAAAAAAATTCGTGCTCCGGTTCGGCATTCGTGCCAAACACGCAAAGTGCCACCACCCGGCTGTCCTCTACGTTAACAACTCTTGAAGCCTTTTTGGCAATGTTGTCGCAATGGGCTTTGGCTCTTGGGTCATTTGATATGAGTATTTCAAGGTCTTTGACAAAGTGAGGGTTGTCTGCAAGGTTTTGTTTATTCAGCTTGTATTTGGTGTTCTGATTCTTTTTGCTAATGTGTAGGACAGAACATTTATTGTTTGAGATTTGGAGTTGCCAGATGTTTGGCCATTCTGATACATTATTTTTGTAATGTTTTATCAAATCAAATCCAAATCAAAGTTGTGGATAGCAGTGTGTTGGTAAAAAGAAAACATTTCCCATTTTTGTTCTGTCGAGCTCCCTGGTAGAATCCTCCCAAAAATGCACAGATACAATTTCAGACACACACACGTTTGAAAATTCAAAACAATGTTCTTTATAATGAAAATTCACTGAAACCAAGCCCTCTTTTGGTATAGCAAAGAGCACTCGTCTCCAAACAAACTGGTAATTTGAACAAGTCCCTTATCAGTTCTGTGATACTTAGCTTGCAGCTGTGAGGCAATTCACAGTCCTTCTTCTTTCACAAAGTGAAACACACTTTGCTCTGGTTTAGTTTCAAAATGGGGGAAAATCAGCACACAAAGGTCGAAGTCAGCAAGGCAGGCACGAAACACAACGATCAGATAATCCTCCACAATGGCCAAACTCACAGGCTGCTATTTATAGCAGCCTCACTAATTACCACAGCCCCACTCAATCACAGGTGGCCTCATTTTCTTTGATAATAATCTCTCAGTTGTTGTTGCCTATGCATCGCTCTCCGCATGCGTGGCTGTATCATTAATTCTTGTTCTGAATCCAAGGAGGAGCTAGATAATTGATCTCCTTCTGAGCTGTCTGCCACACTCTCCTCCTCCCTGTCACTCATGTCTTCTTGGTCAGAGGAGCCTTCATCAGCAGATTCCACCGGGGGCAAAACAGGCCTGCAGCATGTGGATGTCTCCCCCACATCCACAGTCCTTGGGGCAGGAGCTGGGCCAGAGCTAACCACAACAATTTTTAAAAGGTTTTTCAGAAGGAATAATTTTGATGGCTGAGGCAGAGGGACATATATGCTTGTCAGAGTTTTTAATCTGCTGAAAAGCCCTGAAATGTCCACGTTCCCCTGGAATGACCATCAAAATGATGCCTCATCATGAGGTGCCATTTTCTTTTATTCAGAAGGGACGTTTTTGTCAGGAATTAAAAATGGGCTGTGGTAGAAGCAGTAACCATGAAGGAGCAATCCCTTCCTTTACACATAAATAATCAAATCTACTTTTTTGGTCTCTGAATGAGATCCTGAAAATGTCTATTTTCAGGGTTTCTTCTAACTTTAATTCATCTCTTCTAGAAGGCCACTGAGAAAAGCAAGGGAAATAATGATGAGTTCAGTTTGTACAATATGGTTTTCTGTACTAAAGACTGGCTTATGTACTTTAGTCCAGTAATCTTTTCAAGAGGATTTTAAGTTAAGTTATTCCCACATTAAAAATGAGGGACTGATAACGGAGAGAATAGCTTGCTATAGCCTGGCAGCTGGTGGTCAGTAGAAGTAGCCTGCAGTATTGCACTCTGCACCACCCCAGCTCATGTGAGGAGCCTTTATATTTTTCCTGGGGGAAGTTTATTACTCAAATTTGAACTGTCCTACCCTTCTTTCTTCCTTCCTTTCTTGACAAACCAACAGAGGAAAAATTATTTCCAGTTGGTCAGTTATTAGTATTTTGACCGCTCTTTCTTACTCTCTGTTCTGCCGGACTCTCTGGTAGGAGCCTCCCGAAAATTCAAGGGTACAATTTTCAGACACACACGTTTGAAAATTCAAAACAATGTTCTTTATCACAAAATTCAAAATAAACTAAGCACTCTTTTTGTATTGCAAAGAGCACTCGTCCCAAAACAACTGGGTAGTCTGTACAATTTCCCTTAAGCAGTCATTAAGTACTTAGCTAGCAGCTGTGAAGAAACTTCACACTACTTCTTCTTCCAACAAAGTGAGACACACACACACACATGTTGCTCTGTTTTGGTTTCAAAGGCGTGAAAAATCAACAAAGTCCAGAAAACAGCAACACACGATTCCTGAAGAACTGCGATCAGATACTCTTTCACAACGGCCAAACCCACATGCTGCTATTTATAGCAGCAGCCCTAATTACTGGAGCCCCACCCAACCACAGGTGGCCTCATTTTCTCTTGTAATAATCCTTCAGTTGTTGTCTCCTATGCATCATTCTATGCATGCGTGGATGTGTCATTAATTCTTGTTCAGAATCCAAGGATGATACAAGTGATTGATCTCCTCCTGGGCTGTCTGCCAAACTCCCCTCTTCCCTGTCACTCATGCTTCCTTGGTCAGAGGAGGCTTCGTTGGCAGATTCCATCGGGAGCAAAACAGGCCTGCGGCATGTGGATGTTTCCCCCACATCCACCTGCACATTCCTTGGGGCAGGAGCTGGGCTAACCACAACATTCTCAATCTTAGATTTTCTTTCCACTTAGCAGTTTAACATGGAGCAACATGATTGTTGAAGAAGATTCCTGGATACTCTAATTTTAGTACCAGCTTTCTTCTGCTTCCCACCTTGGTTCTTATCCATTTTACATCTCCAAGTTAGAGAAGATACTTATTTAGTATCTTCTTTAACTTAATTAAGATAATTCCAACCATGAATTGCTATTAGTATTGTGGTGCACCCTACTCAAAACATCTTTTTGAGTAGACCTACACATTCTTAAATGCATTGATTAATCATAGAAAATACTTATTTAGTCATTTTCATTATGAAAAAGCAATTTAATGCTCTACTGAAATTAAGATTATCTATGTTTATCCCAAATGTTATTATATTGCCACCGTTTTTATTGGCTGACATAAGGCCGGCTTCCTTCATAATCCTCATCAAGTGGAAGAAATTGACCATTTATTTGATCATATTTTATGTTCATTTAATACAAAGAAGCTGTTTCATAGTTTGCTTCCCGTGGTAACACATCACAAGTGTTGATTGGTTTTAGATTGCACAGGATTGCAGCTGTCTCCGAAAATCTTACTATATTTCCTCTGTGAATTTAGCTTAAAGTTAACTATCCTGCGTAATGAGCTCCTTTTTCCCATTGTCTTATAAGAAATGTTTAAAACAAGTACATTAATTACACCTTTAAGTGTTCTGGTTAGCTCTGGCCCAAGGACTGTGGATGTGAGGGAGACATCCACATGCTGCAGGCCTGTTTTGCCCCCGGTGGAATCTGATGATGAAGGCTCCTCTGACCAAGAAGACATGAGTGACAGGGAGGAGGAGAGTGTGGCAGACAGCTCAGAAGGAGATCAATTATCTAGCTCCTCCTTGGATTCAGAACAAGAGTTAATGATACAGCCACGCATGCGGAGAGTGATGCATAGGCAACAACAACTGAGATGTTATTATCAAACCTGGTCTGTGGCTGGCCTATTTGGGTTGGGCAGCTTCTAAAAAATGCAACTCTAACAGGAGAGCCTTACAAAGTCCAGAAACTGAAGCAAGTATAAAATTCAAAATTTCATCTATCCAAATTCCTATTTTTTTCAAGTAGGCCTGCGTCCCAACAACTTCTTAATGTCCCAATCCTTCCTTCTACTGTGTTTTCCCCTCTTAACAACAGTCTCATATCTTCTCCAAAGTCAACTCTGCATTTCTTTACAGGTTATAAGTTTTATGTTTTAAGTTAGTGTTATGCTGCTGCCACTTTATATCAAGAAAGGAATTGGGGAGGGGATCTTTAGCCCAGGTCTTTTGAGTAAACTAATCATCATCATCATATAAAATTAAACATTGCATATCAGTTTACTGATGCTCAACAAATATGTTTGTACTTAAGGGCAAGAAAAAAAATGAAACAAGATAGTATCTAGCATCTTGGTGGCTGGGCAGAATACTTTTACCCATCCCCAATTCAATCTTAGCTTCAGCAATTGTATTTATACATATCGAAATATAATGACTGCATTTCATTTCCCTTGGTATGAATTATAATACTCATATGAAGTCTATGAATTGGCTGGAGATTTATGTTGGTGTCATTAAAAGCACAACTGGTCCATTATGGTTTCATTCTGGGGAGGCCTGTGGTGTTTTAGGAGACTCAATTAAAAACCATCTCTGCTTATTGGTTAAAAAGACAAATGTTTTAAAGATTTCCCTGTTCTGCTTCAAGGACTATGGTACACATGGAAATTGGTAAGCTTTGTATTGTCCTTCGAGATTGTTGTAATTCCCTTATTCTACAGCAGCCAGATTTGTGCAATGTATTAGAGAAAGATATATTTGATGAAATCTGCCCAATTGCAGTGAAGCTTACAGAAGGAAAATAATGGAAAATGTGAGCCAAAGTTTCTCCATTGAGAATTTGAAGTTTATGCTTTCAAAAGATGTTGAGATATTTCATAAGCTTAATAAAAGCCAGCTGCCCTTGATATTCTCCAGAAAAGTAGACAGATCTTAACTTTGCTTTGATCAATACACACAGAATAAAATGCTACGTTTTATGTTTGAAAGTGGCCCAGCTAGGTGACAGTAGGAAAATAAATGGAAAAATTCCTCAATGCATTCAGCTCTCCTCACTCTGTTTAATGACATTATTAGTTGGCAGCAAACTGATAAACTGAAATAAAAAATGGAAAGAATGTTTGTGAAATTGTAATAGTAGCATCAAAGGATAATTTATTTTAAACCACGAGAAGGGCAGAAAATTAACCGGAGGTGTTCAAAGGCCCAGCAAAGCCTGTTTTTTTCTTGGTATTGCCCTTAAGTTTTCCTTTGTGAATCAAAATTATAAATGTAAAAATTTTTTTTTACCCTTCTAAACTTTTTCAGATTTCTTCCATTTTCACATTTCTGTTTTACTTTTCTCCTAAAAAACTACATTCACTATAAATGTGCTCCATCATTTGAAGGAAAAGACACAGAGCACTTGGAAGCTGTCAGTTCGGCTATCTGGGAGAGGGAAGACTGAAAAACCAATAATGGATAAATTCTTCATTTGGTCTAATCTCTTTTAAACTACAGTGATACCTTGTCTTACAAACTTAATTGGTTCCGGGACGAGGTTCTTAAGGTGAAAAGTTTGTAAGACGAAACAATGTTTCCCATAGGAATCAATGGAAAAGCGATTAATGTGTGCAAGCCCAAAATTCACCCCTTTTGCCAGCCGAAGCACCTGTGTTTGCGCTACTGGGATTTCCCTGAGGCTCCCCTCCATGGGAAACCCCACCTCCGTGTGATACTGCAGGGGAATCCCAGCAGGGGAATCCCAACATCACAAAAACAAGCAATGGAAGTCCAGAGGTGGGGTTTCCCAGCGAAGGGAGTATCAGTGAAATCGCAGCATCGCAAAAACACTGAAGTCCTTGAAACCCCACCTCTGGACCTCTGTGTTTTTGCAATGCTGCGATTTCAATGAGGTTCCCCTCGCTGGGAATCCCCAACCTCTGGACTTCCATTGCCAGTAAAGCGCCCGTTTTTGCGCTGCTGGGATTCCCCTGCAGCATCACAAAAACACGGAAGTCTGGAGGTGGGGTTTCCCATGGAGGGGAGCCTCAGGGAAAACCCTGCAGCACAAAAATGGGTGCTTCACTGGCAACGGAAGTCCGGAGGTAGGGCATCTCAGCGGTGGTGGTGGGTTTGTAAGGTGAAAATAGTTTGTAAGAACAGGCAAAAAAATCTTAAACCCCGGGTTTGTATCTCGAAAACTTTGTATGATGAGGCGTTTGTAAGACGAGGTATCACTGTATTTCAAATGATAGCAGTAGCGCTTAGGTTTATATTTATTTATTATTTATTAATTGGACTTATATGCCGCCCTTCTCCGAAGACACAGGGTGGCGCACAACATATAAAAGAAATACAGAGAGCATATGCACCAAAAACAACTTCGCTGTGTGTCCAATTACACTTGACCAATAAAGAATTCTAATCTAATCTAAATGCTATTGTGATTGCTATACTATAAGATTGCTACTTTGTTTTTGCTGTTGCGAATTTGAAAGTGTTGCTTGTCTTTGACTGTGTTTGCCATCTTAATGCTCATTAAGTCACACTATAGGATTGTACTCCACAAGCCATTTTTAGTTTTACTGCCCTGAATAATGTATCTTTAATCATGGTGAAACTTGTGCACTTATTTCTGATTTTGACTTCCTGTTCTTTAACTAGTTTCTCTTTTTTTATCATAGTATTAATAATTTTTGACAGAGGACCTTCTGTAAAATTCAGAACTATAACTTCAAACATCAAATAAAATTCCAGGAAAAAATACAATTGCAAAGTAGTTCTTTATTGGAAGTGTACAATGTACTACTCTTTCTTAATTCCTCTTCATAGAACTTAGTTTTCAGTCCTAAAATCATTTTGTTACTGTAAACTATTTAAAGCTATTCTCTGAATTTTGTCTGAAACCTTAAAATGCAGTATCAGGAACTGGACACAATACTAATCAACAGGAAAAAAACCAGAATGAAAAATGAAAGATTAAGAGATAAAACAAAAAACACACACAAGGAAAAGGACAATCTTTACAAGATAAAAGAGGACAGAATTATATATACTCAAAACCAGCAGCCACATGTTTGGTTGCAAATGCCTAGTAAACAGAACAATTAAGTAAAAATAGACCTACCGGTATAGAAGCAACTCTAGGGAGTATGTTTCTGTTCTTTCACTCTGTCTTTCCTCTTGATTTTCTCCAGGACTGCTTAAAGGTGTCTTATTGGAACAGAGAATGTGATTCACTCTAAGTCCATTGTCCAATTTGCTGTCATTCAGTAAAGCTTAGTGTCGGCCCAAGAACTGGGTATTGCAGTAAAAAGAGACTGAAATAATTCTGTAAGAATTGTTACTGCATCGTTTCCCCTAGACCCGTAATGATGAATCTATGGCATGCAAGCCAGAAGCGGCACACAGTGTCATCTATTTGGGCATACTCGCCATCGCCCGTTGGTCTTCCGTGTTCCAGCATGCCAGCCAGCTGGTCTTCAGGCTTGCAGGCGTGCCAAAAACCAGAAAACCAACTACCTAGTGCTCATGTACATGATGGGCAGCTTCTCTTCAGGCTTCCTTTGCATGTAAGTGCACCGCACACCTGGTCTTCCGGTTTCTGGCATGCATGCATAAGCAAATATTAGCTGGGTGGGCACATATACATCTGGAACCGCCTTCTACCACACGAATCCCAGCGGCCGATAAGGTCCCACAGAGTTGGCCTTCTCCGGGTCCCGTTGACCAAACAATGTCGTTTGGCGGGCCCCAGGGGAAGAGCCTTCTCTGTGGTGGCCCCGGCCCTCTGGAACCAACTCCCCCCAGATATTAGAACGGCCCCCACCCTCCTTGTCTTTCACAAATTACTTAAGACCCACCTTTGTCGCCAGGCATGGGGGAGTTAAGTTATCCTTTCCCCCTAGGCCAGGGGTCGACAAAGTTGTTCAGAATCTAGGAGCCAGCCAAAAAATTTAGGAGCCAGAATTTTTTTTAAGCAAACTTGGTTTTTTGCCGAGTCTCCACCTGACATCGCTTTCACCCCCTCTGTCTCCTCCTTCCTCTCTCATCTCTTTCCTTCCTCTCCCTCCCTTTCTCTCTTTCCTTTCTCTCCCTTTCTGTCTATCCTTTCTATCTCTCACCCCTTCTCCCTCTTTCATTCCCTTTCTCTCCCTCCCTTTCTCTCTCATTCCTTTCTCTCCCTCTTTCCTTCCTATCTCTCTTTCTTTTTCTCCCTCCTTCATATCTTCTTTCTCTCCCCCTTCCTCCCTCTTTCCTTTCTCCCCCTCCCTTTCTCTTCCTTTTTCTCTATCCTTTCTACTTCTTACTCTTTCTTTCTCTCCCTCCTTCATTCAATTTTCTCTCCCTCCCTTTCTCTCCCTTTCTCTCTCTTTCCTTTCTCTCCCTCCCTTTCTCTTCCTTTTTCTCTATCCTTTCTACTTCTTACTCTTTCTTTCTCTCCCTCCTTCATTCAATTTTCTCTCCCCCCTTCCTCCCTCTTTCCTTTCTCCCCCTCCCTTTCTCTTCCTTTTTCTCTATCCTTTCTGCTTCTTACTCTTTCTTTCTCTCCCTCCTTCATTCAATTTTCTCTCCCTCCCTTACTCTCTCTTTCCTTTCTCTCCCTCCCTTGTTCTCCCCTGGGGCTGCCTGTGCCTGCCCTGCACCACCCAACACGGACGGACAGCCCCCGGTCGTCGGTTCGTCGCCCCCCACCCCCCCACGGAGGGAGATCAGGCTGGCGAGGGCGGTAGAACTACGTCACCAGCCACTGGAGGGAGATCGGGCTGGCGGGGGCGGCGAATCCACCTCCCCAGCCGCGCGGAGGGAAATCCGGTAGGCGGGCGGGTGGCCGCGGCTCCCTGCGCGCCCCTGGAAAAGCGTACAGGGAACGGTGCCCGGGGCCGCTTTAGCCGCCCCCCCTCCCCCCGCCATCTCCCCGCGACTGCCTGTGCCGCTGCAGCCGCGGCCCCCCCCCCCCGCTCCCACCGCCAGTGCCCTCCCGCCGGGCAACCAAAGGACACTTGCCGATGACGACAGGGAACCTTCAGCTGGGCGGGCGCTGCCGTGCCGGTGCCTCCGACCTCCCGGTTCCTGCTCGATGCCGCGGTTTCTGGCGCTCTCCTGCTGGGCCCCAAAGAAGGAAGGCGGGAAAAAGGCGCGAAGAATGGAGGTCTCCTTCCTGCCTGCCTTCTTTGGGACCCAGCAGGAGAGCGCCAGAAACCGCGGCATCGGGCAGGAGCGGAGAGGTCAGAGGCACCGCAGCGCCCTTCTAGGCGCCAGACAACATTTTCTAGGCGCCACTGGTGACCAGGCGCCTGGGTTTGTCGAACCTTGCCCTAGGCTATTACAAGTTATGCATGGTATGTTTGTGTGTATGTTTGGTTTTTTATAATAAGGGTTTTTTAGTTGTTTTTATTAATTGGATTGTTCATGTTGTTTTACCATTGTTGTTAGCCACCCCGAGTCTGCGGAGAGGGGCTGCATTCAAATCCAAATAATAATAATAATAATAATAATAATAATAATAATAATAATAATAATAATAATAATAATATGTTTACTGGAAACCAGAAGATCATCTGCCTAGCACATGCATGCCAAAACTGGTTTGCCAACACTCAAGCAAAGGTTGCCTCTCCTGCCACTACTGGTGTGCATGCGGCTTTGGGTCTCTGGCATGCATGCATGTGTGTCCAAGTGAGATTTTGCCTCTGCGCATGCACAGAAGCAAAATCTCGCTGGGATGCAGACATGTGCATGCCAGAGACCTGAATCCACATGCGCAGCTCCATTTTTTTTTAAAATAATTTTATTTATTGATTTTTAACAATTTTAAAATCACACAACATAAAACAGTGCGTAGTGAAATGTGAATTGTGCCCACCACCCTGACATACACACATTCCCCACCACCAAATTGGGGGTATTTCTTTTATAATCCACTTAACCCAAGAGCAATATATCTGTCTACATATTATAGAGTGATTCTAGTTTATTTCATGTAGCTTGGTCTCGGATTCTACTCGTCATATATCGTCTTACCTTGTCCCACCGTCCCATCAGCCGTCCCAAATCAGTTTCATTATCCAAATTTATCCTTTTTTCCATAATTTCAAATTGAATATGATCCACCATGTACCTATACCAATTTTGCATTGTCCATTTTGTCGCATCCTTCCAACCCAAAACTATTACTGCCTGAGCACTTTCTATTGCTGCTTTTTTTATTTCTCTAAATTCTCCCATCGCATTGCTTTTTACTAGTACTGCCATTTCCTTAGTGATTGTCCATTGTATATTTAACATTCCATTGATATCCTCTTTCACTTTTTGCCAAAATTCCTGCACTATCGGGCATTCCCAAAACATATGCATAAACACTCCTTTATCTTGACAACCATGCCAACAATTCCCCCTGACATTCTGCTGAAAATGTGCAAATTGAACGGGAGTAAAATACCACTTATGTAATATTTTCCTTCTCATTTCCCTAATTCTTGTATTTTTAATTTTCCTTATATCTTCTACTATATTTTCCATTTCTTGTACCTCTACTAATATCTCATTTTGCCACCATTTAGTCAATCCATCAATCGTGTCCCCATCTGACTGCACTAGCAGTTTGTATATATTAGTTGCTTGCGCCTTTATCCCCTCACTTTTTTCTCTTATTATTTTCTCTAACCCTGTCTCCTCCCGCCATAATACTTCTTTATTCTCCCTTTCATTTAGATATTTACATATTGCATTTATTTGTAACCACCTTCCCTTACCTAACCACCATTCTATACGATTTCTACTTGGCCTGCCATCCTTCTCGTATAACTGTTCTATCTTAGTTATCCCTCTTCCCTTCAACTCTCCTATAACCCTATTTAAGTTAATTTCGTTTTCTCTATTTATTACATAAAGTGATGACAGTTTAGATTTATATAATCCTATTTTCCCTTGCCATTTTTTCCAAATTTCCATAGTCCCTTTCATTGGGCCTATTAATTTACCTATATCTCTCCTATTCCACTTCCTAAAAATTAATTCTCTATTATTCATCCCGTTTATCTGTTTTTCCAATTTCGCCCATTTATTTTCACTTAATTGCAACTCCATTAACCTTTCCATTTGAAAAGCTTCCCTATACAGCTCCAAACATGGAACACCCCATCCCCCCTCTTTTTCATTCGCAATTAACCACTTTTTTCTTATTCTTGGTCTCTTATCTTCTTCAATCCAATAATTTAATTTTTTATCCCACTCTTTAACCTTACATACCGATAACCCCCCCGACAGCACCTGAAATAGGTACATCATCTTGGGAGCTATCATCATTTTTAAAGCTCTTATTTTAGAGAGTCTCCTTAGCTTTTTATCTTTCCAGCTCCTCATCTGTTTCAACATTTTCCTCCATGTTATTCTATAATTAATCTCTTCCATTTTCCCTGGGTTTTTTAATAACCAAATTCCCAAATATTTTATTTTTTTAAGTCCTAATTTCAACCCTGATTCTTTCCTAATTTCTATCTGCGCAGCTCCATTTTTACTACTGGCGCGGCATCCTCATCCATACCAGTAGGAAACTGATTCTGAACACTGCCCTAGAGATTTTCTCTGCAAAGCGGAAACACTAGCTAACATGTTGACAAGGGTTTTACATTCTTCCTTCTAATATTTTTTTTAAAAAAAACATTATTTTATTTCTACTTGGAATGAATTACATAAGATTAATTGTACACAACACCATTGCCTGAAAACACACACATTTATGTAAAAATGCAGGCATAGGTTAGTTTACTTTCGCTTGCTTGCTTTATTTATAGCGATCATGTTTTTACTTCCACTTGCTTGCTTGATTCATAGCTATCATAAAAACTTCCAAATATAAATAGAGCCAAAGAATAAAGAGAAAGACATAGGAGTCCAGAAAATGAACATTTACAGAAAAAAAAATGTGAAAAGAAAGTGACTTTCAACTTCTTGTACAAAAGATACAAGTAAAGCTTAAATTCAAGCATTAGTTTAAAATTATAGTATCCGCTTTTTTCAAATGCTCAATAGTTTTTACCAGTCATCAAATTTATGCATTGAGCTTAAAATATTTCACATTTTTGTAGCATAATATATGTATTTTATATTTATACTAGGCTTTATATTTTATACAAATTTGGTATATCTTTAAAAGCGGAAAGTAGCATTCGAGAATTCTGGAATTTTGGAAAAATGTATACATTCCAATTAGAATATTCATTGCAGCAGAGGCGGAGTAATGACACAGACACAAGAGCTGGATTTAAAATGGGTCATTTTATTAATTAAATTTGCATAATTTATTTAAATAAATTAGCATAAATTAACTATAACCCTAAACAAGGACCCACAGGGTCAAACAATTACTTCCGGGGCGGAAAATGACGTCAGAAAAACTTCCGGGGCAACTTATGGGCATAGCTCCATGCTGATCCAGGTGAGGGGCCATGCCCTCACCTGACTCACTGCCATGCACCTGAATGTGGGAGGTCTCGCCGTCTATCCCATACAAGGGGAAAGAAATGGGCGGGACCCAAAAACAGGTTCCCCCCAATTGCTCAGGTTGCTTCCACCATGAGCCTTTGGAGAGAACCTGTCAATCATCCCCAAAGATGCCCAACGGAGAACACGCAGTTGCTAAACACCACCCAGTTTTCCGCCCCTAACCTGCCTACCCAAATGACCAAAGGTAAGTCAATTAGCCTAAACGGGGAGCGATGCACCCCCTAACTGCCTATTCATCACCGCAGTGTGGAAGAGGCGAAAAAATGGTCACAGAAAATACCGCAACTGCCAAAAATTCCTATTCGGCCCCCCTAAGGGCGACCCCCCTTGGCACACTGAAAGTTAGGGAGGGCGGGTGGGTGTTTGCTTCGTCATCATCCAGGGCGAAAAGGAGGCCCTGGAGCCTGACCAGCCTTTTTATAGGGCTGCAGGCTCCGCCCTTGGATGATGTCACTGGGAAGGCCGAAGCCTCCCAGGAGCTGGCCGAGGGTCGTGTCTCCCTGGCCCTGCAGAAAAACAGGCCGGGGATGAAGTCACTAGCCAGGTATTTGGATTATAGAAATCATGAATGGGTTCTGGCTCATCTCGCTGCTGGTTCACTTCCTAACGCATCACGTGATTTGTGTGCAGCGCTAAAATCCCAGCTTCTGTGCATGCAAGCCGGAAGTGGTCCTGGTCTGGCCCTCTGGTGTCCTGGAAAATAGTGTGACCTCCTCGTCTCTGTGGCAACAAAATGTTGTGCCTGGTTGTGTGCTTTTGAGTGGGGTGTTAAGTTATTGGTTGTTGTTTCCTATTCTGGATACTTTGTAGAGTTGGTTAAATTGATAAGGGTTTTGAGACAGTCCCAAACATTGAACGACATGATGTATGATTATTAATGTTGGCTTTCAAACATATGCTAGCTTCCTTAAAGTATCATTTTATCTCAGCCTTCTAAGAGAAAATCAAAAGCATTATCTACCGAGGAATTGACATGTTCCATGTTCCTTCCCCCTAGGCTTATAAAATTTATGCATGGTACGCTAGTGTGTATGATTGGTTTTAATTTGTGGTGTTTTTTAAAGTAATTTAAATATTGGATTTGTCTTACATTGTATTGCTATTGCTGTGAGCCGCCCCGAGTCTGCGGAGAGGGGCGGCATACAAATCTGATTAAACTTAAACTTAAACTTATCGTGGTGTGAAAAGTCTTTCTTTCTTTGTATTGGATAACCTCAGCTCCTGTGTAAAAACACGTTCACAATTTACTTTACTAAACTTGGGAAAAATCCAAACAGCAATGTAAAAAAGGGGGGGAGGGGGGGAGAGTTAACACGAAAGCATTATGTTTGTCTCCACTGCTTTATAGTTAGAGCTGGAAGATACTAAATTGGGTAAGTGTAGATGTTTCCCTTGAACTCTTTTATTGTGCACTGGATTGGAAAAGGCTTAAGAAATGTAATATGTTTTTTTTCCCCCTCTCACAAAGGGGCAGCTTTCTGAGTTGCACATTTTATTTCATTCCTATCAGTTTCATTAAACCAAAACATGCTTCTGGGGGATTGGGAGGGGTGTATTACTTCAGTGTCTCCATAAAGGCTTTGTAATGTTGTCAGTCTTGTGTTACTGTACACTCTCTGTAATATAAACTAAATCCCTGAACTCCTAAATGCATCTAGTGAGTGTCAAACATTAAAGGCTGTGGATTGAATTTTCTGGCCTTATCTTTGCTAGCTGACCCCTTGTGGTGGAATTCAGTGTAAGTGATGTCATCTGGGTGGGTAATGAAACATCTACAAGCAATCGATCAAGCCCAAAGAGAATAGAATAGAATAGAATTTTATTGGCCAAGTGTGATTGGACACACAAGGAATTTGTCTTGGTGCTTATTCTCTCAGCGTACATAAAATAAAATATACATTTGTCAAGAATCATGTGGTACGACACTTAATGATTGTCATAGGGGTCAAATAAGCAATGAAGAAGCAATATTAATAAAAATATTAGGATACAAGCAACAAGTTACAGCCATACAGTCAACATGGGAGGAAATGGGTGATAGGGATGATGAGAAAAACTAATAGAATAGAAGTGCAGATTTAGTAGAAAGTCTGACAGTGTTGAGGGAATTATTTGTTTAGTAGAGTGATGGCGTTCAGGAAAAAAGTGTTCTTGTGTCTAGTTGTCTTGGTGTGCAGCGCTCTGTAGCGACGTTTTGAGGGTAGGAGTTGAAACAGTTTGTGTCCAGGATGTGAGGGTTCAGTAAATATTTCCCCGCCCTCTTTTTGACTCGTGCAGTATACAGGTCCTCAATGGAAGGCAGGTTGGCAGCAATTGTTTTTTCTACACTTCTGATTATCCTCTGAACTCTGTGTCGGTCTTGTTGAGTTGCAGACAGTTATAGACATGCAGATGACAGACTCAATGATTCCTCTGTAGAACTGTATCAGCAGCTCCTTGGGCAGTTTGAGCTTCCTGAGCTGGTGCAGAAAGAACATTCTTTGTTGTGCTTTTTTGATGATGTTTTTGATGTTAGGTGACCATTTTAGGTCTTAAGTATATGATAGAACCGAGAAATTTGAAGGTCTCTACTGTTGATACTGTGTTGTCTAGTATTGGGAGAGGTGGAAGGGTGGAAGGGTTTCTCCTAAAGTCTACCACCATTTCTACGGCATCAAGAACACCACATTGGGCTACATGTATTCTCTTCTATTGATCGGTCGTTCTTTTGGTAGTGTCCAGGGACTTCAGACTGCTGATAAGTCTTTCTCTGGATATGAGTTCTTAGTTCAATCAACCAAGAGAGGGTTTCTTGGTGTTGGTGGTTCATTCAGGATCTCCCTCCACAATCTATTGCAGCTGGTATTAACTCTTGCACAATTTCAGCAGTGGCCAAAAAGACATTTTTCCATCCGCATCCACAGTTCAACTTGTACTGTTTTTTCTTTTTTTAAAAAATAATCTTTATTAAGTTTCTACATATTAAAAAAAATCCAAACAAACAAAACATACAAAACATAAAAAGAAAAAAAAAGAAATAAAAATGAAGAAAAGTTGACAGACAAATCAGCTTATAGACCTATAGAACATATAGAGCGTTCATTTTCAGTGGTGTTCGATACATGCATATTGTGGTTGGCTCTGGCCCAGCTCCTGCCCCAAGGAATGTGGAGGTGGATGTGGGGGAAACAGCCACATGCCACAGGTCTGTTTTGCTCCCGATAGAATCTCCCGATGAAGGCTCCTCTGACGAAGGAAGCGTGAGTGGCAGGGAAGAGGGGAGTTTGGCAGACAGTCCAGGAGGAGATCAATCATCCTTATCATCCCTGGATTCTGAACAAGAACTTATGATGGACCGACATATGTGCAGGAGAGAACAAATGAAGGATTATTACAAGAGATAAGTGAGGCCACCTGTGGTTGGGTGGGGCTGCTGTAATTAGTGCTACAGGTAAAAAGAGCAGCGTGCTGGTTTAGCCTTGTGGAAGTTTATCTGATTCATAGTTTCGTCAAGATTGTGGTTTTGCTGTTTCCCTGTTCAAGACTGTATGTGGACTTTCTGGACTTTGGAATTGGACTCAACTTCCCAGTTACTGGGTGAGAAATTGGATTGCATTTAACCTATGCCTTGTGTGTACCAGAAAATCCCTTTGACATTTAAAAAGGGAGTTTTTTCTGCTTTTCTGTTGATGAAGACTTTTGGTTTTCCTTCTATCGTGTGGTGTGTGTCTTTTTGGACTAATTACCCTGTAATTACGGACAGTTGGGACACGCCGGCAGAACACATGCAAATAGTTAGTTATTTGCTTATCATCAGTTAATATTTTCTTTCACTACATACATATATTTATTTCCTGTATAAAATACATAATTTGTCAACCATATTGTTGACTATCTCTATCAAGCGACCTCAACTTGTGCTGCCTTTCATTGTTCTTGCTCCCCACTTTTCCTCCTTTTATCGTTTTCTTTTGTTCAAAGTGGAACAGTTATAGGTCTCTGCTTTTATTGTGTTTTATCTTTCAGATGATTTTATCTGTTTTTATTGTTTTATCAAGAGCCTCTTGATAACGAATATAGAAACTAAATAGGATTGTTAGCTAGGCAGACAGGCTTATAGCTAATGCATTGCTAATGCATTGCAATGGACACAATTGTCCTCAGAGGTGGGCTGCTAAGGTGGACTGGTGACGTGTGCTCACCCCCGTGGCTCTGAGTGTTAGCGGAGTCCAGTGCAATTGTACTGCACGTGTGCAGGTAGCAAAATTGCACACAGAGATGCAGGTGCGCCCGTGTTTCGGCATGTTTTCTGCTTCCGTACATGCATCGAAACACGGGTGCCCCTGTGTCTCCATGCACGATTTTGCTACCTGCACACGTGCAGTATCATAATTGTGCTGGACTCCACTAGCACTCAGAGCCACGGGAGCGAGCACACATCCCCATTCCACCTTAGCAGCCCACCTCTGATTGTCCTAGGCTCAGTTCTTGATGTCATCCATTCACACTTTGGTTCGATATTTGAAAGAATACAGAGATCCATATTTTTCATTCAAGTTGTCAATAAAATGTGTCAGTCCCTCATCTACACTTATTTTACTGGGCCAATTACTTCATAGGTGAAAAAAGAGAAAAAATATCGACGTAGGAAGTAATATTTAAGGGGTGATGATAGTACAGGCTACATGCTACCACTTAACCTCATTAAATCCATGATTCTGACCAAAGCCCTATAAAAATCATTGTTTTGAAATCCACTATTTCTCTTAGAACCCTTCTGTTTATTTTCCTTTTGGTGTACTTGCAATATACCTCGGGCCCAGCCAAGAATTCTTTCCTCTAGGGAAGCTGATAAAATTCTGCTTTCAGAAGATGTTTGACAGCTCCATCCAGGAGAAGTTCCTGATCTTTTAAAGAATTTATTCCTTGCAGTATATATATACAGTATATATATTATCCTCCTGAACCTAGACTCCTATAGCACTCTACCTGCTGCGCCACCCCGGCTAATAACAAACGAGAGACTAAAGAAAGTGGTGCTAATGAACTTGCTGACCTGCTTGGGGTCAGTTCCCTACATTTTCATAAGGTGGCCTCTAAATAATAATAATAAAAATATTTGGAGGGTGACTTTAGTAAATTTACACCAATTTAGATCAAAGGAATTTAGTAAATGGAATGATTACACTTTCCAGAACACTGTCTGTGTCAGAAATGTTAGCTGCATCTGATTATAGAATTGCAGTTCAATTTTTGAATCACATTATAAAATATTGACAATAAAATGTAGGTGATTGATCTTTTGTTCTTCTCTGTCAATCATTCTAGATATGGAGTAGTTAATGTGATTATGCCGGAGAGAATGTAGACTTAAAACAACTGTAGACATGGTCCCCCAAGCAGGGGTGGGTTCCTCCCAGTTCAAACCAGTTTGGACTAACCAGTAGCACCCAGCTGGTGATGTCACAATGATGTCACTGACCCGTTCAGTCAGTGCTTTTCCATGGGTACCGCTATCTTTTTTTTAAAAATGATTTTTCCCCCCTGAATTTTTTAAATTTATTTTTTCTTCTGAGCATGTGCAGAAGAATTTACGGCATTGTGCATGCAGTTGCTATCTTGCTTGGGGCTTTTTTTTCCCTGGATTTTTTGCCACTGCACATGCATGCAAAGCACAGATGTGCCTGCGAGGCGCACCCATGCATCATGGGAGGAAGCAAACCGACAGCAACATAAGTAGGAATCCACCCCTGCCCTCAAGTAATGTCAACACTGTCAAACTATTTACTAAGTCTGCACTACTATTACTACTAGTTTTTTCTCATCATCCCTATCACCCATTTCCTCCCACTTATGACTGTATGACTGTAACTGGTTGCTTGAATCCTTAAGATTTTTGTTAATATTGTTTCTTCATTGCTTATTTGACCCATTATGCCAATCATTAAGTGTTGTACCACATGATTCTTCACAATTGTATCTTTTCTTTTATGTGCACTGAGAGCAGATGTACCAAAGACAAATTCTTTGTGTGTCCAATCACATTTGGCCAATAAAGAATTCTATATGTTTTGATCTCCAGAATGTATTTATTGTTTATTATTTATTGATTTTGTCCAATACAAAATGAGGGTTTTATTTATTTTATTTATTTATTTATTTATTTATTTATTGGATTTGTATGCCGCCCCTCTCCGAAGACTCGGGGCAGCTAACAGCAATAATAAGACAGCATATAATAATAATCCAATACTAAAAACAATTAAAAACCATTATAATAAAAACCATACAGACATACCATGCATAAAATTGTAACAGCCTAGGGGGAAAGAGTATCTCAGTTCCCCCATGCCTGGTGGCAGAGGTGGGTTTTAAGTAGCTTATGAAAGGCAAGGAGGGTGGGGGCAATTCTAATCTCTGGGGGAAGTTGGTTCCAGAGGGCCGGGGTCACCACAGAGAAGGCTCTTCCCCTGGGTCCCGCCAAGCAGCATTGTTTAGTTGACGGAACCCGGAGAAGACCCACTCTGTGGGATCTAACTGGTCGCTGGGATTCGTGCAGCAGAAGGTGGTCCCGGAGATAATCTGGTCCGGTGCCATGAAGGGCTTTATTGGTCATAACCAACACTTTGAATTGTGACCGGAAACTGATCAGCAACCAATACAGACTGCGGAGTGTTGGTGTAACATGGGCATATTTGGAAAAGCCCATGATTGCTCTCGCAGCTGCATTCTGCACGATCTGAAGTTTCCAAACACTTTTCAAAGGTACCCCCATGTAGAGAACGTTACAGTAGTCGAGCCTTGAGGTGATGAGGGCATGAGTGACTGAGCAGTGACTCCCGGTCCAAATAGGGTCGCAACTGGTGCACCAGGTGAACCTGGGCGAACGCCGCCCTCGCCACAGCTGAAAGATGTTTCTCTAATGTGAGCTGTGGATCGAGGAGGATGCCCAAGTTGCGAACCCTCTCTGAGGGGGTCAATGATTCTCCCCCCAGGGTAATGGACGGCCAGATGGAATTGTCCTTGGGAGGCAAGACCCACAGCCACTCCGTCTTGTCTGGGTTGAGTTTGAGTTTGTTGGTATACACATAGTAAAATACATGATGAAGGTTATAGAAGATATACTCATAGTAAAATGTATCTAAGAAAGAATTGAAGAGAAGATATACGAACATTTCAATGAACGTATCAATGAAAGAATAGAAGAAGAGATATAGGAATAGAAGAAAGGTATAGGAGATATAGGAGAGCAATAGGACAGGGGATGGAAGGCACTCTAGTGCACTTGTACTCGCCCCTTACTGACCTCTTAGGAATCTGGATAGGTCAACCGTACATAATCTAAGGGTAAAGTGTTAGGGGTTTGGGGATGACACTATGAAGTCCGGTAATGAGTTCCACGCTTCGACAACTCGGTTACTGAAGTCATATTTTTTACAGTCAAGTTTGGAGCGGTTAATATTAAGTTTAAATCTGCTGTGTGCTCTTGTGTTGTTGTTGTTGAAGCTGAAGTAATCGCCGACAGGCAGGACGTTGCAGCATATGATCTTGTGGGCAATACTTAGATCTTGTTTAAGGCGTCTTAGTTCTCTGACAATATCAAACCACACCTTCTGCTTACTTCAGACCCTGGGAAGGACTTGATGGGTGTTCAAAAATGCTAAATCCAGTCTAAACATTTAACTCACTTAGTGATCAACCATACTAATTTAGGTCAATAAAGAATTCTATTCTATTCTATTCTATTCAGCACTGCAATTGGACCATCCAGAACTTCATGATAGAATTTATGTGTATTTTCTCAATTTGAAGGAAATCTTCAAATGGGATCTTTAGAGAATCTATGCTACAAATATATTAATTGCATCTAGTTGTCCAGAATTTCTTTGAAGTCAGGCAGCATCTAAATCTAAAATCCAAATTATTGTAATACTGGACGTGAGTTGCTTCATTTACCCCAAACTATGAACACTTGCTTCCCTTTCTAGCTGAATCAACTGTGACATATTTACTAAAGTTCTCCTTGTACTGGTCCATCCCTTTATAGAGATCCCTTTTTAAAAGTGAACCAATGACATACGAATAGCACCAAACCTCTATCATGGTAAATAAGTGAGTGACATTCAACAACTGGATACTCACATTGATGATGATGCTAGTTGAATTCTGAAACGTTGTGACCAAACTACCAATCTCAAGTAAGCACTAAGGACTTGAATTCAGCAAAAGTTTTTGATCATTTTATTTAAGCTAAAAAGGTTGACAATCTCCAAATGTTTGAGGACATATGTTTGAGGACATATCAGCCAAGAGGATTGACACACGGGAATCCATGGCATATTTGTCATCCCCCTTAGGTAATAATAATAATAATAATAATAATAATAATAATAATAATAATAATAATATAATAATAATAATAATAATTTATTAGATTTGTATGCTGCCCCTCTCCAAAGACTCGGGGCGGCTCACAACAATAACAAAAACAATATAATATTAATACAAATCTAATATTTAAACAAGTATATATAAAACCCCAACAATTAAAACCATACAACACATGCATACCAAACATAAAATATAAAAGCCTGGGGAAAGTGTCTCAGTTCCCCCATGCCTGGCGATAAAGGTGGGTCTTGAGTAATTTGCGAAAGACAAGGAGGGTGGGGGCCATTCTAATCTCTGGGGGGAGTTGATTCCAGAGGGCCGGGGCCGCCACAGAGAAGGCTCTTCCCCTGGGGTCCGCCAAACGACATTGTTTTGTTGACGGGACCCGGAGAATGCCAACTCTGTGGGACCTAATCGGCCACTGGGATTCATGCAGTAGAAGGCGGTTCCGGAGGTATTCTGGTCCACTGCCACGTAGGGCTTTCGTAGGTACCATTTGTAGGTACCATTCGTAGGAGCCCAAAATTAAATAAAAATCAATATGTTAAAGGAAATCTCATGTTTGCATGATCTATAATAGAAACATAGAGACATAGAAATCTGACGGCAGAAAAAGACCTCATGGTCTATATCTGTATATCTAAACCGTACGGGCATAATTTGGGTCAAAAGTTGAGGCATCAGTGTCTCAATATGTAAATCTATTCCTGCAATGTTTCCCCAAATGTCAGGTTCTGGTGGAAAAAATGTGTTGGGTACATATTACATCATTTTAATTTGCATTCACTAACTAATAAATGAAGTGGAATTTAATTAGGTTTCCATTTTAGTTCTCTATTTTGCAATGCTGTCATAAAATACACACAAAGTACATTCAGGAATTAATATATTAAGAGAAAATAGCATTCCAAAATCACGTCTTGCAAAAACACATTTGTGGAAAAATGCCATTTTTTAAAATGCATATGCATTTGCATAAACAACCGAGAATAATTTTTTATGCTCACTTAAAGATAACAAGCCGATAACAGAAATGCACAAACCTTTTCTAGTAATAAATATGTACAAAAATTCTCAAGTTATTGATGCAGTAAAAAGTTTATTTAATTACAATTTCCACTACAGGGTGTATGTTTTTCTGTTTTTCTGTAATATTTCTTGCTGCCAACTGCTGTAGAAGCTCTTCTGTATATAGAGAAGCCACTCGAACTGACCGATGAACACTGTGCTCACAAATTAACCAATGAGAAATGAACATTATCTTCAACAAACTAAGTATGGAACTAAGTATCTTCTCACCTTCCTTCAATCCTAGTTTTCATTTTCAATTGGGACCAAAAAAAAACCCCAACACCATTAATATTATACTGCTGGGCTTCTCGTTAACAGCTCCCAGTGAGAGAGGAATGCAAAGTTAAACACACACACGCCAGCTCAAAAGAAATAAAAGTAATTTATCTGAAACAGTGTTAAAAGCACACACGTTTAAGCAGAGTCAAATTTCTCACACCCGGATTACAGTCCTGGAATGCAGTCAAAAGCAGGAACAAAATAGAGCAATTAAGGCAGCTGTGATTCTGCACAGCTCCCCTCTCTTTGAGTCCACAACAGTAAACTGTGAATTGTCTGAATGTCAACAGAAGTCATGGAATAGACCAAACCTTGGCAATGATCCTTCTCCAAATGAATAAACACCCACGTGCTCATTCCCCAACACCTGCAATTTAACATTAACCTAATTGCCTCAGCCACAGGTATTCTCCCTTATCTCCTATGATACCTGCGCAATTGGTCCCTTCTAGCCATGAGCCTGCGCATACGAGCGTCTATCCACCGATCCTCCTCCGAGTCTGATGACTCGCTAATGGGGTTATTAACTAATGGGCTGGCTGCACCCATCTCTCCGTCTGATTCTGCTTCCCCACCATCTGACTTTGGCAATGAATCTTCACTATCAGAAGCTGTTGGCAATAATGCAAGTCTCTGTGACCCTGAGGATTCCCCTAAACCAACGTCCAAATTCCCTGTTGCAGGAGCTGGCCCAGAGCCAACCACAACAAATATTATATCACTGACTGTTGTATTACCACTTGTTCTGATAACCGGCTGTGGAGATCTTCAGGTTACCTTAGTTTATTTGTCATCTCCTCCTTTTCTTCTTGCTTCTTTTTGTCCTTTGATATTCGCGGTGGGTGGGTGTTTGCCTGTATTTCAAATGATCTAGGCAGTCCAATATATTTGGGTAAACAGTTCCAAACAGGTAGTGACCCTCTGGTGATGTCATGATGACATCATAGATTCAGTTTGGTCGGTGTCTGTCTGTAGGTGCCACCTTTTTTAAAAAAAAATATTTGTTTTCTGATTTTTTTAAAAAAAAATATTCTGAGCATGCACAGAAGCCAAGTTTCGGGCACTGTACATGTGATTGCCATTCTGTTTTTAGCTTTTAAAAATCTTATTTGGATTTTTTGGCACTGCGTATGTTTGCCTGTGCGAAGTCCATCCACGAGATGTACCCACGTGGCGTGGGAGGAAGCAAACCAGCAGTGAAGTAAGTTAGAACCTGTTGTGGTTAGCTCTGGCCCAGCTTCTGCCCCAAGGAATGTGGATGTGGGGGAGACATTCACTTGCCGCAGGCCTGTTTTGCTCCCCGTGGAATCTGCTAATGAAGGCTCCTCTGACCAAGAAGACATGAGTGACAGGGAGGAGGAGAGTGTGCCAGTCAGCTCAGAAGGAGATCAATTATCTATCTCCTCCTTGGATTCGGAACAAGAGTTAATGATACAGCCACACACATGGAGAACGATGCATAGGAAGCAACAACTGAGAGATTATTATCAAAGAAAATGAGGCCACCTGTGGTTGGGTGGGGCTGTGGTAATGAGTGAGGCTGCTATAAATAACAGCGTGTTATTTTGGCCACTGTGGAGGATTATCTGATCCTTGTGTTTTCGTGCCTGTCTTGTTTACTTCAACCTTTGTGTGTTGATTTTTCCCCGCTTTGAAACTAAAGCAGAGCAAAGTGTGTTTCACTTTGTGAAAGAAGAAGGACTGTGAGTTGCCTCACAGCTGCAAGCTAAGTATCTAAGAACTGATAAGGAACTTGTACAAATTACCAGGTTGTTTGGAGTTGAGTGCTCTTTGTTATACAAAAAGAGTGCTTCGTTTATTTGAATTTTCGTTATAAAGAACATTGTTTTGAACTTTCAAACGTGTGTGTGTCTGAAATTTGTACCTTTGAATTTTTGGGAGGATTCTACCAGAGAGCTCAACAGAGCAGAACCCATCTCTGGTACACAGACAGAGAAAGCTGGAAGACATAGTGGTGGAGCTATTCCATTGATTCTAGATTCAGTCCCTGTATTTTCAAGTCAGGTTGATTATCGTGAGTTCAGTTTTGTTCAGTGTCTACTATTGTCAATCTAACTTCATTCTCTCTTGTTTCTCTATCAGCTTGTGATTTTAAAGTTAATAAACTCTGCCATAAAATGTATGCATTTTATGCCGTATTTCCCAGTAAGATCTCAATCTTTACTCAATTACCTATAATATACTTTTTTCATACACAGTCTTTTTAATATATCCAATTTTGCAAGCAATTTTACCTTTTTTTCCTAATACAAAATCCAGGAGGGAAAATATGCAACTTTTGTATAGGCCTGTTTTATCAGAGCAAATTTATCCAAATGTAATTTACATTAAACTGCAAAATAAATAAATGATTCTCCCTAGGTAGTTCTCAAGGCGTCCCTGCCCCCCCCTTTTTTTTTCTTTTTGCAATGTGACTGATGAAAACTGACAGCACAATTTCTCTCCAGTCTGACATGGGGAACAGATTAAAATACCTGTTCTGGCTTTAAAATGCACATTGCACGAGAAAGAACAAAAGCTAGGAAAATGTAAAAACATCTCTATCCCAACTCAGCGTTATCTGTTAGTATAATTTGACCCTACTTTTTTTGGCAACCTCAAAGGGGAATCAGGGGTAGGAATGTTAAGGTAGGAACACCTTTGAAAAGTGTTCGGAAAGTTCAGATCGTGCAGAATGCAGCTGCGAGAGCAATCATGGGCTTTCCCAAATATGCCCATGTCACACCAACACTCCGCAGTCTGCATTGGTTGCTGATCAGTTTCCGGTCACAATTCAAAGTGTTGGTTATGACCTATAAAGCCCTTCATGGCACCGGATCAGAATATCTCCGGGACCGCCTCCTGCTGCACAAATCCCAGCGACCGGTTAGGTTCCACAGAGTTGGCCTTCTCCGGGTCCCCTCAACTAAACAATGTCATTTGGCGGGACCCAGGAGAAGAGCCTTCTCTGTGGTGACCCCGACCCTCTGGAACCAGCTCCCCCCAGATATCAGAGTTGCCCCCACCCTCCTTGCCTTTCGCAAGCTCCTTAAAACCCACCTCTGTTGTCAGGCATGGGGGAATTGAATTTTTTTTCTCCCTTCCCACTAGGCTTATAGAATTTATACATGGTATGTTTGTTGGTATGATTGGTCTCTTAAATTGAGGTTTTTTTAGATTACTTTTTAATATTAGATTTGTTACATTGTTTTTTATTGTTGTTAGCCGCCCCGAGTCTTCGGAGAGGGGCGGCATACAAATCTAAATAAACTAAACTAAACTAAACTTAAGGTTTTTACTCTTAGTCTAATGATTTTTGAACTATGGATTATGAGTCTTGATACACTCAGGATTTAGATCCCGTAACCTTTTCCACTCTCTTGAATTGATTCTGCTCTATCAAGTCTCTCTGCTTCATTCTTTGGTATCTTAAACACGGTTTCCCTGTGTTTAAGATGTCAATTGAGCCTCATTCATCGTAGTCTTGGGGATGGGAGTTTTATTAACTGTTTTTTAAACTACAGTGATCCCTCGAGTATCGCGAGGGTTACGTTCCAAGACCCCTCGCGATACTCGATTTTTCGCGATATAGTGGTGCGGAAGTAAAAACACCATCTGCGCATGCGCGCCCTCGCGCATGTGCAGATGGTGTTTTTTACTTCCGCACTTGGGAAGACCCCCGCCCAACAGCTGAGGACCCGCCTGCCCGCCGCCGCACCGCTCGTGCCGCCGCTGCTGGCGCGAGCAACGCCGCTTCCCAGCTGAGTGGCGCGAGCAACGGCGTGGGTGGGCGAAGGGCGGGCGCGCGGACAAGGGGCGCACGAGCGGCGTGGCGGCCGAACAAACGGCGGCCGCACGAGCAACGCAAGCGGCGTGGCGGCCGGACAAATGGCGGCCGCGCCTGGCGGCAGCACGAGCAACACGAACAGCGTGGCGGCCGAACAAACGGCGGCCGCACGAGCAACGCAAGCGGCGTGGCGGCCGGACTAATGGCGGCCGCGCCTGGCGGCAGCACGAGCAACACAAACAGCGTGGCGGCCGAACAAACGGCGGCCGCACGAGCAACGCAAGCGGCGTGGCGGCCGGACAAATGGCGGCCGCGCCTGGCGGCAGCACGAGCAACACGAACGGCGTGGCGGCCAAACAAACGGCGGCCGCACGAGCAACGCAAGCAGCGTGGCGGCCGGACAAACGGATTCTCCTCCGACCTGCCCTCACCTTAGCTTCCAGCTGATGCTTCGATCCTTGGAAGAGGCCAGAGCGCCTTTCTGCACCACACTCTGCGCTCGGGTTCCTTTCCGGAAGATGGAAGTTTCTCTCCTTCCATCCTTTCTAGCAATACAATACTCGATGGTTAAAACCATTTTAACCATCGAGTATTGTACTGTATTGCTAGAAAGGATGGAAAGAGAGAAACTTCCATCTTCCGGAAAGGAACCCGAGCGCAGAGTGTGGTGCAGAAAGGCGCTCTGGCCTCTTCCAAGGATCGAAGCATCAGCTGGAAGCTAAGGTGAGGGCAGGTCGGAGGAGAATCCGTTTGTCCGGCCGCCACGCCGCTTATTAGATTTGTATGCCGCCCCTCTTTGCAGACTCGGGACGGCTCACAACAATAATAATAACAATGTGATAATGTAACAAATATAATATTTAAAAGAAAGCATCTAAAACTCCATCATTTAAAAAAAAACATACAACACAAGCATACCATACATAAAACTATATAAGCCTGGGGATGATGTCTCAATTCCCCCATGCCTGCGGTTATGGGTGGGTGTTAAGCAATTTACGAAAGACAAGAAGGGTGGGGGCAGTTCTGATCTCTGGGGGGAGTTGATTCCAGAGGGCTGGGGCCACCACAGAGAAGGCTCTTCCCCTGGGTCCCGCAAGACAACACTGTTTAGTCGATAGGACCCGGAGAAGGCCAACTCTGTGGGAACTTATCGGCCGCTGGGATTCGTGCGGCAGAATCTTTCGTCCTTCGCAGTGCTTTCTACCTTCCTGCTCCATAACAACACAGAATAGGACTAACCAAAAGCCATTTGACAATCTAGAATTTATTTTGAACAGTCTAAGCATGTGTAGTACTGGGTCTATAAGCAGAGGTTGTATTCTGCTGGTTTGCCACTACCGGGCAAACCGGTAGTGGCAATCTGCAGATAGACATATCCACCTGCCCCAGCATTATGCTGTCTAATTTTGCATGTTTCGAAGATGCACACATGCGTACCAGCCCCGCACATGAGGAAAGCACATGCATGGAAGGAGGGGCTTGAGCTAGCAAAGCGAGTGCACATGTGTGCTGAACTTTGCAAACCGATAAGGAAGGTTAGTGAATAGCACTTCTGTCTATCAACTTACTACAATCATAACCCCATAATAACTATAGCAGTAAATGTGAAGTTGCC
The DNA here is from genome assembly GCF_031021105.1 of Erythrolamprus reginae. Taxonomy (NCBI): domain Eukaryota; kingdom Metazoa; phylum Chordata; class Lepidosauria; order Squamata; family Dipsadidae; genus Erythrolamprus; species Erythrolamprus reginae. The sequence goes on from NC_091954.1 coordinate 103,965,556, forward strand.
TTTTACTGCCTTGATGCTGATATTCTGAGTTGGGAATAAAATCTATTTTGTTGTAGTAGAAGGGGATAATGTATATATTTAAAATAGAATGTGCAGATGTGTAGGTGTTTGGCTGCTTGCAAGATTGTTTCTACTGAAGTCTGCAGAAGTTGGGTATTAATACTTTTTGTTGCTTTTTGAGTTCCTTTCGAGTGCTGAATCCCAAATCTTTAGCCTTGAAATTCAGCCCTAAGCACTCCCACTATCTTCCTGATTTTCATTTATTCTCCATATCTATGGTTCTGATGGCATATGGTCAATTATTCCACTGCCTTTGTAATAGAAGTAAAAGTGTCAACAAAGAATATGTGTTATATTATTTGTAATTTGTACAGCCCTGGTCCCTATTAACCTCTTGGATATAGATCTCATGGTAACCCATTCCACATTGTCCTTTTGAACCTCTTGATGGCTTTGGGATTCCATCAACCATGGTGCCTTATGGTGCCTTAGTCAATGAGAAGTGGGGATTAATTGTTCAATTTTAACCTTTGACAAAGTTGATTTTCGTTACTTAATACACAATCTTCTAGAACAAAGAATAGGAAAGGAAAGGAGAAAATTAACCAGAACTAAATGCTTTGGCTTGCTTTTTACTTAGCTATAAAATAATCTGAAAGACTATTACCTTAAAATTTGGGCCTTCCTTAAGTAAGGCCCTTATTCAGGGATGGGTTGTGACTTACCTCACTGTTGGTTCGCTTCCTTCTGCGCCTCGTGGGTATGCATGCATTGGGCACCCCGCATGCCAAGCAAAAAACGAGAAGCTATTTTTTGGCTTCTGTGCATGCGCAGAAGCCAAAAACAAGTTGGTGGTGCCTATGGCACTGCCATTAGAGCCGGTTCATGGGTGTGGCCAACCAGCGATCATTCCTGGTTTTTTTAAAATTTATTTTAATTTATTAGATTTGTATGCCGCCCCTCTCCGTAGACTCGGGGTGGCTCACAACAATAACAAAGGCAATGTAAGAACAAATCTAATAATTTAAAAAACACTAAAAACCCCATTATTAAAAGCAAGCATACACACAAACATACCATGTATAAACTGTATAGGCCCGGGGGAGATGTCTCAGTTCCCCCATGCCTGACGGCAAAGATGGGTCTTAAGAACTTTACGAAAGGTAAGGAGGGTGATCTCTGGGGGGAGTTGGTTCCAGAGGGTCGGGGCCGCCACAGAGAAGGCTCTTCTCCTGGCAAGCGGGGGCAAATTCCTCCTACTAGTTCTAAGGAACCGGTCTGAATTGGGTGCAACCCACCTCTGCCCTTATTTAAATTTTTAAGTAAGCTTCCTCAAAGGTCTTATTTAAAATATTTCTACAATCCAAAAATTTGGGGTTGTTGTTCTTTTTTAAAAAAAATATCACCCAAGAGAATGCCAATACACTTTGTGAAATCATGTTCTAAACCTTATTATGTCTAACTTCTAACATATTGGAGGATTTTTATTCCTATAGTATTTCTAGAGAACAGAATAGATTTAATTTAAAAGGATGTGTGGATGAAAGAATTCATTTTTATTTAGTTAATGCCAAAGGCCACTGTTACAAATATTTAAAAATGGATGGAGCAGACCATTGCCTTGATGAATTCATCACCTTTATGGCACCTCTGCATAATTTGATGCCATAAACATGTGCAGGAAGATTGAATTGGAAATAATAAATGATTTATTTCCAAACAAGTACCCACTTCTCCTTAAACCTTTAATCCCACTGAAATGAAATGCTGAAGGATTTTGCTACAAAATGTATTGGGGGGGAAAATATTTATGGAACAATTTAATAAAATTGCAATGGATCCCAAGCAAAGAGATTCTGTTCTTTTTATGTTACCTGGGTGTCCTCAAATAAGCTTTGTTTTATGCTAAGTGCCACTAAGAATCATTCACACAATCAGTTTCAGCAATAGCAAATGTGTGAGGGTTTTTTCCTTTTAAAAAATATAAAATCAATTGTTGCCAAAATTAACTAGTGCAAATGTTGAGGTCAAATGTTATGAATGCAACATTTTTGAATTGTGTGTCAAACATTTGAGCCAAGCTAAAAGGTTGTATAGTTGGTAATTTTACAGGATCCTTCATCCTGACAACAGCACACTATCAAGAGAGAAACTTGGTTTGTATGGGGAATCCAACAAGTTACAATTAAAACTCCCTGCTTTGTCAACCGTGCCACTTTCAAGTTAATATAACCAGTGATTAAAGCAGGAACTAGAATTAGTAGCAGTGATATCAAAATTCTTGTAGTAAATATACCATATACAGAAAATCTCAAGCAAAAACTTAGCCTTGAATTGACAAAGTCTGGAATTTTGGAAGCTACTTATATTGAATGTGATGATGGATTTATCTGGTTTAATACTCTTTACTCTGAGTGACCAAGTTTCAAAGATTTCTGTGATACAATTTTTCTTAGCTTTGATGATGTCAGACCTTGAACGCCCAACATACTGCATTTAAAGTCTCTGCTTTCTCTGAGAGGGTTTTTAAGAACCTAAGAAGAGCCATGCTGAATCAGGCCAAAGCCCATCGAGTCCAGCATTCTGTGTCACACAGTGGCCCACCAATTGTCCATGGGGATCTTGAGCAGAAAGAGAAGACAAGACCCTCCCTTTCCCCTGACCCCCCAACAAATGATACTCAAGGGAATCCTGCCTGCCTCAACCAACATAGAGGTGGCACATGGACATCTGTTTCAATAACCACGGATACACTTGGCAACCATGAATCTGTCTAATCCTGCCTTGAAAGTATCCAGGCTGACAGCTGTCACGACCTCTTCTGGAAGTGAATTCCATAAACCAACGACCCTCTGGGTAAAGAAATATTTCCCTTGATTTGTCCTCACTTTCTTACCTATGAGCTTTGGGGAGTGCCCCCTTGTCCTAGTATTGATAGAGAAAGAATTTTTCTCTATACAACTTTTCTATCCAATTGGTGTCCTTTTTAAAAAAGAAATTGGTTAAATATACATATACATTTAACTCGTACAGTACATGCTACATTGTTTTCTCAGTAGGATGGAACAATGACCCTCCCAGGCCTGCCAGCAAAGCCAGGCATATACACATACATATTCATACAACTATTAAAAATTACTAAGCTTTCGTCAGTCCCTATTGATTTCATCAGAGTATTAAAATCCGCATTCATTTATAACTATATCTGGTGCTCACATTTCTAGGACAATTCTATATACAATTCTATATACAATTCTATATACAATATATATATATATATACTGTATATATATATATATATATATATATATATATATATATATATATATATACACACACACAATTCTATATACAATATATATATATATATATATATATATATATATATATATACACACACACACAATTCTATATATATATATATATATATATAGATAGAGAGAGAGAGAGAGAGAGAGAGAGAGTGTTGTTATTTATTGGTTTCTTAGATACAAGTCACAATTTGGAGTTTCCTAGGAAACCTGAGGCTTTTTTTTTGCCAAAGAATTTCTCAAGATAAAACCCTGCTGCCCACCTCTGGTATAGAACAATAAAGAATCCAGCAGCCAACAGAAGCCTGGAAGGGGGAAAAAAATTAAGGAATAATTAGAGGAATGGCAAAAGAGAAGATAGTAATCTTCAAGCATCGCAAAGGCTATCAAGCAGAGCCTGTTATTGTTGAACTCATTAAAAAGGAGGATGGGAAGCAATAAGTTTAAGGAACATGAGTATGGTCATACCATTACTAATGATAAGTGCTGTCCAAAAATGGAACAGAATGCCTTGGGAGATGGCAGACTCCATTTACACATTATGAAGTAGAGGATAGCTAAATAACTTTCTTTAAAATGGAGCAATGGATTCATCGAAAGGGGAAGGGCAGGGGTTGGATTTAAGATTAAGATTTATTACATTTGTATGCAGCCCCTCTCTGAAGACTTGGGGCGGCTCACAACAACAACAACACAATACATAGAATACAAATCCAATAGCGTTAAAAACTGAGATTTAAAACCCCATAGATATGAAAAGCAATCGTTACTGCACAATCACACAATTCTCATATATTACAGTCAGGAAAAAAGGTGGTGGTGGGGGAAGAGTTATTCATTCCCCCCATGCCTGGCGACATAGATAGGTCTTCAATGTCTTGCAGAAGGTGGGAAGGGTAGGGGCAATTCGAATCTCCGGGGGGAGTTGATTCCAGAGGGCCGGGGCCGCCACAGAGAAGGCTCTTCCCCTGGGTCCTGCCGATGGGACCCGGAGAAGGCCAAGTCTGTGGGACCTGATTGGCCGTTGGGATTCGTGATCTCTAAGGAGATCACTTATTTTCCATGTAGTGCTGTTACAAAAATGGTGTCTTTTGATCTTGACCCAAGTAGTGTACTCTACAGAAAAGCATTTTTGAATCACATATAGCTGTGATGGTGAACCTACGGCACACATGCCAACTGTGGTACCATATCCGAGTACATACGAGGCATTGCCCTGTGTTAGCTCCAGCATGTATGTGTGTGCTGGCCAATTGATTTTCAGCCTTGTAGAAGGCTGTTTTCAACCTCCAGAGGCTTCAGGAAAAACAGACTTCTGGTTTGTCCGTTGGGCCATTTTTCGCACTCCAGAGGCTTCAGGAAAGCCTCCCGAAGCCTGGGGATGGCAAAAAAACAGCCAATGGGCCAACCAGAAGTCCCTTTCTGAACTACCAGTTGGCCAGTTCGGTCAATTTTGCCATCCCCAGACTTTTTGTCATCCAGAGGCTTCCGTCGGGAGGCTCTGTATTGCCCAAATTCTCCCCACTGCTATGGGGGAGGGTTTGAACAACATATGTATGTTCATCCTAGTCCTCTTGAATTTATCAGTAGCTTTCAAGACCATGGTATCATTCACGACCATGTCTGGGGAGTTGGAAGCATTCTTTTGTAGTGATTCTCCTTCCTCTGCAGCTAATGCCACCTAGTGTTGGGGAAGGGAGGAAGCAGAGAGATCCAGTTCTAGGCCCTTCTTATATGGGGAGTGCCATGGAAATCATCTATTTCAGGTATGGATGAGACTGGAAAGTGAGGTTATTTAACAGCATGCAGTGCAGAATCATCACTATGGCCATGGTACTCAGTTATACGAGGGTTGCCCAGAAAGTAATGCACCACATTTTTTTTCTCAACTTACAGTAATGCAAAACTTTAGATATACATTATTTGAATTGTCAGGAATGCATTTTTTCAGACAGATAGCGTAGCTGCAGCAGTGTTTCGAAATAGCATCTGTAAGTGATGTACGATACAAGCAGCATGTCATCATTGAATTTATCACTGTGGAGAAAGGAACTGTTGAGAACATTCACAAATATTTGTGTACAGTTTATGGAGAAACTGCAGTCGACAGAAGTACGGTTAGTCGCTGGGCACAGAGGCCATTAGAAGACGGTTCAGCAGAGCTCCAAGGCTTCATGACCAGACAGCACATCCCCGCCCTTGTGTTTCGCTGGAGGAAGGCCATAGAATGGGACGGAGATTACATGGAAAAATAGGGAGTGTAGAAGAAACTTCATTCTTTCTTTTGTGTAAGTTTCATTGTGTTCAATTGTTGAAGAAAAAAACATGTGGTGCATTACATTCTGGGCGACCCTTGTATATTTTCGCCTCATGCTGGGTGGGTGATTTTATTTATTTATTTATTTATTTATTTATTTATTATTTTATTCATTTATTATTTTATTCATTTATTATTTTATTGATTGATTGATTGATTGATTGATTGGATTTGTATGCCGCCCCTCTCAGTGAACTCGGGGCGGCTAACAACAGTGGTAAAAACAGCATGTGACAACCCAATACTAAAAACAGCTAAAAACCCTTGTTATAAAACCAATCATACATACAAACATACCATGCATAAATTATAGAAGCCTAGGGGGAAAGAATATCTCAGTCCCCCCATGCCTGACGGCAGAGGTGGGTTTTAAGAAGCTTACGAAAGGCAAGGAGGGTGGGGGCTATTCTAATCTCTGGGGGGAGTTGGTTCCAGAGGGCCAGGGCCGCCACAGAGAAGGCTCTTCCCCTGGGTCCCGCCAAACGGCATTGTTTAGTTGACAGGACCTGGAGAAGGCCCACTCTGTGGGACCTAACTGGTCACTGGGATTCGTGCGGCAGAAGGCGGTCCCGGAGATAATCTGGTCCAGTGCCATGAAGGGCTTTATGTGATGCCATTCAGGTAGGTAAAACTTTTAGAAAGTAGCACTCCTATTTAATTCACACATACAGCATCCAGTACACTTACCTTTGATTGGCAGTTTAGGCTTTCAGCCTTGGCTCTACTGAGATATATGACTGATTGCTTATTGACCATTAAGCAGTTAGATTTCCAATTTTCTATTGTGCTTTTTGTTTGCTTGTTTGAACCAAAGAAATGCCCAGCTGATACCTATTTGGAAAACAGATGTTATATAGTGCTTAATGTTTCTATGAGAATCCCGAATGTTGTCTCTGTGGAGGTAGAAAATAAAGGAATCAAATAAGAAAAGGAAATGAATGTAATGATATCCTTCCTAAACTACTTGCTAATACTCCAGAGGCCTACTTTGAGTTAACTGGCGATTTTTCATAGGCAAGATCTAATATCTGAGTATAAATTACTTTTCATGATGACTATTCCCTAATTGAAGGACACCAATGTGTAATTTGCACACATGCAGCAGGAATTACTCTAACTTCAATTAACTGGAATGGAATTGAAAATCTTTCTCAGTCTCACTTCTTTCTCATTTTCTCTCGGAATATGGGAGTACTGTTTGACATCTTGTATTTGCTTAAATTATTATGGAGAATTAGAGAGAAATGAAAGAGAGAGGAAATTGGTTTCAACAGACTGTTTTAGGATAGTGTTTGTTGTGGTTGGATCACAGCCAGTTCTTTTACTCACAGACTCTGAAGAGGAGGAACTGGGTCCGTCTGAGCCCCATAGGCCTATGTGGCTGTCAGAGGAGTCAGATAGTGAGGGTGAGGAAGGAGTGGAGAGTGAAGGTCCCACAGAGAATAGAGAACACCCAGCTAGGGCCTTGTCTGGGTCTAATGAAGAGAGGGAGATTGTAGATCCTATTTTAGATGCATGAGTGAGAAGAATGCGTGGGAGACAAGAGCAGTTACGCAGACATAGAGGGAGGACTTGAATATTGCTCTGTGCAGTGTGTAATCACAGAGTGATTAAAAGAGGAGGTGACTGGGAAGTTCCCTTTGCAGGAAATCAACGTTTCTAACTACAAGAGGTGGGTAAAATGAGGAAACAGATTGTTGGGGGCAATATGCTGATTTTGTAAACCGCTTAGAGAGGGCTGTAAATGCACTATGAAGTGGTATATAAGTCTAAGTACTATTGCTATTGCTATATTGCACTGATGGTGAACTATTTTTGCCTTGGGTGCCAAAAGGGTATGTGCGCGCACGATAGTATGCAGATTATTATTATTATTATTATTATTATTATTATTATTATTATTATTATTAATTAGATTTTTGTGCCGCTCCTCTCCGAAGACTCAGAGCGACTCACAACAATGAAGCACAGTACAAATCCAATTATTAAAAACAATTTAAAACCCTTAACATAAAAACAATCATACATCCCAGACATACCATACATAAAACGGAATGGTCCATAATGCAGGAGGGGAGGGGTGGAAACAGCCAGCAATTTAACTACAATGTCTTCTTGAAAATTTCCAATGATGGACCACCCATAACTTTCAGAGTTAGCATTAGAGAACATATCGCCCATAACTTCCAGAGGAGCATTAGAGAACATATCACTTCCATCAGAAAAGATGGAAAATCCCTGTGTCTCTAGGAAAGGTATTTGAGAATGTGTGGACCATCTGGGAAAAGTTAATCCGTGAGCTCATTAACTGCGGAGGAATAAGCAATACCATACGAAACTAGACTTACAATCCTGGGCCTAGAAAACGCCTTAAACATGATCTAAGTATTGCCCACAAGATTATATGCTGCAATGTCCTGCCTGTCAACGACTACTTCAGCTTCAACCACAACAACACAAGAGCACATAACAGATTCAAGCTCAATATTAACCGCTCCAAACTTGACTGTAAAAAATACGACTTTAGTAATAGAGCTGTTGAAGCGTGGAACTCATTACCGGACTCCGTAGTATCATCCCCTAACCCCCAACATTTTACCCTTAGACTGTCCACGGTTGACCTCTCCAGATTCCTAAGAGGTCAGTAAGGGGCGTGCATAAGTGCACTAGAGTGCCTTCCGACCCCTGTCCTATTGTCTCTCCTATATCCCATATATCTTCTGTTCTATCCCTATATCTTTCTTCTATTCTCTCATTGATTATTTTATCCTATACTCTCTCTTCTATTCTTTCTCTAATTCTATTTCCTCAAAGCTGTCCTCTATTACCTTCATTGTGTATTATTGTGTATTGGACAAAATAAATAAATAAAATAAATAAGATAAATAAAACCTCAGAAGAAGAAACAAATATCAGCGGCGGAGATGCCAAAAAGTCAAGTTACAAACTTTGCAATTAAAGCCCTGGTCTTTTTAAAATTATTATTATTGTTGTTGTTGTTGTTGTTGTTGTTGTTGTTGTTATTTATTGGATTTGTATGCCGCCCCTCTCCACAGACTCGGGGTGGCTAACAACAGCAGTAAAACAGTACAACAAAATCCAATACTAAAAAACAGTTTAAAACCCATTATATAAAAACCAATCATACATACAAACATACCATACATAAAATTGTGAAGGCCTAGGGGAAAAGTGTATCTTAGTTCCCCCATGCCTGGCGGCAGAGGTGGGTTTTAAGCAGCTTACGAAAGGCAAGGAGGGTGGGGGCAATTCTAATCTCTGGGGGGAGTTAGTTCCAGAGGGTCGGGGCCACCACAGAGAAGGCTCTTCCTCTGGGTCCTGCCAAATGACATTGTTTGGTTGACGGGACCCGGAGAAGACCCACTTTGTGGGACCTAACTGGTCGCTGGGATTCATGCAGCAGAAGGCGGTCCCTGAGATATTCTGGCCCAGTGCCATGAAGGGCTTTATAACCAATACTTTGAATTGTCACCGGAAACTGATCGGCAACCAATGCAGACTGCGGAGTGTTGGAGTAACATGGGCATATTTGGGAAAGCCCATGATTGCTCTCGCAGCTGCATTCTGCATGATCTGAAGTTTCCGAACACTTTTCAAAGGTAGCCCCATGTAGAGAGTGTTGCAGTAGTCGAGCCTCGAGGTGATGAGGGCATGAGTGACTGTGAGTAGTGACTCCCGGTCCAAATAGGGCCACAACTGGCGCACCAGGCGAACCTGGGCAAACGCCCCCCTCGCCACAGCTGAAAGGTGTTTCTCTAATGTGAGCTGTGGATCGAGGAGGACACCCAAGTTGCGAACCCTCTCTGAGGGGGTCAATGATTCTCCCCCCAGGGTAATGGACGGACAGATGGAATTGTCCTTGGGAGGCAGAACCCACAGCCACTCCGTCTTGTCTGGGTTGAGTTTGAGATTGTTGACACCCATCCAGGCCCCAACAGCCTCCAGGCCCCGGCACATCACTTCCACTGCTTCGTTGACTGGACATGGGGTGGAGATGTATAACTGGGTATCATCGGCATATTGATGATACCTCACCCCATGCCCTTGGATGATCTCACCCATTTTAACATACATGTGTCATGTTCAATGCACGTTGAACAAGAGGAGACTTCAGTCATGCGGTTGCATACAACAGCTTGATTTTTGGGGAGACACCACTTCTGGCAGGCGCCCCTGGAAGGAACTTTTTCAAGGCTTATGCAGATTCATATGAGATCAGACACTTTTTCAAACACAGATAGAATTTGGAGTCTCGTACCATGACTATCTTTCTTTTGGTAGCAACAGGAATAAGCAGCATGATTTCTATCCACTGCACACTTCTGTTAAATCTTCTTATGTTTTTACAATAAAGCTCTGTCTCTGTGATTTTTTTTTAAATGAGAGAGGTTGAAATTGAATCAATGCTTTATCTACTCCCCTGCTTTATGAAAAGCGATTCCTATTCTCTTTAAGTGAAAACTGAAATAGCCATGAGCTGAGCTACCACCAACGAGGCAAGATTTTTGATAAAAGATAAATTTGTTGCTTAGTTTCTTTAAAGTCTGTGTACAGAGGGAGGGAGTAGACATAGAAACATAGAACAGTGTTTCCCAACCTTGGGAACTTGAAGATATTTGGACTTCAACTCCCAGAATTCCCCAGCCAGCAAATGCTGGCTGGGGAATTCTGGGAGTTGAAGTCCAAATACCTTCAAGTTGCCAAGGTTGGGAAACACTGACATAGAAGACTGACGGCAGAAAAAGACCTCATGATCCATCTAGCCTGTCCTTATACTATTTTCTGTATTTTATCTTAGGATGGATATATGTTTATCCATATGTTTCAGATTGTGTCCCCTTGTTCTTGTGTTCACTTTCCTATTAAAAACACTTCCCTCCTGGACCTTATTTAACCCTTTAACATATTTAAATGTCCAATCGTGTCCCCCCTTTTCCTTCTGTCCTCCAGACTATACAGATTGAGTTCATTAAGTGTTTCCTGATACGTTTTATGCTTAAGACCTTCCACCGTTCTTGTAGCCCGTCTTTGGACCCGTTCAATTTTGTCAATATCTTTTTGTAGGTGAGGTCTCCAGAACTGAACACAGTATTCCAAATGTGGTCTCACCAGCACTCTATATAGCGGGATCATAATCTCCCTCTTCCTGCTTGTTATACCTCTAGCTAGACCTCCAGATTTTATTCACAGGGACAGAAATATTGCTATGGACTGTATCTGAAGAGTTTGTTCAGTGTAACCGGGTAATTCTCCCCCCCCCCCACGCTTATATATGCATTCATTATGGTGCAATATCTTTCAGGTGGTGGTTCTGGGAAAACCCATATAAGTCAGCATGAATGACTTATATCCAAAAATTCTCTAGGAGTTGAACACAATTGAATTGGGTACATGAATTTACATTTGAAATCTGCCTCTTTTCTAAAGCAGCTGTTTGAATAAAAACTAAAAGGCTGCAAGTGGACAAAAGGAGACTAACAACTGATTTTGTCACCGTTGTAGGGGCAGAATGGATGTGGATTTAATAGGCCACATCTCTCTCTCTCAAACACATAACACAGAATCACGTTAATCCAAAGCCATTGATTGGAACCTGGAAGGGAGATGGGCAGTTAAGAAGTGTGAAATAGCTGTCAATCAAATTCTTCTTTGAAGTTACTAACTCTGATTTGGTAGATGCCAGCCATTGGTGCATTGGTGCAGTTTATGAGATTTATCTGTCCCAAAGATGCTTTTCCAAATAGCAACTCTTTCTGCCTAAGCAATTCATGGAAAGTCCTTAAGAAAAGAGAAGCAGCTTGTTCAAAAATCAGCAACCGATCCTCTAGGAAATGAATTTGGCCAATGTTAAATGCAGGCACGGCTGTTTCTCCTAGGTTACTTTTGCAGCTGAAACCCAGGGAGATCGATACGATTGATGTAGGTTGTACAAGGTGGTTGGAAACGGTGTGCATACATCTCAATTTGGCTGCACAGAAACAAAATTAATAATGAAAAGGCATGAACACACAGGACGTGTTAGATCTAAGGATCCAAAGGTCTTCAGGAAGAACAGTTTCAAAGGCCACCCTCAGGATAGCCCTTTGGGTTTTTCTGCACTCCACAAAATGAAAGAGAAGGAAGCATGAGATTCTCCTGGGGAAAAAAAATCATATTCAAGTTGCAGAGTTTTCAGCAGCAAAGGGGCACGTGACTTCTCCATCAAACAGGTTCTTGCTCGCCTAAATTACTTAAGAGAAGCAGAGATAGAGGAAAGGCTTAAGAGAAATGGAGGCACAGGAGAGGCTCTTTCTTCAGAATAACATACAACTACAGACTTAAGGGCTGTTAGGGCCTTTAAGGTTACAAGGAATGTACTTCAATGAAGTGACAGGTACCTTATACATACTGTTCAATTTACAGTGCACTTACATTTGTGCAGAAACCCTCTACAGCCTGATTGGTTTCTTGAGATGTTTTCCTCTCAAAATGCTAGGCAGAAATGCAGTGTACCCCTGTTTTGGGCCTAGTAGGCTTCCTGGGAGCGAAAACTGGCCTCATGGGGGCCCCAGTTTTGAGCCTAGGAACCCTCCCTGCACTTACTGGGAGTCAAAATGGGGTGAATGGGGCAGGGAGGGACAGAGCCAGCTAGCAATTTAATTACCGGTTCACTCAAACCACCCTGAACCGGCTTTAATCCCACCACTAGAGCTAGAATCCAAACATATTCAGGAGTACATTGTGTTTACAAAATTCACTTCTGATAATTTCTTTGCATTTAGTTGCCTGGTTTGCTCCTCGGGAAGTGGGTGACCAAACCCTGATACCGCAACAGAACAGTGATGGAGTGAGGGAAGAATACTGGTTTAACCCTAGTAGAGCTAAGAAGGGTTTAAAGCTATTCATTTTAGACTGGAGTCACAAACCGCCATGAGGGTAGTAGGAAAAGTAAGTTTGCTAGGATTTGTTGAGGTTGTGATTGAATACGAAGTGAGGGAAATATCTTGCAACCTCTTTCCATTGTTGAGCTTAAGTGCTCCTGACCAACCTTATAGGAACCGTGGTGGCACAGTGCAGTGATGGGCTGCCAAAATTTTTACTGCCACACTGTGGGTGTGGCTTGATTTGTGGGTGTGACTTGATGGTCATGTGATCGAGTAGGAGTGGCTTGCCGGCCATGTGACTAGGTGGAAGTGGCTTGACAATCATGGCTTAAAAGTCATGTGACTGGGTGGCAGTGGCTTACCGACAAAGATATGTTTTCAAATAGGTGCTTGGACTCTTTTTCAGTCGATTAAGTCACATTATTTGAGTAGCCAAAAAAGGACAAATGATAGCCATATTTGTTGAGGAGCACAGTAACATTTTAAGGTTTTGTACTGAATCCACAAGGTTCAGTATGATTACAGATTAGGAAAGTAGCTCAATTTTCTTTAATTGCTATAAAAGTTCAGTTCTAGATAATGATTAAAATTATTAAAGCGTTTATGGGTTAAAACACACTATTTAATTATTTCCTGTTTTAAAAGTAATTAAGGATCATACTAAGGTTACTAGGAAGGACAATTTTAAAAACCTAAGTATTCAATAAATCGTGCATCAAGGTTCACTTAGCCTTCCATCCTTCCGAGGTTGGTAAAATGGGAACCCAGATTGTTGGTGACAATATGCTGACATTGTAAGCCATTCTTAGAGTGCTGTAAAACACTTTGGAATGGTACATAAGTCTAAGTATTCTAGCTCCTCCTATTATTATACGAAAATCACACTTTTATGAAAATGTCAGCCTCTTTTACTGATTCCTATCCTGCCTGCCAATCTCTACTACTCTACCTTAATTTACGACCGTAATATAGGCCAACATTTCTGTTATTTTAAGCAGAGACAGAGTTAAATTTTATGACTTTTCTTGCCCCAGTTGTTAAGGGGATCACTGAGTTGTTAAATTAGTAAAACAAGTATTAATGAATTTGACTTTGCTTGACAGAAAATCATAAAAGGTGATCACATGACCCCAAGATACTGTAATTGTCATAAATATAAGTTAGTTGCTAAGTGTCTGAATTTTTATCTTGTGATCAAAATGGTCGTAAGTGTGGAAACTGGCCATAAGTCACTTTTTGCAGTGCTGTTACAACTTTGGTTACTAAACAAACTGTTGTAAGTAGAGAACTACCTGTACTGGGAATACATTTCTGTAATTCTAAGTTTATTCACTTGGAAACTATTGCATTTTAGTACATCCTACACTGAGTAGATTGTTGAACACCTTGTTTATAATTGAATTATAAATGCATGAATTTAATAAAGGTGAGGGCTACTTTATGCCACCAGTCTCATTTATTCTTTCAACAAGGCTGGGCTTCCAAAATAAAATATACTGCTAGTTCAATAGGCCATTTGCTAGATACATTTTTTTTTCTGGGTATTTTTTTCAGCAGATTGTTAAGGCTCCTGTAAAAAGTTTATTTCATTTATTTTATTGAGGCTTATCTTACTCTTGGTGGACATTAAACCTTTACCATGTATTTCTTTATATGACTTTCGTCTCTATGGGAGATAGGCAAAATAATGATTGTTGGGCTGTCCTTAGGACATCTATCAGAGTGCTCCAGATGGAGGCAGAGGGAGAAGGTTAACTGATGGGCCTCCAGAGCAAGGCAGTATAAGACAAGTGTGAATGCTATATTCAATACATATCCAGCTGCAAAAGAGCCTACATAGCTTTGTATCTGAATATCCTTTCATTATGGATTCTTTTTCGTGTGTTACCCGGGCAATATGCTAAACAGCATTGTTGTTTAAATGCTACTACAGTCCATCTTATTGAGGTATACCACTATGTGTGGGCCTACATGTAGTATAGGTAGTCCTGGATTTACGGTCACAATTGAGCCCAACATTTATGTTGCACAGTGAAATATTTGTTAAGTGAGTTTTGTCCCATTTGTTAAGCGAATCGCCACAGCGGTTAAGTTAGTAACACAGTTGATAAGTGAATGTGGTTTGCCCATTGACTTGGCATGCCAGAAGATTGCAGAAGCTGATTGCATAACCACAAGATACTGCAACTATCATAAATATGAGTCAATTGCCAAGCATCTGAATTTTGATCATGTGACCATGGGGATGCTGCAAATAGCCATGTAATTTTATATTAATTGTTTTTATATAATAATAATAGTAGTAGTAGTAGTAGTAGTAGTAACAGTAATAATAATAATAATAATAATAATAATAATAATAATAATAATAATAATTTATTCGATTTGTATGCCGCCCCTCTCCGCAGACTTGGGGCGGCTCACAACAATATATGTTGTAAGCTGCCCCAAGTCTTCGGAGAGAGGCGGCATAGAAATCCACTGAATGAATGAATGAACTAATGAACGAATGAATGAATGAATAACTAGTCAACGAAGCGGTGGAAGTGATGTGCCGGTGCCTGGAGGCTGTTGGGGCCTGGATGGGTGTCAACAGACTCAAGCTCAACCCGGATAAGACGGAGTGGCTGTGGGTTTTGCCTCCCAAGGACAATCCCATCTGTCCGTCTGTTACCCTGGGGGGGGGAATTATTGACCCCCTCAGAGAGGGCCCGCAACTTGGGCGTCCTCCTCGATCCACAGCTCACATTAGAAAACCATCTCTCAGCTGTGGCGAGGGGGGCGTTTGCCCAGGTTCGCCTGGTGCACCAGTTGCGGCCCTATCTGGACCAGGACTCATTGCTCACAGTCACTCATGCCCTCATCACCTCGAGGTTCGACTAGTGTAATGCTCTCTACATGGGACTACCTTTGAAAAGTGTTCGGAAACTTCAGATCGTGCAGAATGCAGCTGCGAGAGCAGTCATGGGCTTACCCAGGTATGCCCATGTTTCACCATCACTCCACAGTCTGCATTGGCTGTCGATCAGTTTCCGGTCACAATTCAAAGTGTTGGTTATGACCTTTAAAGCCCTTCATGGCATCGGACCAGAATATCTCCGAGACCGCCTTCTGCCGCACGAATCCCAGCGACCGATTAGGTCCCACAGAGTGGGCCTCCTCCGGGTCCCGTCAACTAAACAATGTTGGTTGGCGGGCCCCAGGGGGAGAGCCTTCTCTGTGGCGGCACTGACTCTCTGGAACCAACTCCCCCCGGAGATCAGAACTGCCCCTACTCTTCCTGCCTTCCGTAAACTTCTCAAAACCCACCTTTGCTGTCAGGCATGGGGAAACTAAACATCTCCCCCTGGGCCCGCGGAATTTATACATGGTATGCTTGTGTGTGTGTATGTTAGTACAGTATAGGTTTTTTTAAAAACTTTTAATATTTTAATTAATTGGATTATGTATTGGATTGTTTTTCACTTGTTGTGAGCCGCCCCGAGTCTTCGGAGAGGGGCGGCATACAAATCCAAATAATAAATAAATAAATAAATAAATAAACTAAATGTCATAAGGGTGAAAAATGGTCATTAACTCACAAGTGGTGATGCATACCCTTATTCGTCACTGCGGCAGCCCAGCTCCAAATGGCTCAAGGCCCAGTAGTGGACCACGGCCCAGGGGTTGGAAAGCCCTGTTATTGATTACCCAGCCTCTGAGTCGTACAATGTACAGGAGACTGAAACTGAATGCTGTCATTTAAAGTTTTAATTTTTTTCTGCTTGGCAGCCTTTCATTTTCTGTAGCACAGAGCCAATTCTGTCGAGTGCCTAGAACAAGGCCCGGGGACTGGATCTGGCCCACTGGGTGCTTAGAATTGGCCCATGGGGGCCACTCTGGAAACAGTGAAGGACTGGCCTCTGCCAGCAAAAACATAGCTGAGGGAGGCTATACAAGGCCCATGTAGTCACCATTCTGGCTACAACAGCCTCCTGCAGCCTCCTATCAGTGAAAACAGAGGGCTGGGGAGACAGTGGGCTCTATTTTCCCTGGCAGAGGGCTACAGAAGGCAGTCGCAATTGAAAATGGAGCCTTGGGTGATGTTGAGCTGGCCATATCTCCTGGCTACGTGCCTCACCCCTGCCCCCAAAATCAAACACAACCCTGATGTGGCCCTCAGTGAAATCGATTTTGGCACCCCTGGCCTAGAACATCTAGAGCTGTGAGTATGTTTTCCCTCTCTGGTTTATGCAGATTTTACATGCAAAGAAACCAGTCATTTCCTCCAAGGATTCTGGAGTTAGGAAAACTTCACCTAAATAAATGATAACAAGACTAGGAATGCACATCTTTAGAGAGATAGCTGTCCACCGGGAGTAGGTAAGGGTGTAGTTTCAGGTAATAAAGAACATGCATAGCAACATCATCATAGAAATGCAATGAACTGTGTTTTTCTGCCACTTGTCAGAATGCAAGGACACAATGCGCGCTGACATCTTCCCCAGTGTGTTATTATTTGAGTTTTTTCACAGTTTACTGAAAGCGCTGTCATTTCTAGGAGTACTTCATTTTCTTGAAAACAAAATTCACCTTTCAAAACTTTAGCAAAGCAGAATACAGTGATATCTCATCTTACAAACCCCTCATCATACAAATTTTTCGAGATACAAACCCGGGGTTTAAGATTTTTTTGCCTCTTTTTTTCACCTTACAAACCCAAGCCGCCACCACGGGGATCCCCTGCCTCTGGACTTCTGTTGCCAGCACAGCGCCTGTTTTTGCGCTTCTGGGATTCCTCTGAGGCTCCCCTCCATGGGAAACACCACCTCTGGACTTATGTGTTTTTGCGATGCTGCATGGGAATCCCAGCAGTGTAAAAATGGGCGCTTTTCTGGCAACGGAAGTCCGGAGGTGGGGTTTCCCAGAGAGGGGAGCCTCAGCGAAATCATAGCATCACAAAAACACGGAAGTCAGGAGATGGGGTGTCAAGGACTTCTGTGTTTTTACGATGCAGCAATTTCGCTGAGGCTCCCCTCTCTGGGAAACCCCACTTCCGGACTTCCGTTGCCAGCAAAGCACCCATTTTTGCACTGCTGGGATTCCCCTGCAGCATCACAAAAACACGGAAGTCTGGAGGTGGGGTTTCCCATGGAGGGGAGCTTCAGGGGAATCCCAGCACTGCAAAAATAGATGCTTCAGCTGGCAAAAGGGGTGAGTTTTGGGCTTGCACGCATTAATCGCTTTTCCATTGATTCCTATGAGAAACATTGTTTCGTCCTACAAACTTTTCACCTTACAAACCTCGTCCCGGAACCAATTAAGTTCGTAAGACGAGGTATCACTGTAGTGTAATTCTTCTAGACATCAGAACAATTGCACCTCTACATTGGATAAGGGATATCCATGTTAAATACATTTTTGAGGTGGTTGTCCCCATTTTTATATTGATTCTGGAAATTCATGGATCAACAATGCATAGACTTTAGACACATAAGATATATTCTAGTAGTAAGGATTTTGTTTCCTTTAAGGGTCTGAAACGATTGGTGGTGTATCTTGTTTTCTACAGAATTGTAGGATTTTGTTGTTGATGATGTTGTTTGTGGTGGTGGTGGTATCCTGCATGATGATGCAGGATACTCCATTATCAAAAACATCGGGAATTACTACATAAAACAGACTATTTGGCAAATCCAAAGCCATCCTATGAGATAAAGAAAAATAGAAGTTCTCTTTTTCTCAACAAAGCAGTTGGAACAGCCTTCAGACAATTAAAGCCCAAGTCTTTCCTGGCTCTTGGTATAGGGTTCCCTGCCTGAGCAGGAGGTTGGACTAGAAGATCTCCAATGTCCCTTATTTTTCAGAGAGAGATTTAGATACAATTGAAAGTTCTGCTATCTGAAGAGTGACAGTCCATAACTTTGGTGTTTGCTTACTTTGCAGATTTTCCTATGCTTAAATTCTACTGTGTTATTTGTAAGTCATTCAGAGAATCCTGAAATAGAGTGACATATAAGATAGCACAACAAATAAATGCTAAATAAAAATTACGGGAGATATAATCATTTCTCAGGATTTGAGCCATTAAAGCAGAGGTCCCCAACCTTTTTTGCACCAGGGACCGGCTTTAAGCTAGACCAGTTTTCCATGGCCCGGTGAGGGGGGGGGGGGGAGAGCTAGCTGTCAGCGGCGCCGTAAAAGGGGCGATCAAGAGAGGAATGGGTGAATGAATGGACGGAGGGTGGGAAGGAAGGAAGGAAAGAGGGAAGGGACAGGAACAAAAGAAGGGTGCAAAGGAAGCAAGGAAAGGTGTGAAAGGGGAGAGTAAGAGAGGAAGGAGTGAAAGAAGGGAATGAGGGAGGAAGGAAGGGAGGAAGGAAAAGGAAAGCAAGAAATGGAGGGAGGAAAGGAAGGAAAGAAAGAAAGAAAGAAAGAAAGAAAGGGGAAGGGACAGGAACAGAGGAAGGAAGCAAGGAAACTTATGAAAGGGGAGAGTAAGGGAAGAAGGTAGGAAGGAGAAAGAAAAGAAGAAATAGAGGAAGGGAAGGTAAAAGAGAGAAAGAAAAAGAGCAAGAAAGAAAGCAAGAAAGAGAAAGAAAGAAAGGCAACTTCAAAGAAAGGCTCACTGAGCATCTCTCACTCTCTCTCTCTTTCTATCCCTCTTTCTTTCTTTCTCTTCCTTTCTCTCTCTCCTCTTCCTTTATCTCCTCTCTCTCTCCCTCTCTCTTTCTCTCCCCCTCTCTCCCCCTTTCCCTCTCTCCCTCTCTTGCTATCTCTCCCCCCTCTCCCTCTCTCTTTGTCCCTCTCTTTCTCTCTCTCCCCCCTCTCTCTTTCTCTCTCTCTCCCCCTCTTTCTCTCTCTTCTTCTCACTTTCTCTCTCTTGTTTTCTTTCTGTCTCTTTTGCTTTCTCTCTCTCTCACTCTTTCTTGTTTTCTTTCTCACGCTCTTTCTCTCTCTTGTTCTCTCTCTTGCTATCTCTTTCTCTCCCCCCCCTTTCTCACTCTCTCTTTCTCACTTTCTCTCTATCTTGCTGTCTGTTGCTCTCACTCACTCTCGTTCTCTCTCCATTCTTCTCAGCGATGACGCGCGCACGCCCTGCCCGCCTCACCTTTGCGAGAGCACTTTCGCCCCGGGCTCTCAGCAAGGGGGTTTGGAGGAGAGGCGGGGCCGGCGAAGGTGATATTGAATGTCGGGGGAGAACGGGCGGCTGCAAGCGCTCCCTATCCCCCTGCTAGCCCACTCGGAATATTCAAAATAAGAAAAGCCTTCGCCGGCAAAGGTTTTTCTTATTTTGAATATTCCGAGTGGGCTAGCAGGGAGATAGGGAGCGCGTGCAAATACCCGTTCTCCCCCGACATTCAATATCACCTTCGCCGGCCTCCGCTGAGGAAAGCCTTTGCCGGCATTTCCTCTCGTTGTCAAGGAGGCGCAGCGGCGGGCGGAGAGAGGGAAGGAGGGGGGGGGGGGCAGCGGCGTCCCTCCTGGCCTTGGCGGGCCGCCCAACCCTCCCCACCTCCTGCAAACGCGGCGGGCGGCGGGTGGAGAGCGAGGAGCCGGTTCCGGCGGGCGCGGGGCTTGGCTGGCTGGCGGGGGGAGCGCCGCTGGTGATGCGGAAAGGCCGAGGGGGCCCTGGCGCCGCGGACCGGCTGAAAAGCTCCAACGGCCCGGTCCCGGTCCGCGGACCGGCGGTTGGGGACCTCTGCATTAAAGGACATCTTGAAAAGTAAACATCACTGTTTGTTCATCGGGATGTCTTGTGATATCTCCAAATGTCTTTCAGATGTCACATATGTGAAAATCAGTTTTTTAGAGACATTAGTATTACAACCAGGAAATGAATTCCCTCTGTTCAACAGAAAAGGTTTTATCAGCTGTACATACTTGTTTACTTGCAAGTGTGATTGACCACTTTGATATAAAATATCATAAAAACAAACTTTAGCAAGGCGTTTAAATGTTTAGGACCAATAGACTATAATTATGTGTCACTGAAGTTCTTATTAGAACAATTTTCTTCCTTAAGCCCAAGAAGATAGAAAACCCATAACTACCTCATTTTTTCTTCTCTTATTACAGTTATTAATAAAATATCATTCTTATCACCGATTATGCAAAGGGCATTATAGATATGCCAACCCATATTTTTATTAACGAATGAAATGGATTTTTTTTTCTTCTCCTCATAATTAAAGGTTGTTTCCACAGTTTCTGTAATTAAACCCTGTTATGAACAGAAGTATGTTATTTGAGGGGGGGAAATTAATGAAAGGTTCACTGAATCTTGGTC
Organism: Erythrolamprus reginae; assembly: GCF_031021105.1. Lineage (NCBI taxonomy): Eukaryota > Metazoa > Chordata > Lepidosauria > Squamata > Dipsadidae > Erythrolamprus > Erythrolamprus reginae. Next base: position 103,986,337 of record NC_091954.1, read on the forward strand.
TTTCTAAAGCAACTTCTGAACTTTTGCCCTCTGGAAAAATTGAAGGATTTAATCCCAGTTCTCTGCTTCCAGTGATGAACTGTAGGGTTAAAGATTGATATTTGCAATTTTCTGTGCCTCTTAGACAAAGTTTGCTAATGGCCTTTAAGTTCTGGCCTTTGAAGCCTTTAAATTACAGAAAGCCACACAATTTGGAAATGAGAACAATGGGCAGAGAGCTGGGGCTGAATCTAGCATATTGTACAAACCAATAGGGGTTGGTTCCTTGGTTGCGCTCTGGAAGAAAAATTGTGTCATGAATTGAAATGAACTTCTGTATGTGATACACTGATGCTCTCTTCCTTCAGCTCCTTCTCCTTATTATCTTAAAAATACAGTGGAACCTCAAGATACGAACTTAATTGGTTCCAGGGAAAGGTTCGTAACACGAAAGGTTCGTAAGACGAAACATTGTTTCCCATAGGAAACAATGTAAAGTCAATTAATCCGTGCAACAAAAAAAAAACAACCGCAAAAAAACGCTGCCGCCCGGCTGTCACCTTTAAAAACAGCCGGGCGGCTTCCCTCTCTCTCTCTCTCCTTCCTCCCTCCTCCTCCTCTTCCTCCTCCTCCCGTATTCCACCTCCCTCCCAGCCCGCTAGGCAGGCCAGTGGTCCCCGTCACGGCGGCCCGATTGAGGGGCCGGCGGTCTCCGCCAGGGAGAGCTTCCTGGCTTTCGTTCTTGTTGGATTCGCGCGTTTTCATGCCCAGGAAGCTCTCCGAAGTGAGGAGAACCGCCGCTGTCGCCGCTCGGCCGCGCCTCCTCGCCCGCCGCCCGCCCGCCTGCCCAGGATGCAGACCTGCTGCCTCGCCCTGCGCCTGCTGCCGGCCCGATCCTGCGTCTATTGCTTCTGGGCTGGTTCCATTCTGTTCCCTACCGGCCCGATTGAGGGGCCGGCGGGAGGAAAGCGAATGCCTCTCTTCGTTGCGCTGCCTGGCTGGCAGCGGAAGATGTAAACGAGCCCACGGGGCCGGTCTCCGTGGCCGACAGGGAACGGAGCCTTCCATGGCGGCTGCCTGCTGGGCTGGTAAGAGGGGGAGCCGAGCCCAGCCCCGTGAGCTCGGTTACATCTTCCGCTGCCAGCCAGGCCATGCTGGTGGAAGCGCAACAAAGAAAGGCACAATCTTTGGGGTTTTCGCTGGGGGGGGAGGAAGTTAGGAAGGTCCTACCTCTCCCCCCAGCGAAAACCCCAAAGATTGTTTGCTGCCATACGATTTAGCAGCAAAGTGACGTGGATGGATGGAAAGCTGAAACAGCCCGGTTTCAGCTTTCCATCCCTTCACGTCACTTCGCCGCTAAATCGTGTGGCAGCAAACAATCTTTGGGGTTTTCGCTGGGGGGGGAGGAGGAAGTTAGGAAGGTCCTACTTCTCCCCCCAGCGAAAACCCCAAAGATTGTTTGCTGCCATACGATTTAGCAGCAAAGTGACGTGGATGGATGGAAAGCTGAAACAGCCCGGTTTCAGCTTTCCATCCCTTCACGTCACTTCGCCGCTAAATCGTGTGGCAGCAAACAATCTTTGGGGTTTTCGCTGGGGGGGGGGAGGAAGTTAGGAAGGTCCTACTTCTCCCCCCAGCGAAAACCCCAAAGATTGTTTGCTGCCATACGATTTAGCAGCAAAGTGACGTGGATGGATGGAAAGCTGAAACAGCCCGGTTTCAGCTTTCCATCCCTTCACGTCACTTCGCCGCTAAATCGTGTGGCAGCAAATAATCTTTGGGGTTTTCGCTGGGGGGGGGGGAGGAAGTTAGGAAGGTCCTACTTCTCCCCCCAGCGAAAACCCCAAAGATTGTTTGCTGCCATACGATTTAGCGGCGAAGTGACGTGGATGGATGGAAAGCTGAAACAGGCGAAAGGCGAGGAAGCCTATTGTAGCAGCTGCCACAGCGGAGACATTTGGGGTTTTGGCTGGGGAGGGAGGGGAAGGCAGGAGGTCCGGCCCTTCATTTGCCCTCCCAGCAAAAGGCAAAGCCGCGCAGCTCCGCATCGCCGAAGGAGGCTTAACCCCACCACTCTGTCCCACCCCTCGGCCGTATCCGGCATAACTTCCTCCTGCCTATCCCCGCTCTTCTGCCGGCCACGGCCGAGGGGTGGGACAGAGGGGGTTAAGCCTCCTTCGGCGATGCGGAGCTGTGCGGCTTTGTCTTTTGCTGGGAGGGCAAATGAAGGGCCGGACCTCCTGCCTTCCCCTCCCCCCCCCAGCCAAAACCCCAAATGTCTCCGCTGTGGCAGCTGCTACAATAGGCTTCCTCGCCTTTCGCCCGTGCCTGGCGGGAGCTGAAGAGTGCTTTGCCCAGTGCAAAGTTGACAGCAAGCAGCTCCGCAGTCCCGAAAGGAGGCTTAACCCCACCCCTCTGTCCCACCCCTCGCCCGTGGCCGGCAGAAGAGCGGGGATAGGCAGGAGGAAGTTATGCCGGATACGGGCGAGGGGTGGGACAGAGGGGCGGGGTTAAGCCTCCTTTGGGGACTGCGGAGCTGCTTGCTGTCAACTTTGCACTGGGCAAAGCACTCTTCACCTCCCGCCAGGCACGGGCGAGGGCGTGGAAGCTTATTGTAGCTCGCCCATGGCCGGCAGAAGATCGCTCTTGCCCGGCTTCCCCGCGAGGCATCAGGTCAGCATTCTGGGCGGGCGGGCGGCGGACGAGGAGGGGGAAAGCCTCCTGCAGCAGCTGCCACAGCCGCCGGCTTCCCCGCCGCCCGCCCCACAGAATGCTGACCTGATGCCTCGCGCGGAAGCCGGGCAAGAGCGATCTTCTGCCGGTCATGGGCGAGCGGCAGGGAGTCGGGGCTGCTGGCAAGCGCCCCAGCCTGGCTGTGACCTTTTAAAACAGCCGGGGGGCTTCCCAGGAGCCTCCGGAAGCCAAACGCCAAACCCGAACTTCCGCGTTCGGCGTTGGGAGGCTCCTGAGAAGCCGCCCGGCTGTTTTAAAAGGTGACCGCCGGGCTGGGGGGCTTCCCAGCACCCCCCCGAACCCCGAACCTGGAAGTTCGGCAAAAGTTCGGGATTCGGGAGGTTGCTGGGAAGCCCCCCAGCCCGGCGGTCACATTTTAAAACAGCCCGGGGGCTTCCCAGGAGCCTCCCAATGCCGAACCCGGAAGTTCGGGTTTGGCGTTCGTAACTTGAAAAAAGTTCGTAAGAAGAGGCAAATTTTTTCTGAACCCCGGGTTCGTATCACGAATTGTTCGTAAGACGAGGGGTTCGTATCTTGAGGTACCACTGTACATATCATACGTACGTACATACATACATACAGTGATGGGCTGCCAAAATTTTTACTGCCGCACTGTGGGCATGGCTTATTTGTAGGTGTGTCTTGATGGTTGTGTGACCGGGGTAGGAGTGGCTTATCATCCATGTGACCAGGTGGGAGTGGCTTGAAAAATCATGTGACCTGGGAGTGCCTTAAAGGTCATGTGACTGGGTGGAAATATCTTAATGACCAAGATAGGTTTTCAAATAGATGCTTGGACTCGTTTTCAGTCAGTTCAGTCACATTATTTGAATAGCCACAAAAAGGACTGATGATAGACAGCATTATTTGTCGAGGAACACAGTAACACTTTCAGGTTTTGTACTCAACCCCCAAGGTTCAGTATGATAACAGATTAGGCAAGTAGCTCAATTTTCTTTAATTGCTATAAAAATCCAGTTCTAGATAATGATTAAAATGATTAAAGCATTTATGGGTAAAATATACTCTTTAATTATTTCCAATTTTAAAAGTAATTAAGGATCATAGAATCATAGAGTTGGAAGGGACCTCGAGGGTCATCAAGTCCAACCCCCTGCTCAATGCAGGATACATTAAACCATCCCAGAAAGATGACTGTCCAGTCTCTGTTTGAAGACCTCCAGTGAAGGCGAGCCCACCACCTCCTATGGCAAACTGTTCCACTGGTTTATCACCCTTACTGTTAGACAGTTTTTTCTGATATATAATCTAAATCTACTCCCTTGCAATTTCATTCCATTGTTTCTAGTCCTTCCATGCTGATCCCTCTGCTCTGTGACAGCCCTTCAGATATTTGTAGACAATTATCAAGTCTCCTCTCAATCTTCTCCTTTGGAGACTAAATGTCATAAGGGTACTAAGGTACGAAGCCCAGCGGCCGATAAGGTCCCACAGAGTTGGCCTTCTCTGGGTCCCGTCGACTAAACAATGATGTCTGGCGGGACCCAGGGGAAGAGCCTTCTTTGTGGCAGCCCTGGCCCTCTGGAATCAACTCCCCCCTCCTTGTCTTTCATAAATTGCTTAAGACCCACCTATATCGCCAGGCATGGGGGAATTGAGACATCTCCCCCAGGCTTATGTAGTTTTATGTATGGTATGCATGTGTTGCATGGTTTTTAAATGTTGGGTTTTTAATGTGTTTTCTTTTAAACATTTGATTTGTCACATTGTACATTGTTTTATTATTGTTGTGAGCCGCCCCGAGTCTGCGGAGAGGGACGGCATACAAATCTAATAAATTATTATTTTATTTATTTATTTATTTATTTATTTGTTTATTAGATTTGTATGCCGCCCCTCTCCGAAGACTTGGGGCGGCTCACAACAATAAAAACAATATTATAGCAAAACAAATCTAATATTAAAAGAAGCATTTAAAACCCTATCATATATTTAAAAACCAAACAGCACATTCATACCAAACATGAAATAAAATATAAAGAAGCCTGGGGGAAAGGTGTCTCAACTCCCCCATGCCTGGCGGTATAAATGAGTCTTGAGTAATTTACAAAAGACAAGGAGGGTGGAGGCAGTTCTAATCTCTGGGGGAAGTTGATTCCAGAGGGCCGGGGCCACCACAGAGAAGGCTCTTCCCCTGGGGCCTGCCAAACGACATTGTTTAGTCGACGGGACCTGGAGAAGGCCAACTCTGTGGGACCTTATCAGCCGCTGGGATTCATACCTTAGTACCCTTATGACATTTAGTTATCGGCTGCTGGGATTCGTGCGGTAGTAGGCGGTTCCGGAGGTACTCTGGTCCAATGCCATGTAGGGCTTTAAACACTTTGAATTGTGACCGGAAACTGATCGGCAGCCAATGCAGACCACGAGTGTTGTAGAAACGTGGGCGAATCTGGGAAGCCCCACGATGGCTCTCGCGGCTGCGTTCTGCACGATCTGAAGTTTCCGAACACTTTTCAAATACCTATTATTAGTATTATTAGTAGTATTATTATTAGTATTATTATTAGGATTCAATAAATAGTGCATAAGCTTACTACCCCCATTACTGCATACATACATACATACATACATACATACATACATACATACATACATACATACAGCACATAGCTAATACAGATACAAATGAAAACGACCTCAGCCAGACTGGCCTTTCCTGTGTCTGCTCAATGGGAAATGTAAATGATACCTAATGAGCTCCAACGTATGGCCTCCCTGAGCTTTAAAACAAATTGCAAGGGAAGTGTCAGTTAGCGTGCCACTCTGTACTGAAATCAGCCTTCGAAAGCCTTCAGTCATTTATAATGCATAGCGTCATTACAATAAATACCCAAGGATTTGTAGTGGGAATGATGAGTCATTTGTAAATGGTTGCAAAGTAGATAAAGAACAAAATGTATTTCCGTAGCGTTTAACTCCTGATACGTTTGAAAGCGGTTGGCCTGATGAAAACAGCTCAGCCGTAATCTGAAATGTGCAGTAATTTTTATTTTTCTCTAATGTGTTTTCTCTCCCCCCACCCCTCTTTCTTTCTTCTCTTTTGACTTGCAGGTTTCTTGAGCACTGGGGATCAAGCAGCTAAAGGGAATTATGGCCTTCTTGATCTCATTCAGGCCTTGAGATGGACTAGTGAAAATATTGGGTTCTTTGGGGGCGACCCGCTGAGAATAACTGTCTTTGGATCTGGCGCCGGCGGTTCATGTGTCAATCTCTTGACTTTATCCCATTATTCTGAAGGTAACCGTTGGAGCAATTCAACCAAAGGTATTATTGCAGGTTGCAAATTTTGATGATTTTGGTGTCTGCATGCCACCACCATGCCTACTCTGTCATGCTCTTGCATATATGTTCTTGATGTACCTAGATAGTGTCCTTCCACACCAAAAAATAAGTCCACTTTTGATTTGAGGTTACGTACTGTGCCTACAATTCATGCAAACTTAATTTCTATGTATTTCTTCTGCTGTAACAGTTTTTCTCTCTCCTATACATGTATGTATGTTTGTCTCTGTGTAATAGATTTAGTTGAGTTAGTTAGAAACATAGAACATTGATGGCAGAAAAAGACCTCATAGTCCATCTAGTCTCCCCTTATACTATTTCCTGTATTTTATCTTAGGATGAATATATGTTTATCCAAGGCATGTTTAAATTCAGTTACTGTGGATTTACCAACCACATCTGCTGGAAGTTTGTTCCAAGCATCTACTACTCTTTCAGTAAAATAATATTTTCTCATGTTGCTTCTGATCTTTCCCCCAACTAACCTCAGAATGTGCCCCCTGTTCTTGTGTTCACTTTCCTATTAAAAACACTTTCCTCCTGGACTTTATTTAACCCTTTAACATATTTAAATGTTTTGATCATGTCCCCCCTTTCCCTTCTGTCCTCCAGACTATACAGATTGAGTTCATTAGGTCTTTCCTGATAAGTTTTATGCTTAAGACCTTCCACCATTTTTGTAGTTTGTTTAGTTTAGCTAATCTAGTTTAGTTAGGCTTCAGGAAATTGTATAATAATTACAGTCACAAGTACAATCAGGGGGCATTGATAATTAAACCAACATATAAGCAACACACCTGCAATAGCAATGACACCTAGAGTTATATACCACTTTACAGTGCTCTACAGTCCTCCCTTAAGTGGTTTACAGAGTGAGCATATTTTCCCCAACAATTTGGGTCCTCGTTTTATCCACTTCGAAAGGATGGAAGGCTGAGTCAATTTTGAGCCTGGTGAGATTTGAACTGTCAAACTGCAGGCAACCGGCAGTCAGCAAAAGTAGACTGCAGTACTGCACTCTAACCACTGCGCCACCGGGACTCAATCATAATTCCAGAAGGGGTGTGAACTGAATAGTGCAGATGCAAATTATAAAGTGTTTGTTTGTTTGTTTATTAATGCATTACTTTTTTGTAGCAAAACACATTCCACAGTAAGCAGTAAGTAAATAAAAAAATGTAAAAATGCATTTTAATGGCATAATAATTGCCAGTTATTTATAAACTATATTAATATTTTCCCATTCATGAGCAAACATTTGGAAAATTATCAGCTGTGATCCACAACGTAATCTAGCTACACTGAGCTGTATGTCACTACCGTACTTACTGCATGAAGAAAAGGTTAATGGCATTTTGTATAAATATTTTTTTTTTATTTTTTGTATCGCACATTTCTATGTTGAGCAGTGTGCTCTCTATGTGTCCAAGATGTTAACATGCGAACATACATCATCGTCATTGTCATTACAGTCATATATACTGTATATATTAACAAATATTCAGTAACATATAAGCAAATATGCAATAACATCCATCATATTATATTGTCTTCCATTATGGTGTCAATTATATAACAATCAAAGTAAAATAATAAATAAATAAACAAATAAACCATCTGTTTTCCTTTTTCATATACACCATATTTCATTCAATTTTACAACTATAGTCCATCTCTTTCCATGTTCCTTCTCTTTCCTTCTTTTACCTTCTCCCCAAGGTTGATGGTATTGAAGACTCTGGATCCCTCATACTAGCTGCTTTTGCAGTTTGGTTCTTCTTTTCATGATTAAGTTATATACTGAGTATAACACATTTTTTTAAAAAAAATTCAATCCATATTGAAACCCACCATTATCTAATGTAACAATGTGGTTTCAAAGGCATGGATTCAAAGGAGATATTTTTTCATTTGGCAGTTTTTTACACAATGATGTGATGCCATGATGGCCAGCAGGGTAGGTGGGTTGGAAATGAGGATTAGATGAAATCATAATAATTACCATTATAATTTATTAGATTTCTAGACTCAGAGAGGTTCACAACAAAAACAGCAATATAACAAATCCAATATATTAAAAGGCATCTAAAAACCCATTATTAAAACCATGCAACACAATCATACCATACATAAACAATATAAGCCCAGGGGCATCTTCATTTCCCCATGCTTGGCAACATAGGTGGGTCTTCAATAGCTTACAAAATGCAAGGAGGGTGGGGGCAGTTCTGATCTCCGGGGGAAGTTGATTCCAGAGGGCCGGGGCCGCCACAGACAAGGCTCTTCTCCTGGAGCCCACCAGATGACATTGTTTAGTTGACAGGACCCAGAGAAGGCCAACTCTGTGGGACTTTATCGGTCGCTGGGATTCGTGCGGCAGAAGACAGTTCCGAAATCATGTCTATTAATGCCTACTGATCATAATTGGAAGATGTATTCAGATGTTTCTGATGGTTGAAAGAAGCCCATTCCTAAAGTCAAAGTTGTGAGCTTTCAAAAGTGTTTCAAAATCTCTTGAGACTCCATTAAAACTGTAAATTTGAAAAGCTGTATATTCAGTTTGATCCATCAATATTTTCTAAAGTTTTTAAACACATAGGTTGGAACAAAGGGTTTTTTTTCCTTGTCCTCATTAGAATTCGATGAAAGCAGAAGTACAGTTTATGGCAGCAAAACATTTTCTTGTGAGAAAGTAGGTGTATATTTTATTTCCATTTCTACATCTATGTCTTTCAAGATATCTAATAAGAAACATTTTCTGTAGCGAACGTTAGTGACATTTGCACCATTCAAAGTCTAGTTTATGATTGTAGGCCTATTTATGGCACAATTAATAGTAGGAAAATGGCAAACTCATTTACTATGAAGAAAATGAGCACTTATTTCAAGAAAGCTTTTATTTTGAATCTGTTGTAAATTACACCTGGTACCCAAGGAAAAGACTAAAATTATAGATATAGAGAGTTATTACTGTGGTTTTTACTTTACTCAGTATGTTTTGCTGCGTGGAAAGCTAGAAGCCAGGGAAAACATTAGCATCTACTATTTAGCACATTTATACCATTTACCATAAAATATAATAAAAAATAAAATAAAAAGCAAAAACAAAAACAACACTACTATCCACATTTTCTTTTCTATAGACTCGCTTGCAAGAAGAGAAACTAATAATAGGTTTCTCATGTTTTGTTAATATGGACTTACATACTTTAACATTGCAAATTTAACAAGAAACTTTTAAACGTTGAGAAAGGGCTGTCCAAAATAGCTCTGTTTAAATCAGTGTTCATCATTATAGAGAAAATTGGGGTGTGGGGGTGTGGGGGAGAATCATGCTTTTTATTGGACTATCACAATATCACGGCTTAAGCAGGTTGAGCTTTTCATGGGAAATCGTTTTAGTCTATTTTTAATTATTGAGTGAATCGTTTTGATGTAATAATCTGTGGCACCTTTATAGAAGCCTATGAAAAAAGTTTCCACTTAAAATTGGGATATAAATGACTCATTCATTCTCTGTCTTCTCTCTTCTTTTAATTTGTGTAATTTCAATCTCTTTGTGACAGCCTATGACTAATAATTACATTCAAATGGCAACTTACCTCTCTTTGCCCTCCAAACCAAAACCAGAACCACAATTTATTTCCAATTCTGATTTAGCAAGCAAGCCTAAATTACTGTTACAAGACTGGATGTACTTAGTAAATGATGGTCTGCCTGAATATTTGTTTGTTTGTTTGTTTTTGTTTGTTATGTTTATAGTATAAACATAAACAAAAGCAGGTAGCTATAGGTAAATTTGGACAGTAGGACAGGGACGGGAGGCACAATGGTGTGTAAAGCACTGTGAAGCTGTATATAAATAAGTCTAAGTGCTATTGCTATTGCTATTTTGAAATGCACCTGGTGTTTCCTGATGAATGTTCTCTTAGAAGCAAATGTTGCAAACTTCACTGCATCCACTTGGGAACCACTGCCATAGTAGATTTCAAGCATGAATCCGTTCGCTCTCTCACTGTTTAATTTTTTGAATTTCTTAGTACAGGGATGGCGAACCTTTTCTCCCTCGGGTGCAAAAAGATCACGTGTGCATGCTATCACACATGTATGAGTGCCCACACCCATAATTCAATGCCTGGGGAGGGCAAAAACAGATTCCCCCACCCATTGTCAGTGAAGGGCTACCAAAACCTTTACTAATCGTTAAATATTTTAATTAATTGGACTGTTGTGACTGTTTTTACTTGTTGTGAGCCGCCCCGAGTCTTCGGAGAGGGGCGGCATACAAGTCCAACTAATAAAATAAATAAATAAATAATAAACAAATAACACACTGTGGGCGTGGCTTATGCAGGACACCCTGCATTTTCTTTCAACATGTTTCAGTGCAAATTAGGTGCTCTGGGGCAGAGCTCCATTTTTGCTATCCCACTGCGTTCCCCTCGTCCAGGCAGTAGCCCATCCCTGGGTATCGTTAATTTCAGTGTCCTTTCTTGTATGAGATTACAAGCAGTTTTAGGTGCCAAGCTTTCATGCACCATCAGGAGAACTGACGAGGTTTCAAGGTTTTGCCAATATTGAATAATGTCCAGGTCCCTGTAGCTGTGTTGGGTTGCTGCCGGTTTGGACTGGTTCTTTAGAACTAGTTGCTACGACTCCAAGTTGAGAAAGAACCATTTTTCTATATCCATGAAAGTGGGCTTGTCCACCCACCCACCCCTGGGTTATACTCTGGTGGGGGTTCCTACCTTTTGCCGCTGCCAGAACACTCCCGGAGACCAGCGTAGGCACACACGTTTCTGCCGGGTGGGCGCCCACGTCTTTGTGTGAAGAACGGAGAACGGCTCAAAGAGAGGCAAGACATATGTAAGAGTGAATGAAGCCAACTTTATTTTACCACCCAGCTCTCTTATAATGAATGTTATCTCTTACACTACTTTAGCTATTACATGCGCAGTTTTACATGATGTGGTAACATGCATACAATGAATAATCCAGCATTGTTAATGTTGCAAGTGCAAGGACACAAGGACAGAACTTTAAGAGTAACTTTAGGGAGTCTTGTCAGCAGGCAAAGAATGTGCTTTGATGGTGGAAAGTCACTCCTGTTACATTTTGCTACAGGCTAGAATTTCCCCAGGCTTGAACTTTCCCAGGCCTACCAAGAACTCCATGTTTGCCAGGCTTGAGCAAAAAAACATGCTAACTTACACTAACAGTTTATAATGTGAACTGAGCATCCATGTGTGGCTTTGTGTCACATCTGGGCTTGCCCAACCATGTGACCTTTGACCCATAGAAGGAATACTGCACCGGAAGCCAAATGTTGTGTAAGGACAAGTATGAAAGCATGAGTTCGGCAATTTTCACCGATATTCTTGCTTCTGCACATGCACAAAAGCCAAATCTTGCATGGGTGCACACGTGAACATGTCAGGGGCTCAGAGATGCATGCACATCTCTGTTTGCGCTACCGGAACCCCAATCCCAGCTGTACCAGGTGCAACCTACTACTGGTTATACTAACCTTTTACCTCTGCTTCCAAAGCCCAGCTGATCAGGGGTGGCCGATTGAATTACTGCTCCGCAGCTGTTTCCTGTGCTCCTTGCCTAGTTTGCAATGTCAAAGTTCTATTTCCTCTGAACTTTGTACGCACATGCAGCAAAGCACACACTCAGGAAATCGGTTGTAAAGCCGGTGGCAATTCATCACTGCTTTGGAGTGTGTAGGCTGCTCATATGTCAGCCTTTTCAGTATCATTGCAACTTCAAATAGTAGTTAAATGAATTATTGTGAACAACCTGTACCTCTACTTATGAATGCCTCTACTTACAAACTTTTCTAGATAAGAACCGGGTGTTCAAGATTTTTTTTGCCTCTTCTCAAGAACCATTTTCCAGTTACAAACTCGAGCCTTCGAAACTGTAAACGGAAAAGGCAGGGAGAAGCCTCCATGGAGCCTCTCTAGGAATCTCCTGGGAGGAAACAGGGTCAGAAAAGGTGGGAGAAGCCTCCGTGGGACCTCTCTAGGAATCTCCTTGGAGGAAACAGGGCCAGAAAAAGTGGGGAGAAGCCTCCATGGGTCCTCTCTTGGAATCTCCTGGGAGGAAACAGGGCCGGAAAAGATGGGGAGAAGCCTCCATGGGGCCTCTCTAGGAATCTCCTGGGAGGAAACAGGGCCAGAAAAGGTGGGGAGAAGCCTCCATGTGTCCTCTCTTGGAATCTCCTGGGAGGAAAAAGGGACGGAAAAGGTGGGGAGAAGCTTCCATGGGGCCTCTCTTGGAATCTCCTGGGAGGAAACAGGACCGGAAAAGGCAGGGAGAAGCCTCCATGGGGCCTCTCTTGGAATCTCCTGGGAGGAAACAGGGCCGGAAAAGGCGGGGAGAAGCCTCCATGGGGCCTCTATAGGAATCTCCTGGGAGGAAACAGGGCCGGAAAAGTTGGGGAGAAGCCTCCATGTGTCCTCTCTTGGAATCTCCTGGGAGGAAACAGGGCTGGAAAAGTTGGGGAGAAGCCTCCATGTGGCCTCTCTTGGAATCTCCTGGGAGGAAACAGGGCCGGAAAAGGTGGGGAGAAGCCTCCATGTGGCCTCTCTAGGAATCTCCTGGGAGGAAACAGGGCCTCCATCCTCCCTGTGGTTTCCCCAATCGCATGCATTATTTGCTTTACATTGATTCCTATGGGAAAAGTTGCTTCTTCTAACAAACTTTTCTACTTAAGAACCTGGTGACGGAACGAATTAAGTTCATAAGTAGAGGTACCACTGTACTTGCATAAGATCTTTTTGGAACGTTTAAACTTTCCACTGCCTTTAAATGATGCTGAGAACTATTAAATCGCATGGTCCTGTTTTTCTAGTCAGGGAGATCATTCCTTGACTGCAGAGAAGGATTCTTATTTTCCAATTTATTTTTTTGATTCTCACCTGTCAGGTTCTTGAAGTCACATTCATTCAATTAAAATACCTTATTTTACGATTGCCTGACTGGCCTCTACAGTTAATTGCTTATGCTGCTCTAATCCTTCAAGAGAAGTGCTTCCAAATATATAGGACTGTAGGAGAAAAGTCACACCTTTGAATCAATAAAGCAGCCGAATCTTTCTCTAGCTCCACAACATTAATTCCTAATCTACTCCAGGTTGTTTTTGAGATTTCACCTTTGAACCATGGGTATGTAAGAGAAAAGCTTTGGATTGCTCCGAAATGCCTCTGAAAAAGAATGTGTAGAAAACCTAAAGTGATGTAACATGCATTTCATGCATTTCCTGATAGATTCAATAGCAAGTTAGAAATTATTTAAATATACCCACAGAGAAACATGCATACACACATTTATTTATTTATTTATTTATTTATTTTGTCCAATACACAATGAAGGTTATACAGAATATACTCGTAGAATATATCACAGAAAGAACAGAAGAGAACATATAAGAATAAAATATGTCAATGAAGGATAGAGGAGAAGATATAGGAATAGAAGAAAAGATATAGGAGATATAGGAGAAACAATTGGACAGGGGATGGAAGGCACACTGGTGCATTTATGCACGCCCCCTTACTGACCTCTGAGAAATCTGCAGAGGTCAATTGTGGATAGTCTAAGGGTAAAATGGTTGGGGGTTAGGGGATGACACTACGGAGTCCGGTAATGAGTTCCACGTTTCGACAACTCGATTACTAAAGTCGTATTCCTTACAGTCAAGTTTGGAGCGGTTAATATTAAGTTTGCATCTGTTGCGTGCTCTTGTGTTGTCGTGGTTGAAACTGAAGTAGTCATTGACCGGTAGGACATTGCAGCATATGATCTTGTGGGCAATACCAAAATCGTGTTTTAAGTGCCGTAGTTCTAGGCTTTCTAGGCCCTGGATTGTTAGTCTATTTTTGTAGGATATTCTGTTTCGAGTGGAGAAGTGAAGGGCTCTTCTGGTGAAATATCTTTGGATATTTTCAAGGGTGTTGATGTCTGAGAGGTGGTATGGGTTCCAGACAGATGAGCAGTAGTCTAGGATGGGTCTGGCAAAAGTTTTGTAGGCTCTCGTGAGTACTATGAGATTGCCTGAGCAGAAGCTGTGTAGGATCAGGTTAACAACTCTAGAAGCTTTTTTGGCGATATTGTTGCAGTGAGATTTAGCACTTAGGTCATTCAATATTAGTATTCCAAGGTCTTTTACTGAGGGTGGGTTGGCAGTGAGAGATTGTTTATTCAGTTCGTATGTGCGGTTTGGATTCTTTTTGCCGATGTGGAGGGTAGAGCATTTGTTGGTTGATATTTGAAGTTGCCAGGTGTTAGACCAGTCTGAGACAAAGTCCAGGTCTTTTTGGAGAGTGAGTATGTTGTCAGTGGTGTTGAAAAGTTTCACATCATCAGCAAAAAGAACACAGTTGCTTTCGATATGGTCACAGAGGTCATTGATGTAGAGAATGAAGAGAGTAGGACCTAGTACGCTTCCCTGGGGAATGCCACTTATGACAGGGACGGGGTACACCCACAGAGAAATATGCATACACACATTTATTTTTTAATTTTGTCCAATACACAATGAAGGTTATAGAGAATATACTCATACCCTGTTTCCCCGAAAATAAGACATACCCCGAAAGTAAGGCATGTCAGAGGTTTTGCAGAATTTGTTAATATAAGGCACCCCCCCCCCCCCGAAAATAAGGCGTAGTCAAGTTTACATACAGTACGGTGGAAAAACATATGGTACCATTCAAAGCTGTTCATAGCGGTACCGTAATAATATGGCGTCCCCTGCTGGCCCCTTCCATTGCTTTGTACTGTCCAGTACAGCAGACACAGTCTGCTGCTGTCTCACCGCCATTACAGTCTCCACTACAGTGTGTAGACTGTAGTTCCTCTGGTGGCCGGAAGCTGCAATAGCGGGAATATACTGTTGTACCATATAAGTGCCGTCGTTTGTGTGTGTGTGTGCCATACTGACAGGTACCGTACCGTAATCAGTGTACTGTACAGTACACTTTCTTTGGGGGTGTCAGCTTTTCTGCCTGTGAATTTGTCTTATTTGAGAAATATAAGGCACCCCTGAAAATAAGACATAGCACAACTTTTGGAGCAAAAATTAATATAAGACAGTGTCTTATTTTCGGGAAAACACGGTAGTAGAATATATCACAGAAAGAATAGAAGAGAAGATATAAGAATAAAATATATCAATGAAGGATAGAGAAGATATAGGAATGGAAGAAAAGATGTAGGAGATATAGGAGAAACAATTGGAGAGGGGATGGAAGGCACACTGGTGCACTTATGCACGCCCCTTACTGACCTCTGAGGAATCTGCAGAGGTCAATCGTGGATAGTCTAAGGGTAAAATGGTTGGGGGTTAGGGGATGACACTACGGAGTCCGGTAATGAATGCCACGCTTTGACAACTCGATTACTAAAGTCGTATTCTTTACAGTCAAGTTTGGAGCGGTTAATATTAAGCTTGAATTTATTGTGTGCTCTTGTGTTGTCGTGGTTGAAGCTGAAGTAGTCTTGACAGGCAGGACATTACAGCATGCGATCTTGTGGGAAATACTTAGATCGTCGTAGTTCTAAGCTTTCTAGATCCAGGATTGTAAGTCTAGTTTTGTAGTGTATTCTGTTTCGACTGGAGGAGTGAAGGCCATGACATTATAGCAGTCATGGCAAACCTATGGCATGGGTGCCACAGGTGGCACACGGAGCCATATCTGAGTGCCCTATGTCAGCTCCAGCGTGCATGTGTGCCCTGGTCAGCTGATTTTGGGGGTTGTTTTCAGCCATTTTTGCTCTCCCCAGGCTTCAGGAAAGCCCCCTGAACCCTGGGAATGGTGAAAAAATAGCCAATGAGCCTACTGGAGGTCTGAAGGCTTCAGTGAGGCCAGTTCACATGCGCAGGGGAACAGTGTGTGGGGTTCTGCGAATACCTGGGGGGCAGTGCGTGGGTTGTACATATGTGTGGGTGTAGGGCATTGCATTATGGATGTGGGCACCCACATGCATGCTATCGTGCATGCACAAACCTTTTTGGAACACGATCCAAAAATGGTTCACCATCACTACACTATAGCAATAGCATTTAAACTTATATACCGCTTGTTAGTACATTGGTACTCACCTGTATTGGGGTTGCCATGTAGTAAACTACCAATGGTCGTCTATGCAAAGAAGTAATATGTCTTTAAGAGCTTTGGCTGGTTTGGCCATAAGAGGGCGCTGGTACCATTCCCTATGGGGGGAGTTATCTTTGAGAGTAGCTGTGTGGGATTTGTACTCTGTTGTTGATATTTGTATATATTTGTAAATAATACTTTGTTAAATACTAAGTCTGTGTATTTACTGGTTAACCCACATAATTAAACCACTGCTATCACTCTGCTGTGTGTATGTCAACGGTTTCACTCAGGGCTGCACAAAGACATACTAACACCGCTTCATAGTGCTTTTAAAGCCCTCTCTAAGTGGTAAGATTTTAAAACCAGTTCAACTTTTGGCTTAATCCAAACTTAGGAAACATGATAAAATATGTCACTGAATGGTTTTCTATGGTTTGTATTAAACTCTATGATATAAGTAACCAACAGAGAAGCAACAAGCTATAAATAAAATAAATTAAGCACAGATTCACAAGGCTTTCTGGTTAAAAAAAAAAAAACTTCCTGTAGCATTTCATGTAACCATGCTTCAAAAAGTGGCACATTCTTCCTGAATTATACCTTGAAAGAGAGCAACAAATCGTTGTACATTAATCTTTTGCAGCACTGTTTCAACCTCCACTAAATTATCTAGGCCGTATGCAAACACCTAGAATAACACTGTGCAATCAATTGTTCCCCATTTCATATATTTATTTTCTTTCTTTTCCCCACTTAAATATCTCAGAATTGGCAGTTGACTACTGCACATTGATGGAAAGTTAAATATCTCTCTGATTTAAAAAAAAAAGCTTGCAAAAAATGAACTGAGATTTTATTCCTTGTCTGACTTGGCTTATTACCAAAACTGTAGTTTATCCTATTTGTTTCCTTATTCAGTCTTCTGGAAACTGGGAGGGAAGCTTTTTCATAAAATATGAATCCCCATTTTTAGCAATTTGAAAAGGGGGCTCCTTCAAATTGGATAATGAAGTATGCCACAAAGCTTGGTTAAACGCATAATCAGGATTTTTAAAAATCAGTATGTTTGTAGTTGCTAATAGTTATTTTCAAAGTTTTATATGGAAGCAGCCTTCTAGTAGATTGTGCTCTCTTTCATTATTATTTTATAATAATTATGTGTAGCTCATATTTGGACATGTATGTTGCATACTTTAGTTGTCCATTTTTCAACCGATCGAGTTTTTCTTCTTCCTACTGTTCGCTTTCTCGTCTTTTTCTATATTTTTTTCTTTCCTAATTACCTATAGAAATAGTAGGAAGGACGTTAGAGGAGCTACTCCTGCCATACACAGTCTCAGTAGTTGTCTTGAAAGGTTCATTGGATCATTAATACCACATTATACAAAATGTTCCCTATCCGCCAGTCTTCTTCAGCTGTGTGGTAGTAGTATTTGTGCGAGTACTAATTATATTGTAATGCTGAAATCTTAATTCAGATACTTTAAGCATGTGATCTATTATCCTCATCAAGTAACATTTTCCACTAACTTTATCCTCTACTTTATCACACAGGACTTTTCCAAAGAGCAATAGCTCAAAGTGGAACAGCTCTTTCCAGCTGGGCAGTCAGTTTTCAGCCCGCCAAATATGCCAGGATGTTAGCAACAAAAGTTGGATGCAATGTATCGGACACCGTAGAATTAGTAGAATGTCTACAGAAGAAACCATTTCGAGAACTTGTCGATCAGGATATTCAACCGGCCCGATACCACATAGCCTTTGGTCCAGTTATTGATGGGGATGTGATACCAGATGACCCTCAGATACTGATGGAACAAGGAGAATTCCTCAATTATGACATTATGTTGGGTGTTAACCAAGGAGAAGGGCTCAAATTTGTGGAAAACATTGTTGACAGTGAAGACGGCATATCTGCTAGTGATTTTGACTTTGCTGTCTCAAACTTTGTCGATAACTTATATGGATACCCGGAAGGCAAAGACATTTTGAGAGAAACTATTAAATTTATGTACACAGATTGGGCAGACAGACACAATCCTGAAACAAGAAGAAAAACACTCTTGGCTTTATTTACCGATCACCAGTGGGTTGCACCAGCAGTGGCTACCGCTGATCTTCATTCAAACTTTGGATCGCCTACATATTTTTATGCCTTCTATCACCATTGCCAAACAGATCAGGTTCCTGCATGGGCAGATGCTGCTCATGGAGATGAAGTTCCGTATGTATTAGGAATTCCCATGATTGGTCCCACTGAATTGTTTCCTTGTAATTTTTCAAAAAATGACATCATGCTAAGTGCAGTGGTGATGACCTATTGGACCAACTTTGCAAAGACTGGGTAAGTCCTGGAGTAGTACCTAGATGTTCACGTAGATCAAGAACCAATCAACAAGATCATAGTTCCCCATCACACCATACAATATTACATATTATATTATAAAATATTATAGATATTATAGGTATATATAATATTATTTATATATATACTGTTATATATATATAAAGGCTCTTTTCCTTTTCACTTATCAACAAAAATATGCAACCATGTAAATTATAGTTTGTCGACTATAAAAACAATTTGTGTGCCTTGGAATGGCCCCTGTGTGGGACCGAGGGGCAAAAGGAAAGGAAAGTTGCTATCTCCCATATTTGGGGATACCAGGATGATTTCGACAGAAAATCAACCACATGGCTCTTCCCTGGTAAAAGCTGATTCAGAGGCGAGCCTGCAGCATAGAGTAACCTGTGTGTAATATACTGCCTTGCATGCAGCACGCTACAGGTTCAAATCCCAGTAGGGTATGTCTGACTGATGAGACCATAACAAGTTCGAAATATATCTATAACAGGCTCCCTTCCTTTTTACTTCTCAGTAAAAATATGTAATCATATATGTGTGTGTGTGTGTACATATATACATACATACATATACATACACAAACACACATACACACAATATATATGTATATGTATGTATCACATGTTTTTGCTTAATTTTTAAAATTAAGGGAGACTAGGATAGCACTATTTCAGACTTGTTCTGGCCTCATCAGCTAGCCATACCCTTACTGGGATTTGATCCTGTAGCTTCTGCCTTGTAAGGCAGAGAATTAACCTCTAGGCCACAGGATCTGATCCCTTCAGCTTTGTATATATGTATGCATATGTATAGAGGTATGTGTATATATGTATATGTATATACATATATACACATACATATATATACAGTGGTACCTCTGCCTAAGAACGCCTCTACTTAGAAACTTTTCTAGGTAAGAACCAGGTGTTCGAGATTTTTTTGCCTCTTTTCAAGAACCATTTTCCACTTACAAACCCGAGCCTCCGAAACTGTAACCGGAAAAGGTGGAGAGAAGCCTCTGTGGGGCCTCTTTAGGAATCTCCTGGGAGGAAACAGGGCCTCCACCCTCCCTGTGGTTTCCCCAATCACACACATTATTTGCTTTTATATTGATTCCTATGGGAAAAATTGCTTCTTCTTACAAACTTTTCTACTTAAGGACCTGGTCACGGAATGAATTAAGTTCGTAAGTAGAGGTACCATTGTATTCCCCACAAGCCCTAACAAATTCACTGGAAAAGAAAACTATTTCTGATGAAGGATCATTAAAATTTACAGTTGATTGAATTTTAATCCTCTGACCATTTTCTCTCATATAGAAAAAAAACCACCTCCTTTCTTTTCTGCTTCAGGCAGAAAGGAGTAGGAGACAGATGTTTGAGAAAGGTGGGTAGAACTCATTTGGAGGAATTCTAGCAAGATCTGATGATAAATAACCTCCAGCACATGTACCAGTGTATATAAAGGGACAAATTGCAGTGAATTGATTGATGCATAGATAACATATCTACAGCAGCAGTAAGTGAACAAATAACCCTGCATTATAAGGTCATTGCAGGGCAGAGGTGAGTTTTAGCAGGTTCTGATCCATTTTGGAGAACTGGTAGCAGAAATTTTGAGTAGTTTGGAGAACTGGTAAATGCCATCTTTGACTTGTCCCACTCCTATCGATTCTTTGCCTCCCGAGTCCCAGCTGATTGGGTGGAAATGGGGATTTTGCAGCAGCCTTCCCCTGGAGAGGGGAGGGAATGGCGATTTTACCATATCCTTCCACTGCCATTCCCACCAAGCCACGTCTACCAAGCCACGCCCACAGAACTAATAGTAAAAATGTTTGAATCCTACCACTGCTATACTCCTTTTGAATATCAGAGTGTAACCCAGAAAATAATCCAAGTTCAGTCACTGCTTCTGCAAATAAGAAAAAAGAAACCTACTAAAGAACCACTGTAAATCAGTAATTCATACATTACCTAGAAGGTTCCAGCTGATCGGGAGGAAATTGGATTTTGTAGAATGGAGATTTTGCAGTATCGTTCCCCTACCAAGTCACACTAAGCCACGCCCACAGAACTGGTAGGGGGGAAAAATTGAATCCCACCATTGTCACAGGCATTACAATGAGTTGATAAATTCAGAATCTTGGAATAGTCTGAAAGTCCTTCTTGTAGTTACAATGTTGCCAGCAGGTAGCATGAAAATAATTGCTTGATTTATGGCTGCAAACACATCCATTGCTACCATACTTCATGTAACATTAAAAAAAAAAAAATTAAAGTATTTGAGACAGATTATTCATGAAAGATTGGATAAAGACAATCTTCACCTTCAAAATTATTATCTTCGTCAAAATTAACTCGAGGCTCGACTACTGTAACACTCTCTACATGGGGCTACCTTTGAAAAGGGTTCGGAAACTTCAGATCGTGCAGAATGCAGCTGCGAGAGCAATCATGGGCTTTCCCAAATATGCCCATGTTACACCAACACTCCGCAGTCTGCATTGGTTTCCGGTCACAATTCAAAGTGTTGGTTATGACTTATAAAGCCCTTCATGGCCGCGGACCAGATTATCTCAGGGACCGCCTTCTGCTGCACGAATCCCAGCGACCAGTTAGGTCTCACAGAGTGGGTCTTCTCCAGGTCCTGTCAACTAAACAATGCTGCTTGGCGGGACCCAGGGGAAGAGCCTTCTCTATGGCAGCCCCGGCCCTCTGGAACCAACTCCCCCCAGAAATTAGAATTGCCCCCACCCTCCTTGCCTTTCGTAAGCTGCTTAAAACCCACCTCTGCCACCAGGCATGGGGGAATTGAGATACTCTTTCCCCCTAGACCTTTACAATTTTATGCATGGTATGTCTGTATGTATGTTTGGTTTTTATATTAATGGGTTTTTAATCGTTTTTGGTATTGGATTATTATTGTATGCTGTCTTATTATTGCTGTTAGCCGCCCCGAGTCTCCGGAGAGGGGCAGTATACAAATCCAATAAATAAATAAATAAATAAAATACAAACAAGTAAATAAGCTCAAGGATGAAAATTGGCTTTACTGCTAAATCAGAGATATGAAAGAAGTTTAGGTTGGACAGGTACTTATATTTAGAGACTTTTTACAAACACACAAATATAATTTTTGCATAAAAATATATATACCAATGGCTTAAAACATATTTTAGTGGAAATAAACAGGTAATAACAATAGCAGAATTTGTTAAATTTATTTATTTATTTGGTTGGATTTCTCCCTTCCCCCTTCTCCACAGACTAAATAACTTGAATAAAAATGGTCAGACTAATGGCTAATATACAATATGCATTATAGACTGGCTTTAAATGAAACTAAATTCCCACCAGAGATAACCAGCCAGCTATTATAGGAAAACAATTGTTTGAACCTTGATTTTGCTAATGCAATATTATATTATTGCACTCGTATATTATTGTTGTGAAGCTAATAATAATGCTAATCAGGATGATGAACATGACATAATGGAACCTGAACTGAATCTTTTTGTTATATTTTTCTCTGTGCTTAGAAAAAATTGGATCTAGATTTAAAATACTTAAAATAATGAGTTTTAATTTAGCAGTGAACTTAGTTCCATTCATTTCATGGAGTCTGTTTTTAATATGACTAAGGCTCAATGTTAGTCATATTCCTAATTCATCCTAATTTAATGTGTTTTGTGAGATGTCCTGCTAAGCAGGTAAAAATACTTTTAAAAGAAATAGCAATTTTTTTAAAAAAAGCTTGACATTTCCTGTTTTCCTCTTAGGGATCCCAATCAACCAGTTCCACAAGACACTAAGTTCATCCACACAAAACCTAATCGCTTTGAGGAGGTAGCATGGACCAGATACTCTCAAAAAGATCAACTTTATCTTCACATTGGATTAAAACCACGAGTGAAGGAACATTACAGAGCTAACAAGGTGAATCTGTGGTTGGAACTAGTACCTCACCTGCACAATCTTAATGACATTTCACAGTATACCTCTACAACAACTAAAGTGCCATCAACTGATATTACTTTCAGGCCAACCCGGAAAAATTTGGTACCTGTAACATCAGCTTTTCCTACAGCCAAGCAAGATGATCCCAAACAACCACCGAGTCTAATTTCAGGAGATCAGAGAGACTATTCCACGGAGTTGAGTGTCACCATCGCTGTGGGAGCATCTTTGTTGTTCTTGAACATTTTAGCCTTTGCAGCATTATACTACAAAAAGGACAAGAGGAGACATGATGTCCATCGGAGATGTAGCCCCCAGCGTACAACTGCCAATGATCTCACCCACGCACAAGAAGAGGAAATAATGTCCCTCCAAATGAAGCACAGTGACTTGGGTCATGAATGTGAATCCATTCATCCACACGAGGTGGTTCTTAGGACCGCCTGCCCCCCAGACTACACACTAGCTATGAGAAGGTCACCTGATGATATTCCTTTAATGACCCCCAATACGATTACGATGATTCCAAACACTATACCTGGGATTCAACCCTTACACACATTTAATACATTTACAGGTGGACAGAACAGCACTCTGCCCCATCCACATCCTCATTCACATTCAACAACTAGGGTATAGCCAAACAAGAGGATATGAACTTTTATTTTTTGGGGTGGATTCCAGTGGGTTATAATTGCTGAAGACTTAACTTGGCTTTCAACCCTACAAGACTCTTATTATTTAAATTTGGAGAAATAGTATGTGAATATACATATCGAGAACTCGAGGGAGTTGGGGGGAAAATGAATTGTACATATATACAAATGAACTTTAAAAAAAAAGAGAAAGCAATTGCTTGAAGCAATTGCCTTGAATGGTACTTTTTACATTCACACTCTATTAATTATTATTTTTTTGAGGGTTTAAGTTACATGATGGAATTAGGCACGTGCAAAACAGGAGTGGGAGAGAAACTACAGCTGAATTTTTTTAAAAAAGTTCTATAAATATGCACAAGAGACACATTGATGGAATGTCACATCATTTGCACCGGTTTTTATTTGGAACTGTTTTCTTGTGTAGACCATATTTATACCTTTGAATCAGTGTCCAAAGCATCAGAGCTGTTCAAGGCCTTAGGTACAAGCTCGTGTGCTAAGATCTGCCAGGGTTTTTTGGTTGTTGTTTTTTTTAACCATGTTCTGAAAATCTGGCAGCTTCAATATTATCACACAAGTGCTGTCGGAATAAACATTGTGGGAATAAAGGAACTGAATATTTTTTCGCACAACGTGCATGATAATTTATTATGCTTGGTGGGTGTGCTGCTGATTAAGCTGTCATTAAAATATTTTCTCATGTCATTGGAGTGTCCAACAGAAACTCATTTCCTTGATTGGCCTAAGTGAAGGAAGGTTTGTTTTCTAAGGGGTGGGGAAGGAAATTGTAAATAAACCCCTGCCTTCCATTAATAGAGGTCTCTGCAGTAGTTTCTAGAGAGAGATTTGATGGTATGTGCCAATTTTTCCCAACTCAAGGTCCTCCAGATGCATTGGGCTTATTTTTGGTGCAAAATTGACAGTGGTCCAAGATATCTGATGGACAACATGTTGAGAAAATATCCTCTAAGGGTTCTGCATTGAACTAATGTGAAACGTAAATGCAATGGTAATCTCTCCCTACTCCATCACCACCAAAATTTAATAGGGTGTCTTTTGATGAACTAAACCCCATTTGGGTCTAGTTTCATTACAATCTCTTCCACATACATCCGTAATAGTTCAATGAACAGAACTACAACCACATCAAAAGAACAAGGAAGGTTCCAAGATTTATTTGCTTAGGAATATGTTGCCAGAGGTAAAAGTGACCTTGCCGAAAATGATCACAACAAATACAACTTTCACGAATTCATAGGGCCAATTATATTGCATGAGGATGTACACAATTTCCAAGTTACTCCCTTTTTTGCTTTGTGTACCATCAGAGTGTACAAGAAAGGAGATTCCTGTACTTTATTAGATACTGCAATTGGAATAATAATGTGGAATAATCTGGAAATGTTTAATTCTGCATCTTGTTTAATATTGTCTGGATCTGAAAAGAAAAGTAGGCTAAAATGACAGGATGTTTTTGCCCCTTTGCCCTTACGGTTACTTTTCAATTTTTTTTAAAAAAAATGGTCTGTTGTGGTCATTTTAAAAAAAAAGTTTGTATGTGTAATCATACATTTATATATTTAAAAAAGAGGAAAAAATTAAGATGGACTTAAGAGCACAGCCCTGGTGATTACAGTTTCTCTTTTCCTGTATTATATTTCTATTAGAGTACAGTTATGTGATTTTTATTTTATTTTGCATTTTTTCAAATGACTAGCAATTTTGATAGTTTGTAAGATAACGCGCAGAACTTTCTCTGACAAACTAACTGCAGTAACAGAAAATGTTTCTTTTCAGTTACTCTTTTTCAAGATTGAAAGCTTATTACACATACAACAAATTGTATACAACTTGACGGGGACAATTCTTTGTACTTCAGGGCCACTAACGCTGGCTCTACTGAGTGAAAAAAATAAAAAGCTAATCTGAATAATGAACATTATAATTATTCCAATGCTAAGAGACCTGGTTATCTGCTCATTAAAGAGCCGAAGTGTTTATTGCTGTTTTGTCATTTTTTAAAAAATGAAGTAATGGTAACTGTCTCAGAATAAAGAGTTATTTCTTGAGATCAATCTGGCTTTTGAAGACTTTTGTATGCTTCTACGAGATCAGATGTATTTGTATAGACCTCAGTCTATGTTTGGATCACTTTCTCTCTGGTTATGAATATTGAAGTCATTAGCTGTGACCCATTGTATACTTGCAGGGTAGGATCTGTCACCAAACTTTTATAATGTATAGGATTAGGATCCTTGATTTTCCAATAATATTTCCCAATATGGGTTCAAAAAAAGTGTTTGCAAATTATTTCATGCACACAGACACATATCATATTTTGTCCCTGCCACCACAAAAAAAAGCATTTTTCTGCAAAAAGAAAACATTTGATCAAGCTTAAATGTTATCAGCGACCCTGGCAAAAACAGGTAGTCCTTGACTTATGACCACAATTGAGCCCCACATTTTTGTCGTTAAGTGAATTTTGCCCCATTTTAAAACCTTTCTTTGCACCAATTGTTAAGGGAATCTCTGCAGTTGTTAAATTAGGAACATGGTTGTTAAGTAAATCTGGATCCCCCATTGATTTTGCTTGTCAGAAGGTCAGAAAAGGGTGTCACATGACTCCAGGACATTGCAAATGTCATAAATATGAGTCAGTTGCCTAGTACGGCATGTCAAGCTTTTCAGCTTTCAATTTCCAAACATTAAGGGTGCTCAGAAAGTTGTGACATATCTTGGAGATCGTAGAGATATTTTGGTTACTCTAATTTAGCTGTGCTTGGTAAGTAATATTGGAATAAATCTTCATCAGTTCCAAGTGAGGATAAAGACACTGGAAACATGGGGGCTGATTGAAAAGATGGTTTATTGGTGGATAGGACCACATGGATTTAAGGACCTGGGCAGCTGACCACATGGAGAAAAGAAGGAGTATTATTTTTACCCTCTCTTGGGACTTGCCCTTGAGCTTCCTGTTCCTGTGGCAAGGACATGGGTTGTATTAGTTGCTGTCAGACTCCCATGGGGCTACACAAGGTTTTATGAGTCAAGCTTGGTTGAAACTTAGGTTGATGCAATGCAGTTCCTATTGTAGCCGAATCGGTTTGCTCTGAAGGATAATCCCATCATTCTGGAGCTGAAGGCCTTTTGTCTTGTAGATAGACTGTTCCAGTCCTTCTGGGACTATTAAGAAAGGTATGAGGCTGCTTTCCAAAAGCCTGTTTATTCTTTTCTCATCTAGGGAAATGTAATAAAATATTCTGCCTTTCCCAAAATATTTCATTCATCTAGGAGAGGGGTTTTGGGTACTAACTTTTTACAGTAACTACATAAATACTATAACTCTTTAGCATTTTGTTTGTTTCCTTTGAAAGCCAAGGGTCTGAATTTTGATCATGGAGATGCTGCAATGATCATTTTTTCAGCATCGTTGTAACTTTGAATGGTCACTAAATGAACTGTTGTAAGTTGAGAACTACCGGTACATGTGTGTGTATATATGTTTGGAATATACTGTATATATATCACTTATCAGCAAAAATGTGACATGTATATTATAGTTCATTGACTATAAAAACAATTATCTTCCTTTGGATATGACCCCAGGTGGAACCAAGAAGCAAAGAGGAAAGCAGGATACTTCCTCCCATATTTGGGTACACCAGGGTGATTCGACTGAAAACAAACATATGCTTCTTCCCTGGTACAAGTTGATTCAGAAGCGAGCATGTAGCCTAGAGGTTAAAATCCTGCTTTGCAGGCAGAAGTCTACAGGTTCAAATCCTGATAAGAGTATGTCTAGCTGATGAGAACATAATAAGCATGAAATAGATCTATTCTAGTCTCCTTTCCTTATCAGCTAAAATATGTTCACATACACACACATACACTCATATCCAAACATTTCTTTTAACTGTATTTAAAATTAATACAGATTAAGATTGATTATCTCAGTGATCAAAACGAATCACCTTTTTCAGATGCCTTTTTCTGCTGTTTCCCCCAGTAGAAGTTAAAACAGGGAGTCTTCAAAATTCCAGGTGCTCTATTTGCAATTTCTGCCTGATGTGGTTGTGACTGTGACCTGCCAAATGTAAAACCAATAAAAAGAACTGTTTGCCATTGGATAACTCTCATTGAATTGGAAGGTTGTATTTTGAAACGTGATTGATGGGAGCCTATAGATTATTGTGAGTTCGGGTTTTTGCCCTGTAATATTTTGAGTGTCTTTGCGACATTTCAGCAAAATTGCATTCACCATCCTCAGGCTGAAGTTATTGGCTTCGTGCTGCTCTGAGTATGGTTTGTTTTAAATAAAACCTAGAATAACACATTGAAATTCATCAGAAACCATCTGGGTGTGGACTTCTTAACATTATTGGTACCAAATAAATGTCTATGATAAGTTCATGCCAGACACAAATCTCTTTAGAGACATTAGGAAAAGTGCAGAGAAGAGCAACAAAGATGATTAGGGGACTGGAGGCTAAAACATAAAAATAATTGAGGACTAGGGGTGACTTGATAGCAGTGTTCCAATATCTAAGGGTTGCTTATTACAAAGAAAAGGGGGTTATGCTATTCTCCAAAGCACCTGTGGATAAGACAAGAAGCAATGGGTGGAAACTAACCATGGAGAAATTTCCTGACATTTAGAACAATTAATCAGTGGCCACCAGAAGTTCTGGCTGCTCCAACACAGGAGGAGGTTTTTAAGAAGAGACTGGACAGTCACTTATCTGGAATAGCAATAGCATTTAGACTTATATACCGCTTCGCAGTGCTTTACAACTCTCTCTAAGCGGTTTACAGAGAGTAAGCCTATTGCCCCTAACAATCTGGGTCCTCATTTTACCGACCTTGGAAAGATGGAAGGCTAAGTCAACCTTGAGTCTACTGAGATTCGATCTGCCAAACCCCTGGCAGCCAGTGATCAGCAGAAGTAGCCTGCAATACTGCACTCTAACCACTGCACCACGGAGGCCCTGAATGGTACAGGGTTTCCTGTCTGAGCAGGAGATTGGATTAAAAGTCCTCCAAGGTCCCTTCCAACTCTGTTATTATGTTTTATTTTATTAATTCTGAACTATCTAGTCTATTTATAGCCTTTTCTATATATGCAATCTTTGGTTTAGTTAAAAGTGATAAATCTAGGTGTGGTGCCATATTCAACCTATCATTTGGGTGGGGAATCTATCAATCAACCATTGCATTATAATAGAATGCTGGAAATACTTCACTCTGAATTATGCCAGAGAAGTCACTGCTTAATAATAAAGAGTAATGAAACAAAAGAGAACATGACTGAGAACTCGGGGCGTAATCTCATCAAGTTATTTTCAATTAAATATAATTATACTTATTTCCTGTGAGTTCTTATTTGGTTAGTTCTCCGTATTGTTTCCTCCCAAATTCCAGCATAAAGCTCCCAGCAAGTCTAGCCAAAACTGAGTGTGTTCTTGAACCACATCTCTCATACACAAAGTCATACACATCAGTTTGATAGCTTTTGTTATTCTTTTCACAAAATCAGGGAGGGCCACAGTTTCTCATTCCGGTCCTGCATAGTTGACAGTGGAAGGCAATAGTCACATTTCAGATGGAGATGCTCCGTTTGGAATTCCATTCTAATATTTGAACTGATTTTGATGAAGAGAAGATTTATCTCACAGATCTACAAAGTGATGTGGAATGCGAACACTGTTATTGTATATGAAAGAACAAACACCATTATGAATATGCAAAGTTGTAGAAAGCACCAGATCAAATGCTTGTGTGCAACAGGAGAACTCCATTATAGAGAACAGAAATTAAAGTCATCACACCTCCATAGATAAACCCATTACAGTATTTTTTTGCTATTTCCATCTTATATAACTTTTGTTAGTTAGCATTGATGCAAAAGTGTAGAATGTCATAGAGTTCTAAAACTTCTAAACTAGCATTTAAACATAAATCAACTTGAAACATAAACTGGTGAAAAATAGTTATATATATATATATGTAGATTGTTCTGAGTTCGGGTTTTGCCCTGTGTAATATTTTGCATGTCTATGCGACGTTTCGGTGAAATCACATTCACCATCATCAGGCTGAAGTTTTAAGCTTCGTGTTGCTGTAAATATGGAAATTCCATATTTACAGCAACACAAAGCTTAAAACTTCAGCCTGATGATGGTGAATGTGATTTCACCGAAACGTCGCATAGACATGCAAAATATTACACAGGGCAAAACCCGGCCTCATCAGCTAGCCATACCCACTGGGACTTGTACCTGCAACCTTTGCTTTGTAAGGCAGAGAATTATCCTCTAGGCTACAGTATCCAATCCCTTCAGCTCTGCACCAGGGAAGCGTTACATATTTTTGTGTCAAATCACTCTGGTGTATTGAAGGAACATCACAGCTCCTTATTTGCCTCTCGGCCCAACCCAGGGCCATTTCCAAGGCAGTTAATTTTATTGATAGCCGACAATTCTGTCTGTATGTGTCACATGTTTTTTTACTGAATTTGAAAATTAAGGGAGACTAGGATAGATCTATTTCGGCCTTATTTTGGCCTCATCAGCTAGCCATACCCACTCTGTGTGTGTGTGTGTGTGTGTGTGTGTGTGTGTGTGTATAACAAGAGATATTTGGATATGATTTCCCCCTTTTCAAAATCTAGACATTCAGAAAATTAAATTGAAAGTGATACAATTTTCTTTCAAGCATGTATATTTCTGCAACCAAGGTTTGAAATGGATCAAAGAAAGTTTACAGTTAGCATTTCATGTTGTAATACCTATTTTCTTCATATGTACACATACAATTTTGCACTCATTGAAGAGGGAAAAATAATGCACCTCCATGAGAAAAATAATGCTATGGACTGATTCCTCATACATTATCCATTTTCCTAATGCATCTTGAAAATGTAGACCATCTAGAGAATATATCTGCAAGACTTTTGATGGAATACAACTCGAGGAAAGAAAAATCACTCCATTCCTTACTTCTGATGACAGGTATCTCAGTGCCTCCCAAAGTAGAGCATATTGTCAGTGGAATGCAGCATCTTAATGACTAGAATGCTCAATTCTGCCTGTCAAAAGCTCATTGGATTTTTTTTTGTCTCCCCATCCAATCATAAATTCCAATTAAATCACTCTACCTACATTGCTTTGATGGATACTGTGCATTAAAAAAAAAGAAGAATTAAGACAGACATATAAACAGGGTGGAAACACTAGCATCTTTGCTGGTCTATATGTTTTGATGTCATGGGGCAAATTCTAATGTCTTGAAATTGTTTGCGTGAAAACAATGAGCTATACATTTATGCAATTCCTATGGTGGATGCATACTGTGAATGGAAACAGTGATACTGTGTTCCCTAACGCTGAATGCAGGCTTGGGTGGTGCTGGTTTCTGAAAGGTAACATTTTGCTGAAACTGCTTTTGACGGAGCCCTGGTGCAATATTGCAGGCAAACTCTGCCCACAGCCTGGAGTTCAATCCTGATTGGTCTCAAGGTTGACTCAGCCTTCCACCCTTCTGAGGTCAGTAAAATGAGGACCCAGATTGTTGGGAGACATTGTAAACCATCCAGAGTGCCCTATAAATCACTATGGGGTACATCTAAATTTCATGCTATTGAAATTGCTGTTCTAAAATTAAAGTTTTAGATAGTGAGTGAACCTAATCCATTTTATTTTCAGAAGACTGATTTGCTAGACATATTAGAAATAAAAATAACAGAGTTGGAAGGAACTTTAGAGGTCTTGTAGGCCAACCCCCTCCTTAGGCAGGAAACTACACCACTTCAGACAAATGGTTATCCAACATCTTAAAAACTTCCAGTGTTGGAGCATTCACAACTTCTGGAGGCAAGCTGTTCCACGGATTAATTGTTCTAACTGTCAGGAAATTCTCCTTAGTTCTAAGTTGCTTAGTTTCCACCCATTGTTCCTTGTCTTACCCTCAGATTTTTGGAGAATAGCTTGACTCCCACTTCTTTGTAGCAGCCCCTGAGATATTGGAACACTGCTATCATGTCTCCCCTGGTCCTTCTTTGCATTAAACTACACATGCCCAGTTCCTGCAACCTTTCTTCATATGTTTTAGCCTCCAGTCCCCTAATCATTTTTGTTGCTCTTCTATGCACTCTTTCTAGAGTCTCAACATCCTTTTTACATCGTGGCGACCAAAACTGAATGCAGTACTCTAAGTGTGGCCTTACCAAGGCCTTGTAAAGTGATATTAACACTTCACGTGAAGATTATGGCAAAGATAATGAAACAACAAATCAGCAAACAACTGGGACAGAACAGTTTGCTTCTAGGTGTTCATTGATTTGTTGCTTGATTATCTTTGCCATAATTTTTTTTTATTTTGTCCAATACACAATAATACACAATGAAGGTTATAGAGGATATAGTAGAGAAGAAATATGAGATATAGGACAGACTATAGGACAGGGGATGGAAGGCACTCTAGTGCGCTTATGTTCGCCCCTTACTGACCTCTTAGGAATCTGGAGAGGTCAACCGTGGATAGTCTAAGGGTAAAATGTTGGGGGTTAGGGGATGATACTACGGAGTCCGGTAATGAGTTCCACGCTTCAACAACCTGATTACTAAAGTCATATTTTTTACACTCAAGTTTGGAGCGGCTAATGTTAAGCTTGAATCTGTTGTGTGCTCTTGTGTTGTTGTGGTTGAAGCTGAAGTAGTCGCCGACAGGCAGGACGTTGCAGCATATGATCTTGTGGGCAATACTTAGATCTTGTTTAAGGCATCTTAATTCTAAACTTTCTAGGCCCAGGATTGTAAGTCTAGTTTCGTAGGGTATTCTGTTTCGAGTGGAGGAATGAAGGGCTCTTCTTATGAAGTATCTTTGAACATTTTCAAGGGTGTTAATGTCTGAGATGCGATATGGGTTCCAAACAGATGAGCTGTATTCGAGGATGGGTCTGGCTAACGTTTTGTAAGCTCTGGTAAGTAGTGTGAGATTTCCAGAGCAGAAGCTACGTAGGATTAAATTAACAACTCTTGAGGCCTTCTTAGCGATGTTGTTGCAGTGGCTTTGGCACTTAGATCTTTAGTTATTAGTATCCCGATGTCCTTGACCATGTGGGGATTATCTGTGATAATTTGTTTATTAAGTTTGTATTTGAAGTTCTGATTCTTTTTGCCGATGTGTAGGACAGAGCATTTGCTGGTTGAGATTTGGAGTTGCCATCATAGTTCCCTCTAAGCTGAGCAGTGAGCAATCGCTCACTTAAAAATCATCATCAACTCAGAGTTTTCCAAACCTGCCCAGAAGCCGAGAGGGAAAGAGTGAGAGGGAAGGAGAGAGAGAGGAAGAGAGGAAGAGAGAGAAACAGATAGAAAAAAGAGAGGAAGGAAAAGAGAAAGAAAAAGTACGGGAGTATGGAAGAGAGAAAGAAAATCAAAATCTAGTTTGAAACTAGCTCAGCTATTTAAGTGGCATTTTGATATTGATAGAGTTGCCCTATTATGAGCTCACTGTTATAGACACACAGTACAGTATTTTATTTTGAAATTCTCTGAGGCAAAACAGGGTGGGTTTTTTGTTTGTTTGTTTGTTTATTTATTTGTTTTTTTTATTTTTTTTAATTATTTCTGTGCCGCCCAGTCTCGAAGGGACTGCCGCTCAGACACTATACTTTTCCGCCCACCCCCCAAAAAAATTAGAGAGAACACTGGTTGCCATGTGTTGGACCAGTCAGAAACTGAGTCTAGTTTTTTTTTGTAGGGTAGTTATGTTATCAGTGGTGTTGAAGAGTTTTACATCATTTGCAAAAAGAACACAATTGCTTGTGATGAGGTCGCAAAGGTCGTCGATGTAGAGAATGAATAATCTTCCCTGATATTGAGGTCAGGTTATTAGGTCTGTCGTTTTCTGGATCTATTCCCTCCCCCCTTTTTTTGAAGATGGAACTACATCAGCTCTTTTCCAGTCCTCTGGCAGTTGTCCAGTGCTACAGGATCTTTGAAAGATGTAGATCAGTAGTTCTGAGATCTCATCTGCCAGTTCCTTCAGAACCTTGGGGTATAATCCATCTGGACCTGGTGATTTGAAACCGTCTAGGATAGACATGTGTTCACTTACCATTTTCTTCCCTATTTTAACTTATGTTCCTAATTTTTTTTGTGGTGCTGTTTTTGATAGGTTGGACTGGGTCCCCCCCCCCCCTTTGTGTAAAAACAAATGCAAAAAATTAGTTAAATACTTCTGCATTCTTTCTGTTGCTTGTCATCTTTTTTACACTTTCTCCCAGCAATGGACCAATTATTTCCTTGATTTTTTTTCTTGTTTTTAACATGTTGGAAGAAGCCTTTTTTGTTGTTAATTTTTACTTTGGTCGCAAGCCTTTGTTCATTGTGAGCCATAGCTTTCCTTACTTCATCTTTATAGGTTTCGGGCTATTTGCTAGTATTCTGTCTTAGTTATTTGCCCCATTTTCCACTTTTTATTCTTGTTCTTTTGGTCTTTCAATTTGTCAGAGAGTTCTTTATGCAGCCATGCTGGTTTCTTTTGAGAGTTGTTGGTGTGTGTCCCCCCCCCCTTTGGTATTGTGCTAAACTGGACTTTTATCTTACTTTTCAAAATTTTCCCAAGCTTCTTGAGTTGTTTTCCCCCTGAGGATTATCATCCATGGAATCCTTCCGAAGCTGCCTCTAAGTTTATTGAAATTAGCTGTCTTAAAGTCTAAGACTCTAGTTTGACTCTACTATTTGGGCTTGCATAATGTTGAATTCCAATATTGCATGGCCACTTGCCTCCAAGGTTCCTGTAGATTCAACATCTTTTATCATTTCATGTTAATGAAAATTAAGTCTAATATGGGTGATTTTTGTTGTTGTTCCCTTCTCTACTTTTTGGGAAAGTTTGCTAGGTTTGTTAGGAACTTGTTGGATCTTGGATTGTGGTGCAGTGTTTGTCTCCCAGTTGATGTCAGGATAGTTAAAATTCCCCAATATTATTGTGAGGTGCTTCCTACATAACTTAGCTGACTAGCGAAAAGTTTATCTATTTCCTCTGTTTGTTTGGGTGACCTATAGCAGGGGTCCCCAACCACCGGGCCGCGGACCAGTACCGGGCCGCGGGGCATGTTGCACCGGTCCGTGGAGCCAGCAGCTGCCGGCCCTCATGCCGCCACCCCCTCCCTCCAGCGCTTCGCCTCCCGCCGGGCAAGAGGCCTCGGGAGGCAGGTTCTGCTGGCCACAGGACGATGGATGGGACAGAGGGGCGGGAAGGACCGAGAGGCTCAAGCCTCTTTTGGCTTATGCCGCGGGCGCTTTTGCGTTTTTGGCTGGGGGGAGGCAGGAGGGCCAGCCTGACCCCCTCTCTCCAGCGCTTAGCCTCCCGCTGGGCAAGAGGGCTTGGGAGGCAGGTTCTGCCGGCCACAGGGCAATGGCGGGAAAGAGGGGCGGGGAGGACCAGCACCCCCATGCTTAATCCCGTCCCCAACCACACCCCTTTCCGCCCCCACTGGGCCATAGAAAAATTGTCTTGCTGAAACTGGTCCCTGGTGGAAAAAACGTTGGGGAACACTGACCTATAGTATACACCATGGGTCCTCAAGCTACGGTCTGCAGGCCGCATGCAGACCATCAAAGCCATTAATCCAGCCCACATAGGACCATGACGCTGTCCCACCCATATTGACTTGTCCACCTTTGCACACCTTCATGAACCCCACAGCTGGAATTAAAAGGTAAGGCCAACAATTTTGGTCTACAGGGATTTTCTGGAGATGGGGCAGGTGAAAAATGGGGTGCACAGGAGCCCCAGGAGCCAAAAACCTGGAAATGGTTCATTCTTGCCCCCAAAACAGATTGGTTTTGCCTGTTTTTGGCCTGCAGAATGCTGCTGGAGGCAGGGGAGGTGAAAAATGGACACACAGATGCCCATGGGGCCAAAAAATGGATGAGCACAACAAGAGAGAGAGAGAGACAGAGAGAGAGAGACAGAGAGAGAGAAAAGAGAGAGAAGAGAGAGACATTTTTCAAGCTCCTTGGGACTGAGAAGAATTGCTGCAACTGGAACACTAGACTCCCAAACAATTGAAAAAATGATCTAGTAAAAATAAAAGTCAACCAAAAGAGCAGCAGGCAAAGAAAAAGAAATAAAACACCCTCCAGGAGCAAAACAAATTAAACTTTAATTCGTGTGTATTGTTTAATGCAGTGTTTCCCAACCTTGGCAACTTGAAGATATCTGGACTTCAACTCCCAGAATTCCCCAGCCAGCATTTGCTGGCTGGGGAATTCTGGGAGTTGAAGTCCAAATATCTTCAAGTTACCAAGGTTGGGAAACACTGGTTTAATGGACTGTTAAATTGGCCATGGCCACCTAGTCACATGACCTAGCCACGCCCACCCAGCTAGTCCTGCTCCCCAAACAATCTGAAAAACTGTAAACTGACCCCCTGTTTAAAAAGTTTGAGGACCCCTGGTATAAACCTATGACAATGCCATTTCCCCCACCATTTAATATTGACCCAAATGCATTCAAGATAATTTTCATTATTGTTGTGCTCTATATGTTGTGCTCAGGCTTCCATCCTTCCGAGATGGGTAAAATGAGGACCCGGATTGTGGGGGCAATATGCTGGCTCTGTTAAAAGGTGCTATTGCTAACATGTTGTAAGCCGCCCTGAGTCTAAGGAGAATAAATAAACAAAATAAATAAATATTTCTGTAGAGATGTAGTTATTTCTTATACAGTGATCCCCCGTTTATTGCGTCCCCAACCATTGCGAACAGGGTACTTCGCTATTTTTCAACCCGGAAGTCAAAATACCATCTACGCATGCGTGCCCGTGGGCACGCATGCGTAGATGGCAACCGGGAGATCAGCTGCTGGGCGGCTTCCCTGAGTCTTCCCCCTCTTGCTGGCGTCAGCGAGGAGTTTCCCCACCGCCCACGCAAACTCCTCGCTGCCGCCCGCCCTTCGCCCGCCCACGCCGTTCATTCTCGGCGCTTTCGAGCTGAGTCCGGGAGCGAATTCGCTCCCGGATTAAGCTCGAAAGCGGCGAGAATGAACGGCGTGGAAAAGCCGTTCCTTGCCTTTCGTTCTCGGCGCTTTCCAGCTGAGTCCGGGAGCGAATTCGCTCCCGGATTCAGCTCGAAAGCGGTGAGAATGAATGGCGTGGAAAAGCCGTTCCTTGCCTTTCGTTCTCGGCGCTTTCCAGCTGAGTCCGGGAGCGAATTCGCTCCCGGATTCAGCTCGAAAGCGGCGAGAATGAACGGTGTGGAAAAGCCGTTCCTTGCCTTTCGTTCTCGGCGCTTTCCAGCTGAGTCCGGGAGCGAATTCGCTCCCGGATTCAGCTCGAAAGCGGCGAGAATGAACGGCGTGGAAAAGCCGTTCCTTGCCTTTCGTTCTCGGCGCTTTCCAGCTGAGTCCGGGAGCTAGTTCGCTCCCGGATTCAGCTCGAAAGCGGCGAGAATGAACGGCGTGGAAAAGCCGTTCCTTGCCTTTCGTTCTCGGCGCTTTCGAGCTGAGTCCGGGAGCGAATTCGCTCCCGGATTCAGCTTGAAAGCGGCGAGAGCCAGCGCCCCCCGGACCCCCAACCCGGGTTTGGGGGGCTGCTAGGAAGCCCTCCATGCCGGCGGCAAACAGCCGCGCCCCCCCAATCTTCGGCTCCTCGCTAGCGCTGTGGGAGTAAAAACACCATCTGCACATGCGCAGATGGTGTTTTTACTTCCGCAGCGCTACTTCGCGAAAACCCGCTCGTTGCGGGGGGTCCTGGAATGGAACCCTCGCAACGAGCGGGGGATCACTGTATATAGTGCAACTCCACCTCCTCTTTTATTTGGTCTATTTATTTTAAATAATTTAAATCCCTCTAGCTGTGTGATCCATTTGTGGGTTTCATCCCGCCAAGTAATGGCAACAATATCCCATTTACTTGAATTTCTCATCTCCCCTGTTTATTCCTCATACTCTGTGCATTGTATATAGACATTTGAGTCCACTGGTTAATTGTTTGGACATGAAATTTATCCTTGTTTCTAGGTTGGTTCTCTCCTTGATTACAGTATTTTCTACCCATTGTTCCTTGTTCTTCCTTTGGATGCTTTGGAGAAAATTCTTCTCTGTGACAGCACCTCAAATATTGGAAGACTGCTCTCATGTCACCCCTAGTCCTTCTTTTCATCAAACCAGACCTGCCCAATTCCTGCAACTGTTCTTTATAAGTTATAGCTTCCAGTCAACATTTTGTATTTTGATAAGGAGAGGGGGTATTTTGGTTTAACTTTTCATATTCTGCAAATGCTTTTTTTTCCTGTTCAAAATATTACCCCTTTAGTTGGTTACTTGCAAATACTATGGCATCACAGATGTTTGCAATCCAATGTAGGTACACATTAAACAATTTGATTATCTGTGTGAAAACAGCTGCTCCAAAATAAAGGTTAAAAGTGTGGAAACTTGCTACCGGAGCTTGTGTATAGTGTAAGGGTGCATGCGTTAATCTTATTCTTTCTGCCAGCTTGTCAAGATTCATGCGGCAAGCGGGGGTGAGAATTATGTTTCTTCTTTCACTTTAAATTAAAAATATCATTTAGCCCTTCATCTGTGGTCTCCAAAGAAATTTTTCTTCCTTGAAACATAGATCACAGAAACTGATTTTTCCCCTGATTGGATTTAATTCTCCTATAGTGGCAGCCAATAATGGATTCCAATAATCAGCTCCTGTATACTTGACAAGTCTTATAGCTCACTAA
The DNA here is from genome assembly GCF_031021105.1 of Erythrolamprus reginae. Lineage (NCBI taxonomy): Eukaryota > Metazoa > Chordata > Lepidosauria > Squamata > Dipsadidae > Erythrolamprus > Erythrolamprus reginae. The sequence continues at coordinate 104,024,188 of NC_091954.1, forward strand.
CATACATGTATTTCAGAGACAGAGAATAGTGGAATTGCAAGGGACCTTGGAGGTCTTCTAGTCCAACCCCCTGCTCAGATAAGAAACTGTTCTGTCCGACCCAATTAATAAGTAGTCATTGGGTTCAAATTAAAACTCAGAAACAATATTACAAAGTTGTTGTGGTTAGTTCTGGCCCAGCTCCTGCCTCAAGGAATGTGTAGGTGGATGTGGGGGAAACATCCACATGCTGCAGGCCTGTTTTGCTCCCGATGGAATCTAACGACGAAGCCTGCTCTGACCAAGGAAGTGTGAGTGACAGGGAAGAGGGGAGTTTGGCAGACAGCCCAGGAGGAGATCAATCATCTGTATCATCCCTGGATTCTGAACAAGAATTAATGACAAATCCACGCATGCGTAGAGTGATGCATAGGAGACAACAACTGAAGGATTATTACAAGAGAAAATGAGGCCACCTGTGGTTGGGTGGGGCTGCTGTAATTACTGCTACAGATAAAAGTACAGCCTGGTGTTTTAGGCTCATGGCAGTTTATCTGATTCATTGTTTCGTCAAGATCGTGGTTTTTGTGCTGTTCAAGATTGTGTGTAGACTCTCTGGACTTTAGAATTTGACGCAATTTCCCAGTTATTGGGTGAGCAATTGGATTACATTTAACCTGTGCCTTGTGTGTACCAGAAAATCCCTTTGACATTTAAAAAGGGAGCTGTTTCTGTTTTTCTGTTTATAAAAACGTTTGGGTTTTCCTTTTATTGTGTGGTGTGTGTCTTCCTGGACTAATTACCCTGTAATTATGGACAGTTGAAACACGCCGGCAGAACACAAAGTAGAATGGTCTATTTAAAAAATTAACTTGCTTAAAGCAGGTATTAAAGCAAAGGAATGTCCGTTTACTGCCAAAGTCCAGTGTTATCTGGAAAGCTGATAAGAAACAGTGAAAAGGCTGAGGTGGCGCAGCAGGTTAGAGTGCATTACTTCAGGCCACTAAAACCTGACTGTAAATCTGCAGGTCAGCGGTTCAAATCTCATCACCGGCTCAAGGTTGACTCAGCCTTCCATCCTTCTGAGGTGAGTAAAATCAAGACCCGGATTGTGGGGACAATATGCTGGCCCTGCTTTTAAAACATGTTGTAAGCCACCATGAGTCTAAGGAGAAGGGCAGCATAAAAAAATTGAATACATTAAATAAATAAATGAATGAATGAAAGCTGATAAGAAACAGTGAAAAGGCTGAGGTGGCGCAGCAGGTTAGAGTGCAGTACTTCAGGCCACTAAAACCTGACTGTAAATCTGCAGGTCAGCGGTTCAAATCTCATCACCGGCTCAAGGTTGACTCAGCCTTCCATCCTTCTGAGGTGAGTAAAATGAAGACCCGGATTGTGGGGACAATATGCTGGCCCTGCTTTTAAAACATGTTGTAAGCCACCATGAGTCTAAGGAGAAGGGCAGCATAAAAAAATTGAATACATTAAATAAATAAATGAATAAATGAATGAATGAAGGAGAAGGGCAGCATAAAAAAATTGAATACATTAAATAAATAAATGAATGAATGAACGAACAAACAAACAAACAAACAAACAAACAAACAAACAAATAGTCGTAAATTATAGTCAGTAGTTCCACTGAATGGATACTCACAAATGCCTTCTCAGAGACTAGGATTACAAAGCTGCAGAAAGGTTTTAAGAGGGGAACTCTTGAGCTGCTCTTTTCCTCTGTGTGCAAAAACGTTGATCTTCTGTAAGGGGCGTGCATAAGTGCACCAGTGTGCCTTCCATCCCCCGTCCAATTGTCTCTCCTTATCTCATTTATCTTTTCTTCCTTTCAAATTTGTTCACATATACTTTTATATCTTTTCTTCTATTCGTTTCTTTAATTATATTACTACATATCTATTCTCTTCAATGTGTATTATGTATTGGAATAGATAGATAGATAGATAGATAGATAGATAGATAGATAGATAGATAGATAGATAGATAGATAGACAGATAAATAAATAAATAAACCTCCCCTTTTCCTTTCCTTGAATGCATGCTACGCATAACGTATTCAAGGCCTCAATCTGTGTCATCAAGGCATTCAAGGCCTCAAGGTATTCAAGGCCTCAATCTGCGTCATCGTAACTGCTCTTGTCTCCCACACAGTCTTCTAACACTTACATCCAATATTGGGTCCATAATCTCCCCCTTCTCATCGGACCCAGACAAGGCCCCAGCTGGGCATTCCTTAATTTCTGAAGGTTCCCCAATTTCTACCTCTCCCTCACTTTCACTGTCATGCTCCTCTGACAGCCACGCTGTCCTATGCTCCCCAGACCAACCCGGTTCATCTTCCTCAGAATCCATGATCACAGGGGCTGGACTTGAGCCAACCACAACAGAAACCCTATACCTTTTCATACAAGTGGCTTTCCAATCTCTTCTTTAAAATGTCCAGTGTTGGAGCACCTGCGACTTCTGGAGGCAAGTTGTTCCACTGGTTACTTTGTTTTGTCAAAAAAATTATTCTTGTTTCTAGGTTGGTTTTCTCCTTGATTATGGTAGTTTCCACCCATTGCTCCTTGTCCTGCCTTCAGATGCCATGCCTGACAAATATAGATTTGTCAAGAATCATGTGGTACAACACTTAATGATTGTCATAGGTGTCAAATAAGCAATGAAGAAACAATCAATATTAATAAAAAAATTAGGATACAAATAACAAGTGACAGTCATACAGTCCTAAGTGGGAGGAAAAGGGGATAGGAATGATGAGAAAAAACCAGTAGAAATAGAAGTGCAGACTTAGTAAAAAGTTTGATAGCATTGAGGGAATTATTTGTTTAGTAGAGTGATGGCGTTCGGAAAAAAACTGTTCTTGTGTCTATTTGTCTTGGTGTGCAGTGCTCTGTAGCGACGTTTTGAGGGTAGGAGCTGAAACAATTTGTGTCCAGGGTGTGAGGAGTCAGTAAATATTTTCACCAGCCTCTTTTTGATTTGTGCAGTAGACAGGTCCTTGATGGAAGTCAGTTTGGCAGCCATTGTTTTTTCTGCAGTTCTGATGATCCTCTGAACTCTGTGTTTGTCTTGTTGGGTTGCAGCACCAAACCAGACAGTTATAGAGGTGCAATGACAGACTCAATGATTCCTCTGTAGAACTGTATCAGCAGCTCCTTGGGCAATTTAATAACAGCAAACACCATAGTATTTTTGAAATTCTCAAAACACACATGAGAAGCTGAGGTCCATGTGCACATTTTCTCATCCGAAGCAAAGGCATTCTGTTCTGCTCCAAAACCATTGCCTGTTTTACTACTTGCCTTCCATTATACATGTTACACAATTAATATTGATGTGGGTCTTGTTTGCTGGATATCTTGCTGCTTTCTATCATGATGTCTCTTATTCATGACTGCAAAGTTGTTTCAGGAGGACAGAATAGACGGTTAGGATTCCAGATGGGTCAGACAATCGTGCCAAGTACTGTGTTGTAGACGGTTACTTGGATATGTATGAATTGCTTTTTTTTGTTGTTCTAAAAGTCAAAGCCAAGGTTATGCTGAAAGCAGGCACAAATAGAAAAGTACTTCAAAGCACATTAAGCCTTTTTTTAAAAAGCTAATTTGAATCCTGCACTGCTGTAAGGCTTTTTCTCTAAATATACAACAAGTCTGAACAAACTGTGTAAAAAACTGAAGTGGTTCAGAATAACGCATTTAGACGATGGCAACAAAACAGCTGAGAAAGCTCTTGCTTCCCTTAAAACATGACAGAGCCCTTCTTGAAGACCTCGGAAATATGGACAGTTTGTAATAAAGCATTTTCTCCTCGCAGAGCTGCTGTTAAAATATTCAGGGAGAGGGGAAAGGCTGTTCTCTCATTATAAAAGTTGCTTTAGGCGAGACAGATGGTAAGACTCCTTTGGTGTGCTTCTTTGGAAGAGTTCGGCTTTATTTTGCATCTCTGCTAATAACATTCCCCAAAATGTTCTTAGGCTCAGATGCCCACTTAAGACATCTCCTGTCATGATGGAATAAGATAATAATTAGAGATGAGCTGGAGCCTATTTATTCTCGTGTCCATTTTTCATGTCATTTAGGATCAACCCTGAATGTGGGGAGGAAGCGGCAGGTTCTCATTATCTCCTCCTTCTCGTCCACTCCACAGTTAGTTCCGCTTTGCTTTTCCTTCTGAAAAATAATGACTTGACAATGGGAGCTCTGTAGAAAATGAATATGGCATCTGCCCAGCACAGATTGGCGGTAGGACATATGTAGCTTCGAGACATCCCGATGTCTATTGTCTCCTTCTGTTTCTCCATCAAATCCTTAAGGATTTGATAAGGAGATTTCTCCTCATCTTCAGAGTTGAGTTGGTGAGTTTGCTGTATTCATAAAACCACGGGCGGCTCTGTAGTAAAGTTTCTCACACTGTCTTCATTTATTAAATGTTGCCCAGAGTCATGTTTGTGAGAAGGGTAGCTATGCAAATCTGATAGATAAATAATTAAAAGGGAGGAGGGTAAAGGAGGCCCTGCATATTTTACCGGTTGATCGCTCTCACCATGAGAAAGTTCCTATTTCCATATTGATTCTCTTTGGTCAGCTTCCATCCATTATTTGTTTTTATTTATTTATTTTGTTTTGTCAAGTATGTATTGGTGGTGTACAGAGATATAATAATACAGTGATACCTTGTCTTACAAACTTAATTGGTTCCGGGACGAAGTTCTTAAGGTGAAAAGTTTGTAAGACGAAACAATGTTTCCCATAGGAATCAATGGAAAAGCGCTTAATGCGTGCAAGCCCAAAATTCACTCCTTTTGCCAGCCGAAGCGCCCGTTTTTGTGCTGCTGGGATTCCCAAGGCTCCCCTCCATGGGAAACTCCACCTCCCGACTTCTGTGTTTTTGTGATGTTGCAGGGGAATCCCAGCAGTGCAAAAGAGCACTTCGCTGGCAACGGAAGTCCGGAGGTGGGGTTTCCCAGCAAGGGGAGCCTCAGTGAAATCACAGCATCGCAAAAACACAGAGGTCCGGAGGTGAGGTTTCCCATGGAGGGGAGCCTCAGGGGAATCTCAGCAGCGCAAAAACGGGTGCTTCGCTGGCAACGGAAGTACGGAGGTGGGGCATCCCAGCAGCGGCGGTGGGTTTGTAAGGGGAAAATAGTTTGTAAGAAGAGGCAAAAAAATCTTAAACCCCGGGTTTGTATCTTGAAAAGTTTGTATGACGAGGCGTTTGTAAGACGAGGTATCACTGTATTTATATACATGATGCAATTCCCTTTTGCCTTAAGCAACATTATGCAGGATGCTGAAAAGAAAAAAAGAGCTTGTTTATTTGTTCGTTTTGTCAAGTATGTATTGGTGATATACAATATTTATATGCATGATACTAGTAAAAGAGAAACATTAGGACAAGGGACGCAAGGCACTCTGGTTCACTTATGCATAGAGACGCATACCATATTTACAATATCAAGGGCACAAATATTTGTTTGTTTGTTTAGTCATATAGGTATTGGTGCTATACAAAGATATAGCAATATTTATATACATGATACTAGTAAAGGAGAAACATTAGGATGGGGGGTGGAAGGCATGCTGGTGCACTTATGCACACACATTACTGAACTCTTAGGAATCGGGAGAGGTCAACAGTGGATAGTCTAAGGGTAAGGTTTTGGGTTTTAGGTGATGATACTACAGAGTCTGGTAGTGAGTTCCATGCATCAACTACTCGGTTACTAAAGTCGTATTTCCAGCAGTCAAGTTGGGAGCGGTTTACTTTAAGTTTGTATCTGTCATGTGCTTGTGTGTTGTTGTGGTTGAAGCTGAAGTAGTCATTGACAGGAACGACGTTGCAGCAGATGATTTAATGGGCTATGCTTAGGTTGTATTTTAGGCAACATGGTTCTAAGCTTTTTAAACTAGGATTGTAAGTCTAGTTGCGTAGGGTATTCTGTTGCGAGTGGAAGAGTGGAAGGATCTTTTAGTAAAGTATCTCTTGATGTTTTCTAGAGTGTTTATGTCCGAAATGTAGTGTGGGTTCCAGGCAGATGAGCTATATTCAAGGATTGGTCTGGGGAAAGTTTTGTATGTTCCGGTTAGTAGTGTGAGATTACCGGAACACAAGCTATGTAGGATTAGTTTAACAACTCTTGAAGCCTTTTTGGTGATGTTGTTGTAGTGGGCTTTGGGTACTTAGGTCATTTGATATGAATAATCCAAGGTCTTTTACAGAGTGAGTGTTGTCTGTAAGGTCTTGTTTATTCAGCTTATATTAGATGTTCCTTATTATTATTCCTTGTCTGGACTTCTGATGTTTTGGAGAACAGCCTGACCTCCTCCTCTCTGTGGTAGCCCCTCAAGTATTGGAACACTGCCATAGAATAGG